>NW_022436942.1:33524615-33969368 GCF_009761245.1 Sapajus apella
TAAATGCATATACTGTTATTTTAATCCAGCTCAGCCACATATATATAAAAATCTAAAAAAACAAAGAGAAAAGTTAAAAAAAAAAAAAAAAAAAAAGGAAAAAGAAAAGAAAATACACCAGATTTGTGATTTGTGGCTCAATTATGTTACTTACTCTTAAGTCTTAGACGCCAATAGAAAATACTACATTACTATTTTAAATTATGTTAATATTTAATGAATGTAATAACAAAAAGCAAAAAGGTGAGGCAAGGTCATTTTTGATGATGATACTGTTATCACGTTAAGGACATGCTAAGCAAGTAGTGGTCAGAAAAATCAACATTCATGAAATTTTCTTACACTATATTTTAGGAGTAATTTGCAAATAACAAATAAGCCAAGATTGGGAATTTATTTTACAAATCCTGAGGATAACCTGGGCTTAATATAAATTTAATCAACACAATACACTTAAGTACTTAACTAACATCTATGCATTTTTTTTGTTTGTTTTTTGGTTTTTTTTAAGATGAAGTCTTGTTTTTGTTCCTCAGGCTGGAGTGCAATGGTGCCATCTAGGCTCACTGCAATCTCTGCCTCCTGGGTTCAAGCGATTCTCCTGCCTCAGCCTCCTGAGTAGCTGGGATTACAGGCGCTTGCCACCATGCTCAGCTAATTTTTGTATTTTTAGTAGAGATGGCGTTTTACCATGTTGGCCAGGCTGATCTCAAACTTCTGACCTCAGGTGACCCACCTGCCTCAGCCTCCCAAAGTGCTGGGATTACAGGCGTGAGCCACTGCGCCCGACCAACCTCTAACTCATTTCATGTAAATAGTGGATATTCAGACTGACAAACCTGCCACACTGCAAGTGTTGAATAACTCACAAAAGAGAGAGAATACTTAGATTTATCATACTCTAGTTTCAATATATCATTTATTAAGTTTTGTTCATTCTCCCTATGTCTAGCATTAATATATTCACTCTAATAAAATTAAAACCTTTTCACAATGAAAGAGGGAGGATATTCTATCAACAAACATTAGAATGCTCACATTGCGGACACAGATCACACTCATAACTGCCAAAAATATTCACTTTTAAGATGTAATTTGACATCTGTAGTAATAAGAAAATCAACTGCCATTACTTGCTATCAACTTTATATTTGCAATATACTAAATGTCTCTTTTCAGATTTTCTTCCCAGGACAAGTGAGTTTGAGAAACTTGGCTGAAATCACTTACTTTTCAAATGGTAAAACTTTGGTTTGTCTGTCCACATCAAGTATCTACTCACTGGGTTCTACTTAAAACACACCGGGAAACATGTCCTATTACTATAAGATTAAAATAATTCTTCATTATGAAATTAACTGTTTAATTAGTGAAATTCACTAAATTTTGAAATTGTTTTTCATCTTCCCTATCTCTGCACCTACAAGCTGGCCCCTTTTTCTCTGTTGAAGCTGTGGGAAGATAGGATAAAGGTGTATTTGCAAGATTTTGGCAGAATCAATTACAGTGTCTGCAGCAAATTCACATTTTGCAGCCCTGAAAAATGAAAGATGCAATGAGGGGGTGAAGACGGAGAATAACTGAGAATGTCTTTCTGCTTTATATCACTTTGTGTGTGTTGAATTCTAGTAACTACCCTTGGGCAAAATCTAATGTTTTAAGTATTTAATTTTTAGACCAAAATTTGATACAGGTTTAATATATTTTTGTGTAATTGCTCTATCCTTTTCCCCATCATTTCTCAGAATTACTTATAATTGCCCTATTTCATTTTTATATGTACAAAAAGGCATGCTATCAATGGCAATTATTATATTAATAAAACAGTAATAGATCATTTTATTTGCAAATTGTTTTATAATATTAAAGCATTTTCACTAAAATTATGTTATTCAATTTTCAGAATAATTCTTTGAGATAGAGATAAATTATTATTTCTGTTATTGCATGGGGATAATTGGGACATGCTACATTACATCAGCCAAAGGGAGGAAGAATAATAATTTTATTTCTTTTTCTTTGTCCCTATTGATTTGTTGTCCATAGGTGAAACATCAATAGACTTTACACATAACACATGAGCATAAAGCAAATGAAACTGTATTAAACATTGATGCATAAATGACCCACATTAAAAAAACAAAGATAAATAAATCACAATTCTTGCAAAGTTTTTTAAGAATGCTTTAACTTGTATCAATTACTATAATATCATGATTTCAATAAATAATGTGAGATTCTTAGGAAAAAGGAACATATTACAAATCAATGCAAAACAATGATTTAGCCACAAGGGTTTAACAGCAGCAAGCTTTGTTTTTCTCCCCTCTGGGAGACTTTTCTGAAACATAGACTTCAGAAACTCTGAGAACAAAGCTTTGTATTTATCATCACATTGTCATTTCTCCCCTTCTAGCTATCTTTATTCATAAACCTTAAATATTATTGAATTTGTTTATTTGCTATGTGGTTGAATTACTTTTAACTAGAAACTAGGGATTTCTAATCCTCTTAAGCCAAATTATTTTCCTTCTTAACTATGCACTAATGGTCTCATGATTTCTTGTTGATAATATAACATGTTCTTTAATCGGCACTTTCACTAATATAGTACGACTTATATGGCTTCAGACTCCTCCTGCTTTGCTTGTACTTTCCCCCAGGTATGAATTATGAGGGCCATCAACGTGTGACACAGAGTGGAAAATTAGACCGGCTCACATCACGTTATTTCAAATTCTTACTTTATTTTCCCTGCTGAGAAAAATTTCCACCTTACACATATTATAGAATTCACTAATGGCATATTTGCATCAGGATTAGAGGTACTTATAGCATCAGATCTACTTCTAAGTCCATTTCCATTTCAAAACCATGTTTACTTACTGTTTATATCAGACATAGCCTACATTTTGGCTTTACCTAGGGAGAAGAGAAAAGATGAGGGTGGCTAACACAGTTTTAACTCCATTCACAAAAAGCTGACCTCTAGTAAATAAAGGTTTTTTAAAAAATATTTGAGCCAGCATGATTTGAATTTTTTAAAAATATGATATGTACACATTTTTCTATATATTTTCATGAATTTGGTTTTATAATATGATGATATATTGGCATCTTTATTACATACAGGTATACTTGAATATGGAATGTGCAGAATTTGAAGTTAAGTTTCAAACAGAGACAATACTAATAAATTTAAAATATATATATTGAGATTAACTTAATTATTATTTATGATTATTTACCATGAAGAATATTAAGGCAAAACCAAAAATATGTTAGCTTTTAAGTATAATAGCTATTGCCCAAATGCAAGTTAGAGATTTTTTTAAATGAATATGAGACATAAAATATAAAATATTCAAAATTTTAAATTTTATTAAAATTATACCCTATAATTTATAATTCTTTATTTCAAATACTATACTATTAGCTTGACCATATGGCTGATCATATTATTTGTACTTTAAAAGACTTTTGGACCCTTCCTAATATCAAATTCATTCCAAGAGGAAAAATACTATGATGCTATTTAAAATGATATCCTTAGTCTCTCCCCTCTATGGTCCTTATTGTTCTTTTATTAGGTAATTTAAAAAAATCTCAGATACTTTAATATTTCTGCTATAATCCTATTACAGTTCTGTTTACCAACCTGATGAAGTCTAAATTCATTCCTCATCTGGCTTCAGACTGGACTTTAGCTCAAATTTAAATATTTCCACTCACTCATTTAAATATTTCCTATTGGAGTCCATATCAACTTTATCAATTTACTCCTTACATGTACAAACTTACATGTTTCTTTATTTCTGCTATGTTGTGCATGATATTTCCTTAATTTGAAATGTTTTGTACACAATAATTTTAGCCTCAATAGAGTATGCCAATCTTTTTAGAATAAGCCATGCTTTTCCCTTCTATATAAAGTCTTCCTTTTAATCTTTTACTTGGTAATTAGTAATGCTAGCTCCTGTTGGTCTGCCTTCTCTTCTACCACATCTATCAAGCCCAGGACATAATCTCAATTTTGCCATTCACTTCAGTATTATAATGTTTGTTTCTTTATACTAAAATTATTGTCCTCATCTCACACAGATAATTTATTTCCCCAGAGTCAAAGAGTAGGCTTGGTGGCATCAAGAATAGAATGTTAACTCAACTCCAGAACTATTTATAATCACTTCATCATTTTGATACTGAACATTAGGCCCTCTTTCTACCTGATCATAGCTATACAATAGTTCTTGTCATTCCTTTCTGCTTTTGTTACATTTCTGACATTTTCTGTAACTCTCTATGTTGACCCCTCTCTACTTACAACACAGAACGAAATATTATTCTTTATAGAAATACTATGTAGACTTCATAAAAGAAATAGCACTGTATATAGCTACCTAGTCTGTCATTTTACTTACATCGGATCATCAAGCATAAGGCTGTGTCCCCCACAATGTAGGCTCTCAATGAATATTTGTTGAACAATGAATAATTATATAGTAAGTATTTCAGTTTTTGGCATGCTAAATTAGAATTAACAAAACCATACTATTTGCATTGAATATGTTTTGTATGTTTTATTTTCTAGAGCATTCTAGGGTGTATCCAGTTGATTTAAATAGAATCTGATAATTAGCAAAGAAAGTCTAAAAAATGAAGAAAGAAATATATTCCTGCTTTGCCTTCAAGAAAGTTTAACTACTTAATTGGGAGGCTATCTCTAATAACATTAATTCTCTGTTTTTATGTCACAGGTTCCTGAGAACAATTACTATACGGAGAATGAAGTAGCTCATGCTACTCAGGTTAAAAATGACTCCTATCAATGTCAAAGAAATTGAAAAAATAAGCTGTATATTTTCTAGAATAATCCTTTACAAGAGGATATTTGAGCCTAATAGTGCTGCCTAGAATTGAATGAATCCATAATATTAATGAACATTGTTTCTAAACACAATTCCAAAAAAAGGTACTGCAACACTTTTTTCATCAACAGAGGCACCTTCAGGTTGACATTTCTGTGATATATCGGAAGTAAATCAATCTCTGTGTCATGGAATTTTCCAAAATATTTGTTAAAAATTACAATCATCTTAATCCTTTAAGCTTGCTAATTGCTACAACATTTAGCAGAATGGGAAAGACTGGTATAAATAGATTGAGATGCACTATATTCTTTATTCAGTTCAAAAATAGTTTTTGGTTGCATCTACTCTATATTAGTTCTGGAAAGCTTCTCAGTTTATTAAAAATGCATCTGTTTATTTATTAAGATAGAAAAAAATGATTTCTGTTTTAATCAGCTTGGACTTCTGTAACAAATTACCATGCACTGGGTGATTTAAACAAGAGTAATTTATTTCTCATAGTTTTGAAGTCTGTGAAATCTAAGATCAAGTCACTGGCATATCCAGTGTCTAGTGAGGACTCTTTCCATGGTTTATAAATGTCCATTTTCTTGTATCTTCATATGGCAGAGAGCAGAGAAAGAGGAAGAAAAGTCTCCACTGTCTCTTTTTATAAGGGCACTAATTCCATCATGAGGGCCCTTGTGACCTAATAACCTCCCAAAGTCCCCATTTCCAAATATTATAACATTGGTAATTAGAGTTTCAACATATGACTTTTAGAAAAATACAAACATTTAGTCCATACACTCCACCTCTGGCCTCCCCAAATTCATGTTCTTCTCACATGCCAAATACATTCATTCCATCCCAACATTTCCCAAAGTCTTCAGTTATTTCAGCATCAACTCTAAAATAAACATTATCTAAATCAGAGATAAGTGAGAGTTGTGGCAAAATTGCTCTCCAGCTGTGAACCTGTAGACAAAGTAAATAGACATTTCCATTCCAAAAGAGACAAATTGGAAGGGAAGAGGAGGTGAGAGTTCCCAAACAAATTCAAAACTTAGCAAGCCAAAGTCCATAATACCCTAAGCCTCAAGAATAATCCTCTTTGCCTTAATGGCTCTACTTTCCAGACGCCCTGGGGTGGCACCTTCAATTCCACAGCTTGACAATGCTGTCCATGCTGGGGCTCCCCCAAAGCAAACATTCAATCCACAGAAATCTGTGACTGAAAGTTCTTCATTGCTAATATATATTAGCAGGCATCTTGGCATCTTTGTATCCAGTTAGGTAAAGAGTAGCTCATTTTGAACTAGAGAATTGGAAAAACAAAGCCAAATGAATCAGGGTGCATGAGTGCATGAGTGCATGTGTGTAGAAAGAAGGCATACAGTTTAAGGAAGACAGTATTAACATTTCAGGACACAGAAATAATAGAACAATAACATTGAAACGTTGTGTGTAATATCTTCTATTTTAGTATCTTATGGTAAAGAAGTTTCTAACATTTGCTTTTTTTTTTTTTTTTTTTTTTTGAGACGGAGTTTCACTCATGTTACCCAGGTTGGAGTGCAATGGCGCGATCTCGGCTCACCGCAACCTCCACCTCCTGGGTTCAGGCAATTCTCCTGCCTCAGCCTCCTGAGTAGCTGGGATTACAGACACACACCACCATGCCCAGGTAATTTTTTGTATTTTTAGTAGAGACGGGGTTTCACCATGTTGACCAGGATGGTCTCGATCTCTTGACCTCGTGATCCACCCGCCTCGGCCTCCCAAAGTGCTGGGATTACAGGCTTGAGCCACCGCGCCCGGCAACATTTGCTTTTTTAAAACAAATTAAGAAAGCACCAGCCGAATGCCTTGGCTCACACCTGTAATCCCAGCACTTTGTGAGGCCAAGGCGGGCGGATCACCTGAGGTCAGCAATTTGAGACCAGACTGACCAACCTGGAGAAACCTCGTTTCTACTGAAAATACAAAAAAATTAGCTGGGCATGGTGTGCATGCCTGTAATCCCAGCTACTCAGGAGGCTGAGGCAGGAGAATCCCTTGAACCCAGGAGGCAGAGGTTGTGGTGAGCTGAGATGGCGTCCTTGCACTCCAGCCTGGGCAACAAGGGCAAAACTCATTTCAAAAAAAAAAAAAAAAAAAAAAAACCAAGCATAAACTAGGGTAAAATATTTCTGATAACAAAATTAGTACTTTAGTGACTTTATGATATGCATTATTTGACTTTCTTAGAAGTACCCTCTGTACTTGTCCACTCTTTAAAGAACCACAGAATTTTACCCTTACTGATGAATTGAAAATACATGGAAAATAAATTGGTATTTCTTTAGCATTTCCCCCAACTCCATACTCTTAGAATAAGCCAGTGAGGAAAATACAGTCTCAGTTAAAAAGAATTCGAATTTTACAGCAAATTTAAATCTCTTGGAAATTCCAATTTCTTGGAAATCTCTCTTCACATGAAGCAAGAGAACAAAGAAAAAAAATTTACTATATAAGAATATCTAAACATATTTGAATACCTGGAGGACAAGTTTCCCCTGATATGGATAAGTCTGTAGAAGACCCTGAATTTGTTTCTAGCTGTTCAGCAAGCTGCATTTGGTGGCTGCATTACCGTGAATATTCTTATGAAACCAACAGTAACTAGGTCACAATATGCCAGTTGTGAGCCATCCTGTTTGCAGGGTTGTTTAAAAAAGAAAATTCTATTGTTACTGTTTAGAAAAGGCACATTCTATTTGAGCCCTAACTTTCAAACAGGGGTCCAAAGCAATTCAGCTATTTTTAAGGCCACAAAACAATGAGTATAAGAAGGAAGAAAAGATTTTTAAGGAAAAATAATAAAACCATATGCCACATAGTGAAAGTTAGCTGCTCTTTCAATGGCTCCACTGTGTCATTTGCCAGTTTTAATCCCACTATGTTGGCAAGAACAGAAGCAGGGACACTTCTGGGTCAGTCACTATGGTGTTTATGCCAGGCACTCAGCCTGCTGTCTGACTGTAAGATGTCACAGAGCACCCGAAAATGTTCCAAATATGGCTGGATTCCATGTTTCACACTTCTTTTGCATCTCTTAATGGTAGTGTGAAGTCTCGGTAAAAATAACAAGAAACATACCTTTTGTTAACATACGTATAGTCAGGTATTAAAAATCCATTAGCTCTTTAAGATAATAGAATCTTAATGAAGACATTTATACACAGCCTACTTGATTAAGTTTTTGTTTTATGTATATTGACAATGTATACTAAAATAAGTGTATATTTATTATTTTAGCGGTGAACACTTTCCTGAATACAGTTCCACTATCCTCCAATTGACATTCACCCGGTTGCCACACTTGGGAACTTCCAGTTTCACCTCTGAGAGGTAAGGGGCTTGCAATTCACTGTTCCCATGCTTACAACAAGAAAAAAAAAGCTGGACAAGCAGAAAATAAAAGAATTTTTTTAACCCATCAGAGAATTGAGGTCACAGGACAAACTACCATACTGAAATTTCAAATAGGTGAATTCAGAGAATCACAGCAGAGCCCTGTTTACTTGGAGCAGAAGCCACTGCCACCACAACCTAGTAGTAATATTCCAATGGTAACTTTGACAAATTGTGGAAGGCTGAGTACAGAACAACAGCATGAGACTGAGAACTCCTGGATGACACAGATTTAGGAGGGCCTCAAAACTTCTGTGAATTATATCTCCAGGGGCCCCACCAGTTATCTCAGTGAAAATATGATAAAGATTCCTGTGGCCATGGCAGGAGGAAGGGAAAAGTAACCATCCTAAAATCATCCTGGAGTCTTCTTCATGAAGAAGGGCTCATCTGATCTGGTGGAAAAGTTAATTGTCCTATTCTGGCCCCTTCTAGCCTGGCTGTTTTACTCAAGTGAAGAAAAAGAGAATTCAAAAAATATCTGTGGAGGCTAAAGTCCGAGGGCATGGTCCCTCTAAAAGACTGATAAAAAATAACAAGATTGGAGAATGTTCCCCTTCCCAAAACTTTACCTTCACATCATCAGTGGCCCCATAAACAACAGTGGATTGCAGCTGAAACTGCTGAAACACAAAGACTCAATTTAAGGAATTCTTAGGAAGATCCAAGGAAAACAGAAAATATTAAAATCAAGAAAAACTATATCAATTGGAAGACTGCCAACTACAACTACAGTAAACATTAAACATAGCCCAATTCCTAGCAAGTTTAACATAAAAATTCCCACTACGTGACTATTACATTTGGAGATTTCAATACACTCTTTCAGTAATTAACATTATCAATGGGTAGAAAATCAACAAGTGTGGTGGTTAACACTGAGTGTCAACTTGATGGGACTGAAGGATACAAAGTATTGATCCTGTGTCTGTAACGCTGTTGCCAAAAGAGATTAACATTTGAGGCACTGGGCTGGGGAAGGCAGATCCACTCCTAATCTGGTCGGCACAATCTAATCAGCTGCCAGTGAATATAAAGCAGGCAGAAAAATGTGAAAAGGAGAGATGGGCCTAGCTTCCCAGCCTACTTCTTTCTCCCAGGCTAGATACTTCCTGCCCCCAAACACTGGACTCCAAGTTATTTGGTTTTGGGATTTGGATTGGCTATCCTCCCTCCTCAGCTTGCAGACAGCCTATTGTGGGACTTTGTGGGCATGTAAGTCAATACTTAACTCCATTTTTAGTTCTGTTTCTCTAGAAGAATGCTGACTAATACAAATTTTGGTACCAGGAGTGGCTCTAAAGGAACAGAATATTAAAGATGGAGTTCTTTCGTTGGTTTTGGGGTTTCTAGAAGTGGCTGCTTAATATGCTTAGAGCCAAAAAATGTTAAGCACTCTACTTCTAATAGTATGAAGAACACTGATAATCCTTGGCATGAACTGTTTAGAGAGTTACGCAAAATAAATGCATTTGACACTCCTGATTCACTGCTTGTGAGAGACATGGAGTTTAGTGACTGTACATAATACATTTGGCCATATATGGAGAACAAAGGAACATAATGAAGCTGGTTGGTTGCTCCTAAAGTTTACAGGACAAAGTGATTAAACAAAATGATAAACTCAGGGATTCTGTCTCCTAGCTTCAGAAGCAGACACGGAGCCTCAAAACTGCTCAGATTGCCCTGAGAATCTTATCTCCTGCAGAAAGAGCTGAAATTGTGGGGAAAAAGATACAAGCTCTTATCATGTGAGTGGCTGATCTGCAACAAAATATGAATGCACAGACTCATCAGGTGTCTACTGTTAAAATGAGGGCATTGATTGGGAAAGAATGGGACCCTGCAACTTGGAATCAGGATGTGTGGGAGGACCCTGATGAAGCTGGGGACATTGAGTTTGAACATTTTCTGCCAGAAGGAACTGCTTCCCCATCCCCAATAGTGGTGACATCCCCTCCCTGACCCATGCTGCAATCAGCCTTTCCACATTTGTCTGAGGAAATAAACCCTGTACTGCCTGAGGTAACAGTGATGGCCTCTCCTGAGGCACTTGCCAGGCAAAATAATGTTGATTCTTCTCAGAAGTCACCCCCGATGCCCCTGTTTGCTTCTAGACCTATAACTAGACTAAAGTCCCAGTGGGTCCCTGGAGATGAGGTTGAGAGCGTGACCCATGAGGAGGGGCACTACATTCAAAAAGAACTGCTTGACTTTTCTAATTTTTATAAACAACAGTCTGGAGAACCAGTGTGGGAATGGATAAAAGGATATGGGATAATGGTGGAAGAAACATAGTGGGCCCAAATCAAGAAATTTAGCTTGATCCAACTCTAAGGAGGAATTCTGCATTTAATGTTGCAGCTTGGGAGGTTAAAAAAAAGTTCTAATAGTTTATTTGGTTGATTAGCTGAAACATGGATTGAAAGATGGCCCATTGTGAGCCAGCTGGAAATGCCTGATCTCCTTTCAGTTAATGTAGAGGAAGGGATCAAAAGGCTTAGGGATATTGGGATGATAGAGTGGATTAGTCACTTTAGACCTCCTCATTCCAGCTGGGAGAATCTAGAAGATATAGCCTTGACCAATGTCTTGGAAAATAGATTTGTGAGGACAGAACCTGTATCTTTGAAGAGCCCTGTAATTGCTCTTCTCTGTATGTCAGATGAAATGGTGGGAACCACAGTCTCTCAACTACAAAATGTAAATACAATGGGAATAATTGAGTCCCAAGGTGGCAGGGGCCAAGTGGCAGCACTAAACCGTCAAAAGCAAGGTGGGCATAGTTACAATAATGAAAAGCAGAGGCAAAGCAACAATCAGAATAGTCTGACCCATGTAGAGCTCTGGCATCAGCTAATTAACCACAGTGTTCCTAAGAAGTGAAATTGATAGGAAGCCTACTGCATTGCTACTTAAATTATACAAACAGAAAACTTCTAGGTAGAGTGAACAAAAGACTAATTTGAATTATAAAAACAGAGAATCACAGCCCCTTAATCAATTTCCAGACTTGAGCCAGTTTACAGACCTAGAACCTCTTGAATGAAGGGGAGGCCAGGTCCCCTTGATAAAGGACACCACTACATACTGATAGTTTACGCAGTGAATCTTTCTCCCATTCTTCCCCAGTGAGATCTCTAGCCTTTTACCAGGATAAATGTGCACTGGGGAAAGGGAAATAATCAGACGTTTTGGGGACTACTGGACACTGGCTGTTTGCTAACCTTGATTCCAGGGGAGCCAAAATATCATTGTGGTTCTCCAGTGGAGTAAAAGCTTAAGGATGTCAAGTAATTAATGGAATTTCAGCTCAGGTCCAACTTACAGTGGGTCTAGTGGGTCCCTGGACTCATCCTGTGGTCATTTCCCCAGTGCCAGAATGTATAATTGGCATAGACATACTTAGCAGTGAGCAGAACCTCCACAATGACTCCCTGACTGGTAGGGTGAGGTCTACTATGGTGCAAAAGGCCAAATGGAAGCCTTTAGAGCTGCCTTGACCTAGAAAAATAGTAAAATCAAAAACAATAATGCATCCCTGGAAGGATGGCAGAGATTAGTGCCACCAAGCACTTGAAAGACTCAGGGGGGTTGTTTCCCACCACATCCCCATTCAACTCCCCCTATTCTCATGTGCAGAAGACAGATGGATCTTGGAGAAGGACAGTGGATTACCATAAGCTTAACCACGTGACGACTCCAGCTGCAGCTGCTGTAGCAAATGTGGTTTCATTGCTTGAGCAAATTAACACATCTCCTGGTACCTGGTATGTAGCCATTGACTTGGCAAATGCCTTTTTATTTATTCCTGTCCACAAGGTCCACCAAAAGCAATTTGCCTTCAGCTGCAAAGGCCAGCAATATACATTTACTCTCCTACTTCACAGGTATATCAACTCTCTAGCTTTGTGTCATAATTTAATTTGGAGAGCTCTTGATCACTTTTCACTTCTGTAAGACATCACACTGGTCCATTACATTGATGACATTATGCTGATTGGATCCAGTAAGCAAGAAGTAGCAAACACACTGGACTTATTGGTGAGACATTTGCATGCCCGAGGATGCAAAATAAATCCCCTAAAATGCAGAGACCCTCTTGCTCAGTAAAATTTCTAGGGGTCCAGTGGTGTGGGACTTGTTGAGATATTCTTTCTAAAGGAAAGGATAAGTTGCTGCATTTGGCCTCTCCTACAACCAAGAAAGAGGCACAACTCTTAGTGGGCCTATTTGGATTTTGGAGACAACACATTTCTCATTCTGGCGTGTTACTCTGGCCCATTTATCAAGTGACCTGAGAGGTAGCCAGTTTGAATGGTGGAGTCCAGAATAGGAGAAGGCTCTGCAACAGGTCCAGGCTGCTGTGCAAGCTTCTCTGCCACTTGGGCCATATGACTCAGCAGATCTAATGCTGCTTCTGGTGTCAGTGGCAAATATAGATGCTGTTTGGAGCCTTTGGCAGGCTGTCATAGGTGAATCACATCAGAGGCCTCTAGATCTGCCATTTTCTGAAGATAATTACTCTCCATTTGCGAGACAGCTCTTGACCTGTTACTGGATTTTGTGGAAACTGAATTTTGACTGTGGGTCATCAAGTAACCATGTGACCTGAACTGCCTATCATGGACTGCGTGCTTCCTGACCCGTCTAGCCATAAAGTGAGTCATGCACGCAACATTCTATAATCAAATGGAAGTGGTACATATGTGATGGGGCTGGAGCAGGTCCCAAAGGCACAAGTAACTTACCTGAAGAAGTGGCTCAAACACTCCACTCATGCCACCCTGCCTTCTCTCCCTCAGCCTGCACCAAAGGCCTCATGGGGAGTTCCCTATGATCAGCTGACAGAGGAAGAAAAGACTAGGGCTTGGTTCACAAATGGTTCTGCACAGTATGCAGGCACCACCCGAAAGTGGATGGATATGGTATAAGCCAATACATATAAATTATTCACTGAGCACTTATTGTGTAATAATTTGCCCTAGCTTCTGAAAATCCAAAACACAAAAACATTCTTTCCTATACTGAGCTTACATTTACTTATTGCCTAAGTAAATAATTTTAAAA
Organism: Sapajus apella; assembly: GCF_009761245.1. NCBI lineage: Eukaryota > Metazoa > Chordata > Mammalia > Primates > Cebidae > Sapajus > Sapajus apella. The sequence continues at coordinate 33,537,992 of NW_022436942.1, forward strand.
GTAACGAGAATTCAGAATTTTTTCCTTGCTTCTGCCTGTGATTCTTAATTCTGTGATTTAATCTTAAAAATAAAAAATACTAAATCAGTGAAATCATATTTTTTGTTTACAAATTTTGACTTTCCATCGCACTCCAAATACAAGTTATTGCTGTTAAAGTGTCCCTATTTGCTGCAACTCTGCCTCCTCATACTTCCATGCCTCTACTTTTGCCACCTTTCTCCTCACTTACTCTGCTTTTGAGTTTCATGGATGGTCTTGTTGTTTAGTTTACCTTAAACACTCTTCAGCGAAATAGGTACATGGCTTGTTTCCTCCCTCCTGTTAAGTCTCTGTTTAAATACATCTTTATTGTTGAAATCTTTCATGACCACCCTGTACAAAATGTCAGCCTAACTTTCATTATTGTTATCCTGCTTAATTATCTTCAGAGCAGTGATTCCTAATGGATATAACATATAAACGATACTTTATCATCTATCTACACTCACGCTTATTACTAGGAGATAAGCTGCATGAGAGCAAAATACTTGTTTAGTTCATTGCCTCACCGACATTTGGAACAATGTCTGATACACAGAAGGCACTGGGCAGCAATTTATTAAATGAATAGATTCCCAATTTTAAAATGTGTATATGATTTTCTATTTTTGAAATGTTCAAAGTTATACAATCATAAGAACAATCTGGAAAATTATAAAACATTCAATTTCAATATTCTTTCAGCTTTTCTGCAATACTAAAAGATGGCACATAGTACAGATGAGCCTTTGTTTAGGAAGTACTTTTAGCATTTTTGGATACAAATATTAAGGGGAGAAATGAATGGTTCTGAAATACAAAGTGAGGAAAATAGACATATTGGGATTCAGGGGTAAGGACTGCCTGGAGAAATAGAAAAACATAGACAGGCAAGCACAGTCTTAGAGACAGTCCAGAACTAAGCAAAGTGCCTGGAGGATGAAGACTGCAAAGGCAGGAGGACAGCCAAAAAAAAAAAAAAAAGCCAAAAAAGAAAGTTGCCAAAGACATTTTACATTATATTTTTAATGGAAAACTTCTCCACTGGCTGTGAACGTCAATGAAATATTCAACAAAACAGTGACTATAAAAAAATTCAAGAAAAAGGGGTCTAATTCATATCTGGGTTTTAAAATATAGAAATAAGTTAGTGAATAGAGACATGAGTGAGACTGGGTGCTGAGGACTGATTGTGTCCTCACCAAATTTATATGTTGAGATCCTAACCCCCGATGTAATGGTGTGAGGAGGCAAGGCCTTGGGGAGGTGATTAGGTTGTGATGGTGGAGTGCTCATGAATGGGATTTCTGTCCTTTTTATAAAAAAGATCCAGGGAACTCTTTCTCTTTTTCTACCAAGTGAGGACACAAGCAAAAGATGGCTATCTATGAACCTGAAAGTCAGCCCCCACTAGACACCAAATCTTCCAGTACCTTGATTGATCTTGGACTTGCGAGAAAAAAATCATTATTATGTTACTCATTCTGTGCTATTTTCATTTATAGCAGCCTGAACTGACTAAGACACTGGGAATCATTGAAAGCAGAAACTTCAGAGAGGACACTGGATTTCAAAATATGGATCATTGTTATCAGTTATGATTTGATGAGAAAAGAAGAACTATGAGAAACAAAATGGATTTATTATAAAGTTTAAACCTTACATGATCTTGGGCAGTGTTTGAGCATCCTATGTAAGTCTTCTTCCCCTATGTCAGATGATGGTCCTGAAGCTAGAAAGGAAAAACAGAAATAAGTGAGAGAGAAGAAAGACAAGCTAGAATATTTGAGAATGAGCTGAAACCCATGAGGATAAACTGAAATTTGTCCATTACATAGAGCTATATTAGTTTCTCACTGTCTCTAGCCTACAGTTTTGTTTGTATGTGAGGCCTGCAATATAGCTGAGGTATTCCTCTACAGAGTTTCATGTAAGTGTGGCCTAGGATCCAAGGAAACTGAAGAAAGGGATCAGATGGAAGATGAAGGAGCTCTGGGTCTGGCTGCAGTCCCAAGGAGATCTGGCAGAATCTAAAGCTGGGGCGGGCTAGCTACTGCCTCTAGCCAATGAAGTGAGCCAGTAGGTCCACCATAAAATATGTGACTTGTAAGAACGTCTCACTCTAGTCTGATTTTCCAAGTATAAACCAGACTGCTGCTTAACTCCTTTCTTCCAAATCTTGTTATCATGTCTAATTGTGGAAATCCATAACTTAGAATCATGTAAGAAAGGGAATTGTGAAAATGTGGTTCAAAATGTGTGATTTTAACACAATATAAATGCAGTCTGTAACTGATATGTACTGCTGTGTGAAAAGCACACAGTAGCATAAACAAGAGTGTAAAATGACAACCTTCGTTTATGATTACCTTTTGAAGTTGTAGAGATTGGCCTTGGCTGGGTGGTTCTCGCTCTGGGTTTCTCATGTGGTTGAAGATAATGAGTGATGAGTCTGAAGTTATCTTAAGGATTTCTCTCACATGTCTGACAGATAATGATGTCAGTCACCTGGATCCCATCTGCTGCTTTGGGCTGAAACACAAATCTGTTGCCTGGATTTCATCACAGCATCATGGCTGGTTTCCAGGGCAAGCATCTGAAAGATAGCCAGACAGAAGCTGTATCACCTTTTATGACATAACATTTGAAATCATGCATTGTTACCTCTGACACATTAATAAATGTATTAGTCAGGGTTCAGTTGGAGAAACAGGACCAGTAAGAAATACATACATTGAAGGGAATTCACTTATTTTGGAGACTGGCGAGGCAAGTTTCACAAACATAAGGTACACCATCAGCAGCAAAAACTTAGAATTCTTGGATATGATTGAAGCTGCTGTCTATAGGCACAACTTTTTCAGAAACCCACCTTGCTCTGCTCCTAATCTGGAGATCATCAAATTCCACAGAATGGCTGCTGTATGAAAATGATAGTCACTACTTCAGTCACATTCACTTTGAAATCTTAACTTCATGCTGAGAGCCTTTAAACAGCTCATTGATAACATTGATATTACTACTTGAAACAAGTTAATGAGCCACTGGAGAATAAAAGGAAAAGTCAGGACTTGCAAATGAGTTTAGTCTGCCTATCCTACAGAAAAGAGCCTTGATATGGTAGCTCTAGGCTGCATCACAGTGATTTGGAAGGCTTAGAAATTGCCATGACTATTTGCAGATCAATAGATAAATAGCTTGATGAGAATCTTGTGACATTGATAGAATCAGATATATTACCCATGTGTTTTTGTTTTTGTTTGGTTTTGCCTAAACATCTTTCTGTCACACATGATTTTCCATTTTTGTGCTCTCAAAATAATAATTTAAAAATAATATTTATTATGAATGGAAAAATTAAACAGATTCAAAATATTTAAATTAAGCAAAAATGCTGACTTTATGTGAAATAAATTAAATAGAGTCACATTTACTATATTACTGATATCTTTAAACTTTCTTCTCTTGCTTATTTAACTTAAGCAAATAAGAAACGGATATATTTAAGCTCTCTTTCACTGCTGATCACCAGCTTTAGAGAGTCTATTCTCACAACTTTGGATCACAAATGGTGAGATCCATGACTATGTATGAAAACAAGCTGGGAGCAGTTTCAGCCTTCAGCATTCTGAGAATTTCTTCCAGAGAGTGCTTATCCTAGCAAAAGCAAGTGAAATATAGATCTAAATGCACAGTACCCTGTCATGTCCGTGACTTTACTGCTAAGACTTCAGAAAGAACATTTGTTTTCAAACTTTTTTATCTGGGACTTCATTACTCATGAAAAAATCTTTCCTTTGTTAAGGACAGGTCCACTGATTTAGGAAATTAAGCCTAGGAGGTTCCACTATACAGTGACAACATACGATGTTAAACCGGGTAGAATTCCACATTATAGTGTGAGTTTCAAGCCTCCATTAAATACTCAAGTGACCAGGAAATAAGAGGAAATAGTTTATGTAAGAATTCATTGTAACATGAATGAGTTATTTCTGCTTTTATTGAAAATCTACTTAAAAGGCAAGGAACATACGTAAACTACTAACAGATTTATCAAGGGAGTCTATCATTGGTACAGTCTATTTTAAGGAAATTCAAGTTCACAAGGCATGAAAGACAAGTCTCACTGTTTCTTGCTAGTCAGACCACTTGCTACTGTGAAAACATCATATTTTAAAAGTGACACATGTACATGTGAGTTGTTGGATGTTTTCTTGGAAGCATATGCTATGGAGAAAAAAAATCACGATTCTAGTGTGGTATAGTCCTTTAAAAATTCTTAGAGGACACATGACAACTTTTTCTTAAATATGTGAAGATTGTCACAGAAAAGGGAGAGAAGACACTATGAAAGTAAATCTGAAGCAGAAAAGTAAATATTGCAGCAAAGATAGTTTTGTTCAATATAAGGAATAGCATTTAGACCTGTCCAATCATGGCTATATTGCCATAGAGGTATTGAAGCTCGTTATTTTTCTTTCTACTTGCAGTTTTTATTAATAGGGACAAACATTCACCATTTGAGCAACTCTGCATACATTAGCCAGTAATTTTATAGTGCCGTTTGATTTCATAAGAAATGTATTCACAAAGGTTCTTTTAAAAATAAGCTGTTTGTCAGTCAAGGCACATCTGTAGTTATTTTCTCATGATTGGAAATATTAAAACTGAATACTAATTGCTAGTTAACTGATAGAGAGGCTTTTTGTACTTGATGGAATGTTGAGCTATATGTTCCTAGGAATTCTTTGGTAATGCTAGGATTGTTAATAGCTCAATAAAGACCGCGAAAGTAGAATTCAAAAAAGTTTGGCTTTACTGTTGCTTTTTCTCATTTGATCATGGACAATTACTTAGCTTCTCTGTTTCTCATGCTTAGAGAACTATTTTTCATGCTTAGAGAACTATTGTGCTACAAGTCAGCAAGATAAAATGGCATAATGGATGAAAGAGTTTATGATAGTCTAATATGCACAAAATATCATACTCTCTGCAGTTCTCTGATGTGGATTTCAGGTAGAATTTGAAGAATGACTAATATTTATGTATAAAGAGATTTCATTCTAAAAGGAGACTAAAGACAAAGGCAGATTACTTGGACTTGGAAATACTTTTTAAAACTTCCAATGAGCTATTCTGGCCAAATGGAAGGTAGGAGGAACCCACCCTATATGGCATAAGTCAGTAAACTAGAATCGGTGGGCCAACTTGAGCTTGTTTTGGTAAATACAAATTTATTGTATATCAGATCTGCTATTTCTTTACATGTTGTTTATAGCTGCTTTTCTGAGACAACTGGAGAGTTTAGTACTTATGATTCTCTGAAGACTGAGTGGCCAGCAACATTCTAAAATATTTGCTATCTACCCCTTTAAGAAAAGTTTGCTGACTCCTGCTTTAAGAAACCTTTGTGTGTCTTTAGAAATGAAAAAGAGAATACTTTGCCTGTGAGGAATTCCCAAAGGATTTTCTCTGCAGCAGTGATTCCTTCTTCTTTATTATTTTGGAGAGAATTCATATGATAGTTTTTAGAATATAAAAGACAATAATGGTTTAGTGGAAAAGCAGGCAGCTCCCAGTATTTCACAGCAGCTAAATTTCTGTCTCAGAAGCAAGAATAAGGTTGATTTACAATTTATTTTAATGACAGTAATCATGATACCTGCAGTATATGACATTTTGTGTAACTTCAAGTATTATTTCATCTTTAGTATTAAACAGTAAATCTTGATATTGCTTAGGATTAGGAGAAGAGTTAACTACATAAGTACTCATGCTATACCTGGTAGATAGAAGATATATTAGAAAGTCTTCATTCTTCTTCAGTACCTCATTTTTCCTCTGTTCATCTACTCTTTTATTTCTTCTTGGTCAAAAAGGCAATTCACTTCAAAAAGCTGTATTACTGAAAAATATGGTGGAACACATAAGTCTCATAAATTAGACAATTCAAAGATAAGGCTGTTTCCAGCTCACTACTAATTTTCCTTTGATTTGTGCTTTATTCCTTTTTACATAGCAGAAATCTGCATGCGTTTGCCATAAGCCAGGTTAACTTCACACCTGATGATTAGTTCCACGTGATTGGTTCAAAGTATTGCTATCCACAAAACATACCTGGTGTCAGGCCTTATCAGCCTGCAAACATAATGATTATTTACTATATCAATACAATTCTTAAATTGTTTTTTAAGACTTTTGCTATTTAGTGCTGAGATAAAAATTTTTGAACCAGTTGGGCCTTCATTGAAATTGCTTGAGAATCATGAGTAAATCTTTTTACAAAAATGTTGAGAGCAAGTAGAGGAAACATTGGCTTTATTTCTAGAGGTAAGAGTACAATACTATTTTTTTTTTCTCTCTAGTGCTTAGTTAAGAAACTTTAAGTCTTTGTGTGGTCCTTGGGTGGGACCTGGAATAAGCCAAACAGAAGCTTAATTCCTGCTTCTTTTTGACATGATTTTCTCAAGCTCTCAACTTCAGTTTTTATATCTGCAAAATTAGGCTAAAAATTTCTCTCAAATAGTTGCTATGTTTCAAGTTTAAGAAAACACATAGTAGGCATGCTCTCATATACACAAGCATTTTCTACACTGCATCAATGTTATAGACCCTATTTCTTACTGTTTTTTCTTTTTTGTTTTGAGATGGAGTCTTGGTCTGTCGCCAGGCTAGAGTGCAGTGGAGCCATCTCGTCTCACTGCAACCTCTGCCCCCCGGGTTCAAGTGATTCTCCTGCCTCAGCCTCCCAAGTAGCTGGGACTACAGGCACACACCATCAGGCCCAGCTAATTTTTGTGTTTTTGGTAGAGACAGGGTTTTACCATCTTGGCCAGGATGGTTTTGATCTCTTGACCTCGTGATCTGCCCACTTCAGTCTCCCAATGTGCTAGGATTACAGGCGTGAGCCACCACGCCCGGCCCTTCTTACTGTTTAACAATATTAGATTAACATCCATATATTTACTAAAAATAAATTTTAATTGAATGGAATAAAGTTATTAGGCAAATTATTTACCATGACCAAATTTGTCCATAATTACAGTTTACTCATTTTGAAACTTATCCAAATATCATTCTTTTAGGATATATAACATAAATTAGTAGATATCATTGATATTTCTTTCTCTGATAATGTCTACTGCTGTAGACAAAAGACTTCATTAAATATTGTCAAAACCCTGCTATTTACACATAGTACTTAACACTTTTGAATCCTGGGAACATGGTACTGATTATCATCTTGCTTAGTGTCACATCTATTAGAATTTTTATGGGAGTGATGACAATTTCCACTCCCTAGAAAGTGGATATGAATGATGATTAAACAGCTGCTTTGATCCTAGATTGTTATCACACAGGTTGAAACAACATGACGGATTGTATAGAGAAGGCAACAGCTTGTTAGGGAGAAAATTTCGTAATAGTGGCATCCTACCTGTATATCTAAATCAATTCTAAAGATAAAAATATCAAATCAATGTTAATCAAATGGAATGCAGAATGTGAGCTGACCCTGAGTATAAAGGGCAGGAAATGTTACTCAAAACATGTGACCAGCTAGCTATTATATCTTTTTACTTTCCATTAAAAATATATGAAAATAAAATAACTATAAATTATACATACACAATGTTCTTCCCTAATGACGTAGTTGCTGTCTGTTTTTCGGGAGAAAGATTCTTCTCCAGAAGCTGTACCATTGATATACATTGTACAGTTAGGAAAAGCATTTCAAAGAACTAAAGAAGGAGTAAACTTCCAATAAGTTCCTTTCCAAGATATTTCAGGGATGCTAACAGTGAAACCTACTGAGGACCTGTGGTTCTTCCTTCTGGGATTTTTTTTTTTTTTTGGAGGTTGCTGGGTTTCTTTTAAATGCTCTGAAACAAAAGGGAAGAATGTGTGATTAGCAAGAATGGCTCTGAGCCAGATCACAATCTGGTCCTCTGTGTGTGTGTGTGTGTGTGTGTGTCTAGAGACAGAGACATGATCTTGCTGTTGTTGCCCAGGCTAGTCTCAAAATCCTGGCTTCAAGCAGTCCACTCACCTCGGCCTCCCAAATTGCTGGAATTATAGGTGTGGGCCACCATACTGAGCCCCTAATATGGACTTTAGCCAACTGACTGATCAGTTACTTGGAAGAGATCTCCTAGTGCTTTTGAAGTTGACAGAAACAACTCAATGTAAGAAGAAATTTAAAGGAAAATGCCATGCTTGGTTATTTCTGAAAATCCATACACTTTAGAGTTTTGCTATAAGTAAGGTAGTAGAAATCACACTATAAAAGTGTTAAGTTTAAGAGTTGATATGTTCTATGTCAAAAACTGTTTTCTATCCTATCCTCCAAAACTGTATCATGTAGACATAAATGAGAGAATTTAGTTTAGTAGATGTTCATCACTATTGTAAGTGACCCCGATTTACAGAATTTATCATCTGTTTTCTGATGTCGCATCAACCAGTCTAATATAATTAGACACATGACGTAAATGTATTTTGTAGGTTTAAAATATGCTATCTGCTTGATAGTTATACATATCACAACCATATATATATATATATAATATATCATATATATTGGAGACAGAGTCTTACTTTGTTGCCTAGGCTGGAGTGCAGTGGTGCAATCTCTGCTCACTGCAACCTCCACCTCCTGGGTTCAAGCAATTCTCGTGCCTCAGCCTCCCAAATAGCTGGGATTACAGGCACGCGCCTAATTTTTGAATTTTTAGTAGAGACAGGATTTCACCATGTCAACCAGGCTGGTCTAGAAACCCTGATCTCAAGCAATCCACCTGCCTTGGTCTCCCAAAGTGCTGGGATTACAGGCATGAGCCACCACATCAGCATAAATAAATATTATCACAAGAAATTAAATCCAAGTAAACTCTCTTTAATTGGCAAAAGTTAAAAAAAAACACTTCAAAATATGTGGTCTGAAGAAAAGTGTTTAAACTGTATAGTACATTGACATTATAGTAACATTAAAAATATTATTTTATCAATTAAACAGTCACCCAGCACTTTGGGATGCCTAGATGGGTGGATCACTTGAGGCCAAAAGTTCAAGATCAGCCTGGCCAACATGGTGAAACCCGTTCTCTACTGAAAATACAAAAACTAACCAGGTGTCGTGGCCTGTGCCTGTAGTTCCAGCTACTCAGGCGCCTGAGGCATAAGAATCACTTGAACCCGGGCGGTGGAAATTGCAGTGAGCAGAGATGGCACTACTGCACTCCAGGTTGGGGTAGGCGATGTTTCTATTTTAATCACAGTTGGAAAAAGTTGCCACATTACAAGATATTTGTATCTCTGTGAATTAATTCACAGAACACATTTAGATTAAAAAACAAAACAAAATAGTAAATATTATAGCTTTTATTACAACTATGGCCAAAAAGTAAGCCATATAAAGGGAGCCTGTTTCACTGCAACAAGAGAAGAATAGAATAACTTTTGCTGTACACTCTTGGATATTCTAAGGAGCAAGATTCTAATCACATATTGGCAACTATTGCAATTGTAGGTATTCGTGGATTAATCAATGTAAAGTAGGTATATTTTGTTTGGGTCTTTATATATTTTTCTACATTCTCCCCCATTTGTACAGTGCTTCTTTACCTTCAGTAAAGAATCACCTACCATTCTGGCAGAGGTGGGTGGAAAGTTTCTTAGCTGGGCCTTAAATTCCTGCCTGTGGGAATCTCAGACTAAAACTATATATTCCTTGATATCGTGAATATAACAAAGATGTTATTTTTGCATATTAAGGTATTTTAAATACAGTACTTTGCTGGATGGTCTCATTTCTTCTATGCGTATTTGTTTAAATGATGTAGATTCAATAGGATTTACTCAATAAATACTGAAGTATTATAAATACTTAGTGTTCCATTTTTTGAATCTGTTGATTCAATCATCATACTCCATTTGTTTGTCTGTTGTAATTTCACGTTAAAAAAAGGCTACTTGATTCTCAGTAGCTGAATTTTCAGTGCATGTGAGTGTTTATAGTATTTACCTATGCCATTGTGAATGCTTTCTTTGTTGTTGTGAAGTGGAATCAAAATATTGCTTTGTATAGAATTTTTTATCATTAATTTAAAAATAAAGGCACTTTCAGTAGTTGAAGATTTTCATAAGAAGATGATTATATATTATTTGTAAATTTTGGGAAAGTAGTAATCATTTTATTAAGAAAATTATAGCCATACTGAAACAATGGTTGAATATCTTATCAAGTGCTCTAGCTGGTTCCGGTTGCAACTGAATCATACAATGTGCTATTTGTCTTTTCTTTATGTTGAAGTCCTTCCACACTTGCTTTTCACTTCTCTCCATTAAGATATATTTATATTAATGTTCTTAAAATGAGACCTGAATAAATAGCAGTTAAATCTAATGTTTGGTGCTTAAATGTGTGATAGATGACCAAATATATAAAAACTAGTCTTATAAGTTTTAAAATAATTTATCATATTAGCATAAAGGAGTATTAGAGAATCCCATACCCATAAAGGAGTTTGCAGTGAGATGCTAAATATGACTGAGAATGGAAGTAAATTAGAGAAAGATGAATTCCATGTAACCTTTGGGAACCAGTAATCTGCTTTGAAGCAATCGCCTGCATAAAGGTGACATCAAGGCAGGAATAAAGTGACCCTGTATAAAATATCAGAACAGTTTAATGGAATATTTTGTGACTTTCAAAGGTTATAAATCTAAACACTGAACCAAATAAACCTGACGTCTCTTGAAATCAAGTGCCATTATGATTATGGTAGTCTACCACTCAGATATGTAATTATGTCAAATTATAGTGTTATATCTTCATAATAGACATTTCCAGGGCTTACACACACTCCACACATGAAAAGAATGATGTATATATTCTGAAACATCAAATAATAGATCAATGACTTTTCTTTGGTTTTGTTACACATTATAATTCTATATTTGTCTTTAAAGTATCTGCTTTTGTTATTAAGGTTATTTTAACTATTCTTTGAATGAGTTTATATAAGTGGGATGTAAATATCTGTAAAATTAAAAGTGTAAATAATTGGCTAATTCCAACCCTCTTCCCTCCAGCAACTCTTTACCAAAACATAAAAATAAAAACAAACAAACAAACAAAAACCCACCACCAACAAAAAATAACCCAGCAGTTTTGCAAGCCTTTTCATGGAAAGGGGATTTGAAAAGAATAGCAATGGGGGTGCCAATGCATTGGGAGATGTACTCATGAAACAGATCACCTTTCTTCCTTTCTGGGATGTTCAGGGTTCTGGGCACATAGGTGTTTTATTGAAGATAGCTGGGCCCCAGGTTCTCCCACGGTACTGCTATTGCCTTAAAACAATACAATATCCTTATTATCCATATTGTCCCTGATACTTCCATGACTAATGCCAACAGAAGGGGCATGGAGAAGAAAAGTTCTTTGCAGGTAATCTTGTTCCAATATATATCGGCCTTTAGTTTCTATGTATATCGATTTCCCACAGAATAATACTTCAGATATATCTCTACTTCTCTTTAAAAAATAATAAATTACTAGATTGCGGAGTTTGGGAAAGGGAGTTAGGACTCCAAAGCTCAGCTCCTTTCTACTCATCTTCAAGTTTTATACTTCCCTGACACATCCTGTTTTAAGCCTATTAGTTTTTAAAGACTCCAGTCTGGTGGTGGTAGCCTGTGGATTTCCAGGACTTCTTGTGAGTTGTAGAAGTGCACATTGTGATTTGTAGCAAATACCACAAAGCTCACCACCACCAAAATTATTTTCTAATATTTCCCAGAAACTTTTCAGTTAGGACACAGACTGTGGCTAATTCTGTCCAATGTCTTTTAAGGTGAAATAAATAGCATAAAGGACTTCCAAGAAGAATAAAGATAAGCTCTTGCGTGATGATCCTGTCTCTCTTTTGCTGACCCAAACTAGCAGCTGTTCCAGGTGTTACAGCTACAAGATGGTGGAACTTTAAGCCTAAAAACGCCTGGTTCCAGAATCACCACCCCCACCCCGGACCCCAAACCACGTGTGCCCATGTGGTTGTTTTATAACTCAGCCAGGATCAGCTCTCTGAGTGTATGACTTGTAAAGGTGCACAGGGGGCTGGAATTAGAAGCTCTCAGTGTTTGATTTAATGTTCTGTTGTTGCCATCTTAAAATTCTTAATATTTTTGAACAAGGAAGCTCATATTTTCAAAAACTATATAGCCAGTAATGACCCCAGCAAAATCTAGAAAAACAAGTTGTAACTAGGAGAGAATTTTTATGGCTGACAATAAAATTCACTAAATGAAAGAAGAAACAAGTTTATTTAAGAGGATTATTTAGTTCCTAGAATTATATGCTAAATTTTTGGAAACAATACAAATAGGAAAGCTATGCAATCACACCATAGAAATATTTTATTGAAAGCCTGAAGCAGCAGCAGCTTTCTGCCCCCCAAACACACAGAATGCCAGGGACTGGATAACAGAAACCCTTATATGGCTACTATTAAAAACAAACAAACAAACAAACAAACAAACAAACAAACACCTCCAAAAAATGAAATAGAAAAATCTTTTCTGACTTTGCTTGCTAGAGAAGCCTCATAACCTCTTCCAGAAAATTTTTAGTTTAAACTTTCAAGTCTTACATGGGAGCCTGCATTGTAGAACTTTGTCACTTTTGAAAACTTAGCTTCAAAAGTGTAAGAAATGAGATTTTCCCTTGCCATTCCCTAAAGAAAATATATTGATTGAACCAATCTATAATATTTACCAGAGACAGTATTGATATTTTTTAATTTTGATTTTTTTATATATATTATTTCTTTATTTTTGAGATGGAATTTTTCTCTGTTGCCCAGGCTGGAGTGCAGTGGCACGATCTCAGCTTGCTGCAACCTCTGCCGCCCAGGTTCAAGCAATTCTCCTGACTCTGCCTCCTGAGTAGCTGGGACTATAGGTGTGTGCCTCCAGGCTGGGCTAAATTTTTTAAATAATTTTCATAGAAATGGGGTTTCACCATGTTGGCCAGGCTGGTCTCGAACTCCTGACCTCAAGTGATCCACCCGCCTTTGCCTCCTGAAGTGCTGGGATTACAGGCTTGAGTCACCCTGCACAGCCCAGAATTGGTCTTTTTAATCCTGGGACTCAGAATTGGGAAGCCATCTCAAAGACTCACCAAAAATCAATTAGGATGCCTTGTAGGTGTCTTTAAACTTATCTCCTAATGATTTACTTTTCTCTAATACCACTAAGATCAATTGATAACTATACATCATATGGGTTTTTTTTTTTTTTTTTTTTTTTCTATAGTTCTGTCTATATAAAATTTCTGCAGAAGAATCTTTAAAAAAACAAACAAAAATTAATCTCTGACCATGATGTTTCCTTTCTTAACCAATCCTCTATTTCAAAACAAGCCATTGCTTTGAGGATGCTAGGCCCTCCATCTTCTAGCCCTTACTTCCCTTTCTATTCTCATATCTTTTCACACTCCATCTTGTACTCTATCTTTCATCCATATTGAGCTATTTTTTCTAGGCTATAAGCTTCCTCTCTACTTGCAATTCTTTTGCATGCAGTGTTCTCCTACTTTTTCCAAATTCTGTCTGCTTTCACTTGGCTAATTCTCATTCTTAGGTAAGGACATGGCTTCAAATCACTTCTGAGGTTTTCTCACTGTCTCCCTCTCCTTGCCACAGGTTATTATGTCCTACTTTCTGATCCCCTTGCATTCTTTACTTTTTCTATGATAACTGCATGGAAATTACTTGTGTAATTGTCCATATTCTCTGATAAAGTACCCACTCTGTGAAGACCGAGGACATGGTTGTTTTGGGTATTTATACCTAACAAAATTTCTCAGAGATAATATGCTATCAACAAATTTATGAGAAATAACATAGAATGAATAGATGAGTGAGTGGATGAATACATAAACCAATGACCAAATGAAAGAAAATGTAGCTCTGGATTCTAACTATGTCTTACACGATCTGATGGTTCTATTTGTTATATGGTGAGATACTGTAAGTTCTGGAGACCTAGGTTTTATCTTTGGATAGTCCATGGGTTTATTAATTCAACAAATACTTTTCATAAAGTTACTACATGCCTAGCCCTATGGCTTTGTGTCTTTGTTTATCCAAGTTAAATATTCAGGATCTCAGTTTCATCATTTGCAGTATCAGAGTAATAACATTTATCCGAAGAATAATAATATTTATCTGAAGCTTTTGTAAAAACCCAATGACTTTACCAAAATATTAATTAGTGTTAAATAGTTGAGTTTCCTATTAGATGGTGTTTGTATTAGTGACAGTGTTTTAGAAAATTTATTCCTATTAAAATGTAGATATATGACTTCCTTCTCTATTATATAAGCAGAATAAGTCAAGACTGGTAAATAATTCAGAATAAAATTTTAACTTAATTAAAATATGCTCTGTATTATTTGTCTAATTTATAGTGTCCATCCAGAGACTTAAGGTACAATCACATTTTTATAATTCCCTTAGGATTTGCAACCTCAAAAAAAAAATCCATACTCCGACAAGTTTTGGACTGTTCTACAACTGCATTTATCTTACATCAATGTAATTGCATTGTCCATCCTGCCATCTAAATCAATCAATCTATCTATCTATCTATCTATCTATCTATCTATCTATCTATCTATCTATCTAATCAGCTGTACTACTGTATCTGTGCAGTATATCTCAGAAATAGTAGTGTAATCCAGATTAAAATTGAATTGAAAATCCACTTTCTGACATGAAATGAACTAAATACAGAGAAAAATAGAAGTGATCAAGAGAAAGAAGAATGTATGTGTGAACATCTGCCATGCTAAACTATACTGTTCCCGCTTACGCGTTGAACATTATATCTCTCCCAAAGTTAGACTCTGCATTTCAAAGAAATGTCATTGAAAATTAAATTTATCTGACTGCCAGTCAACATGTCCATTATGGACACAATTTGCATTTTAAGGAATACTTCCATTGTTACAAACTTTCAAACATATTTTGAACATAGCTCATGGCTTCAACCCTTTATAGATGACTACTATTCATTTCATATTACCTGATACAGATCTCTATAAATTTTTCAGTTATCTGTTTCATCTTTACTTTAATATCAAACATTTTCTTTTGATTTCATATACCTTGGTCTTTTCTGCCAAAAGAGGTCTCAGGGATTTTTTTGTGTTTTGTTTTTCAGGGATTTTTTGTTTGTTTGTTTACTTTTGTCTTCATGTTTTTTCCTCCCATTTATGCCTAGATACTTTCTCTTTCTCCTTTAGTTCACTAAGTACTTTTGTGACTTCTTTGACTTCTGCACCCTTTTATGTTACAAGGTATATCCCTCATCTATGGTGCATATCACATTTGTAATAATGTCACTTTACTTTTTATGTACAGTTGATTAATGTCTGTCTCACCCAGTAGATTATATGAACCAAGGGAGCATGTCTCTTCATGCTCACAATTTTAATTCCAGGACCTAGCCTATTAATTTGCACATAAGAGGTTTTCTATACATGGTTTAGAATGAATAAATGATTCTCCTATCCCTGGGGTATGAGGTAGGTGAATTTGTAAGTCAAATTGACACACATAGAGTCAAAATAAATACATAAAAATATCATTATTATATAAAATATAAGAACCGAAATATAAGATAAAACAGAGGGTTGAGAAAGGACGCTGCCATTTATAGTGCCTCCTATTTTATGACATTCTACTGTAATTCTCACTGTAAACTCATGTAGTTTTTATTATTCTCATTTTATAACTGAAAGGCACATGATGCAAAAAGTTTAATTGGTTCAACTCCTTACCCCTAGGAAGTGGTGAGGCTGAGCTATGTAACCCAAGCTAATCACCGCCATAGCTCACCGTCTTTCCACCACTCCATGACTGAACTACTTGCTTCAGAACTTCTAATTCTCTGTGAGATTCTCTTCAGCTTGGGGCTTTGGCCTCTGGAGTCTAAAGAATGAGTTATGTGGAAATTGTGAGTTTAAACCTATCTTAGACTCACATCTTCTTAATTGTGTTTTCTCTCATTTTTTTTCTCATAAGTGCAGTCACAACTTAAATGCTTCTGCAATTGTGGATGACTACACTTACAATATGCCAGATGTTATTTCATCTAAGTTATGCCCACACAGTGCAGGTGCAAAATGGAGGCCACAATTGAGCAAATTTGGACTTAAGTAGTTCTGTGTTTTCATTTAATCTATATGCTTGGCTCAATGCAAATCATTTTCTTCACTTTTCTACTTTCTCTCTGCCTAGGAGACTTTTAAAATAGATTACTTTAAAAGTTCTGAAAAGTGAGAATGACATATATATTTTTTAGAATTAAAAAGTCTTTGCTTCTTAGCTAGACTTTGCATTTTCCCAGACTGCGAAAAAAAAAATTATCTTGCCCATTTTTATTTGCACAAATATAATGTGGCTAATCCAGCCATGCTTTCCAAAGAGAATACTTTAGGGAATATGGCCATTTGATATCAAATGGATCTACTATAATCTCACAATTATTCTTTATTTATTTTGAGAGCTGAACCCCTCATCATTTCTCTTAATTTTTCTTAAATGTGTGCTCTGTTCATTCATCCATGCTCTCATGTCCCAAAGTGTAAAACTTGTAACTTTGTGGGGCATCTGCAAGTGGGGGGTCTACTGGTTGTTACATCCAAACTAGTGAGAAAAGGAAAAAACCTAAAATGTCCATAAAATGCTTATCTTAGGATACATGCTAGATCACTATTTCATAGCTTCTGAGCAACTACTATATTTCATTAAACCTAAGACAAGATCAATTGTGTGACACACTATTATTTTAATTATCATTAAGAAAACACTGTAAATTAAAATATATCTCAGTATTTTCTTATCTTTTACACTATGGAAAAACTTTTTAGACTCAATTTAGACTTGCATTTAAAAATTTATCACTCTTGTGTATACATTAAAAAGGACATATAAGAGAAATAATTTGGTTAAGGTATGCCTAAAACATTTTCCATGTAGTCTGGCTCTTTGGAAACACAGAATTGTCAATCTCTGTATTTTAACTCAGAATAACATCCCTTGTGATATCAATAGTATTACTAATAAAGTGACACAGAATTCCTTTCAGGAATACTTTAGGTTTGCCTCCAAGATATTTTTCCATGTCAATTACTTCCATTCTGCAGACTTAATTTTTTTGTTCTCTTGGACTTTTCAGAAGATTTTACAGAATAACTTTTGGCAACAATGATGAACCATATTTTTTTCTCAAATGGTTCTTAAATGCCCTGATGAATTAAAGCAAGGAGTTATAGTTGTTGAAGGGTGGCAGAATATGCCACCTCAAAATATGCCACTGTGGCATAAAGATTATTTTGAGATAAAGGCATTTATAAATATTACAGCTGCAAGAAGAGCACTCTCACCCTCCCCTTTCACTGTACAAATGGACTTTATTAAAATAATTCTTATCTTCCCTTAGCTTCTGCATGGGATTTAGCTGCTTTTATGTAATTGCCTATCTTTGTGCAATCCAGTATAAAAATATGTAGGTTTTGCCACTTCTTTAGGTCTTCACTTTTTCATGAAAGCTCTCATGTCATTCAACACTTATGTGAAATACATATGTATGCTCTTCTCCTGTTAATTTGTCTTATATTAATTTAATTCTCAGGCCCAGCCA
This sequence comes from Sapajus apella, assembly GCF_009761245.1. NCBI lineage: Eukaryota > Metazoa > Chordata > Mammalia > Primates > Cebidae > Sapajus > Sapajus apella. The sequence goes on from NW_022436942.1 coordinate 33,555,725, forward strand.
AAACTCTAAGATAGAAATAAAATTTTGCTTTCCCTACATTGTCTAACTATGTCATAAGAAATGACAGCTAAGGTCCCTGAAGCGTAGGTAATCACTTCTATTGCTTGACCTATGACAATGTGAAGAGGCATCAATATTTTAAAGAACTTAAAATATGAATATGTACATATAATACATACATAAAGCTCCTTCTTAAACAAAATTTGGGTAACCCCATAGCAATCTAAGATTGGCTCGTGTTATACCATGCCTGGCTAAATGGTTTTATTAGATATCTGTTACCACGTTTCTATTACACTAATATGAGGTTCGCCTATCCAGTGAATTATCATGCTACAGATTTCCTCTCTGGAGATGATAAGCTTAACCATGTGTTCCTTGTTTTTTGAAATCTGTGTCACTCTGTTGTCTCATAATGCTCCTCCATATTATACTTTAACTTATGCACCCCAATAGTTATAAAAGTATTCGCTAAGTACTGCCCCAGGGAAAGAAGGAATTACATAACTAACATTTTATGATCACCTATCACTATGAACAAGCCAATCTGATAGTTTTAGATCTGCTTTTTAAGTTAAATCTCAGGAACAATTTAGTATTTATAACTGTCATCTTTAAAATGATGTAACAAGAGATTGCTTTGCTTATGTAATTTAATCAAGATAATCACAGTAGAACTTTTATGTTATAATTGAAACTTTTGATATCCTATTAACTTCTCTTCCTATTCTAAGTTGTAATTCCTTATATGTTAACAAACATATGTTAGTTTTCCTTCTTGTTTATTTTTCATGCTATTTTCTTCATTTAATAAATGCTTTCTTTAACATCCCTGAACTACCCCATGTTTATACTTATGACATGCAAATCATACGATATTTTATTTTGGGTTTTACCTACCTGGATTGATTATGTGCTCATTCCAAACAAGGCCCAATTAATTAAGTCCCTTAAAAATATAATCAAGTTTCTTGATCATAGCTAAAATTTAAAACTGTGTAGGAATAGGAGAATAAGGATAAAGGACCAAGATCAAAGACTATGAATTTGGGGCACTGTCTTAATATTTTCATAGGAAATACAGTTGTATGTAGGAAGCAGCAGCCACTATAGTAGAGGAAGAAAAGGTAGTGTTCCTTTTGAAAGGCAGACCCCAGGATAATGCTGAGTTTGGCCACGAGAAAGGCAAAGACTGCTACGTTATCTGTTTCTGAATTAGAAAAAAATATCTTTAGAATATAAATACCTGCACTGCCATGGATTTGATTTAGATAGAACCTTTCTTAAATATAAGGTAGAAGGAATTATGTGTTGGTGTTTTACATATCAGCAAAAATATTTAGAAAATTTTATATTCAAAACCTACATTATATGAACCAGAAATTAACATTAAAGTTAAACAAGTTAGCTGATTTTTTCTGATCATAAAAAGAGAGAGACTTAGGTCTCCATATTTTTTGTTTGCCTAAAAAATTCTACTGATTATTCTCTCTGGATATATAAGTGTTGCCTGGAGATAAGAGGATGAAAAATTGCCTCCAGTTTCATTCTACACATGAAATTAGCAGGACCAATTATCTTCATTTCCTGTAGGGTCTGTAGTATATTTTCCAAATAGAATGCCTGAAGATTGCTGTATCTAAGTCTTAACATTTAAAAGTTTGTCAATGTAGCTATGAAAGTTTGATACATAAATCAAGACACACATTGACTTTTCCTTCTCTATATCTATGAAAGTCCCAGATGGCATCTTATTCTGATAGAAATCTGTTTTGTCTGTATCAGAAATACGTTGTTTAGTGCAGCCACCTTCATGAATTACCTTAATTCCATCTGGATAACTTGCTGGAGCTTCTCCATCAGCACTTGATGCTTCATTTTTCACTTTTGTGTTATAGAGATGGCATCTTTCCTTAAACTTCCTGAACCAATCTCTGCTACCTTCACATATTTTTCTGTAGTTTTCTCACCTCACTTAGCCTTTATGAAATAAAAGAGGCCCTTTCTCTGGTTTAGACTTTGGCTTTATGGAATGTTGTGACTAGTTTGATCTATCCAGATTACTAAAACTTTTTCCATATCAGCAATAAGGCTCTTTTAGTTTCTGTGTTCTTTTTTGTGTTAACTGGAGTGGCACTTTTAATTTTCTTCAGTAACTTTTCCTTTGTATTCACAACTTGGCTGTTTCAAGCAAGAGGCCTAGCTTTCAGCCTGTCTTGGCTTTCAACACGCCTTCTTCACTAAGATTAATCATTTCTTGCTTCTGATTTAAAGAGAGACATGTGACTCTTCCTTTCACTTGAACACTTAGAGGCCTTTGTAGTGTTATTCATTGGCCTACTTTCAATATTTTTGTGCCTTAGGGAATAGGGAGGCCTGAAGAGAATGAGAGAGACAGTTAGTGGAGCAGTCAGAACACACAGAAACATTTATCTATTAAGTTTACTGTCTTATATGGGCTTGATTTACGGTGCCCTCAAATATTACAATAGTAGCATCAAAGGTACCTGATCACAGATCACTATAACAGGTATAATAACAATGAAAAAGTTTGGAATATTGTGACAATTACCATAACATGATACAGAGACGTGAAGTGAGTACACGCTACTGAAAAACGGCGCTGAAACACTTGCTTGAGTTAAGGATGCCACAACTTTCCATTTGTAAAAAACAGGGTATCTGCAAGGAGTGATAAAGCACAGCACGATAAAAGGAGATATGCCGATATGCCTGTACAATTACTACGTGTCCATTTTAAAAAACCCAGTACTTGCTAGTTATTATAATTTTCTGCTTTTTTCTAAAAGTTGAGTTTTGAAAAACACAATGTAATTGATAGTTTCATTAATGCTTTATTACATATAAATAATGATGCAATAAGAATATATAAATTAGCCCAGCAAACAGAAAACTGCAATTATTTTATGCTTCACTGGAAGATAGAAGTATCAAGGAAGATCCCTGGAGATCAGAATGTGCTTTGATATTATTCAACACAATCATTAAGCAGTCAGTGGAAAATGTGAATGAGTGCACATCCAAATCTATAATAATAAAATGTTAGAACTGAGAGATAATAAATCAGTTTGATCAAAAATACAGATGGATCTGGACAGCTGGAGAAATCATTCATATTAGAGAGAGATGAGTTTTAATGAAAGGAATAGTAAGATCATGCATTTGAAGAAGAATAATACACAGTAGGAAAATATGAATTAATAAAAAGCTAAGATATATAGAAGTAATTACAAAGAACATTATTTTAGTGTATTCATTGATATACTGTGTTTTAAGTCCAGTGTAATAACAATGAAGGATAATTGTGTTCTAAGTTTCCTAACTTGAATAACTGGAAAAGAAAAAGAGAAAAACTATAATACTACTTAGCTAAACAATAATATTTTGTCCATAAGCTTAATGGAGATTTTATAAAGTTAGCCAATTTCAGAACAAAGTAGGAATTGTAATAAAAGCTGGCAATTTTAACTACCATAGTGATAGCAGTTAGAATTGTTTTATATTTAAAATATTGAATTCATTGACATATCCCCAATCTTGGATATTAATCTCAACTCTGTCTGCCCCAAAGTTTTCTACCAGGTCTACTCTTGTGTGTTTAAGTCTTTTAACTCCAAAGCAACATTACATACTCTTTCTTTGCACTCAGGTTGCAGTGAAACTATTTAAACCAAAGACCCACAATTGGTTGTTTTGACTAAAATAAAACCAGTTCTAATCCCCTCAATATATCACACACTCTGACAATAATTTAGGCCAGGCCACTTCCAATTTTATAATTTTTTATATTGCTAAGAACAACAAGAAATTATTATTAGAACAGAGCTTCAGTTTGTCCCCAGGGAGACATGCATTAACCAATATAATTATTAGTTGATTTCAAAGGAAAATATTCTGAATTTTAAAAAGCAATGGTACTATGTGTAAAAACATGGTCTACTGAGATGGTAATGTCCACGTCAAATGTTCATAAAATTTTGAAGAACCTACTTGAGAGGGTCTGCTATAACAGGAGAAACCCTGATTGAGCATTTGGAAAAAATAAAAATTTTTGTGCCAATTCTATTCTACTTGCTTTGTAGTCTTGGCAAGTCTCTGATTCTCTCTAGGACGTACTAAAATCATGATAGTAAGAGTTACTGACAAAACTGGAAGTCATATATAAAGGTAAACTACTACTATCAACCTTATTAATATTAGTTTTAATATTATTTATTTATAAACAAATACAGTAATGTTCCAGATAAAATACAGACATTTGTCCAAGCGAGGGTACTTACATATGTTTTAATAAAACTTATAAATGTTTTATAAAACTCCTGAACACTAAAATATTAAACTTTAACCTTTTTTTTGAGTTGAGTCCATTTTTATTGTGGATCATGGCTCATTGTGGTCAGTATCGTTAGCTGTACCATCTGCCATCCTTCTCTGTGAGCCACCTCTGTGGGAGAGCCTAAATTTGGCCCAAGAAATCAGGATCAAGAAGGAGAAAAAAAGCCCTGGGCCACATGGTCGCTACTGCTATATCTACACCTAACAGTCACTGAACACTAACCCAAGTGTGAAGGTTTCCACGCAGGAGACCCAAGTGGCTCTGCTAGGGAGAATAACTTATTTGCCTAAAGCTTTTTTGTTTGTTTGTTTTGTTTTTCTCAAAAGGAAAAAAAAAAAGCTGGTTTCTAGAAACAGATGTGGAATTGAAGACTGTCCCAGGGAGCCAAATTTTACGGATGAATCACAAACTTATTGCTTCTCCAACAGTGTCATGAATCCATCCATTCCTTGCACCATCAGACGTTTTTCATGCATTCAAAAGTGTTTCTATAGCTCCAGAACCACGAGAACCTCAGGTACTGAGCACTCACACCCCCCAGAGAGCCTCCTGCACCAGACCTTTCTCTAGAAGTCCTGAGACTGGGTACTCTCCGAAAGCTGGAGATTTGTGCGCAGTTTGTACATGTGGTTGAGTGCTTGTGTGAGGAAAGTCCCGCTGGTGTTGATCTCCATCAAGGTCAAGTTATCCAGCTTGGCAGGTTCCTCCTGCTGTCTCACAAAGCTGTCAGCAGACACTCAGAGTTTGGCTATATGAGTGTCCCACATATCCTTGACCAGGGTCGGGAAGCATGTTGTCTGAAGCATGATTAACAGCAGCTTGGTAAGTTCCATGTAGTAAGGGCTGGACATTAGGGTAGGTAAATGTTCCTTTCGTTCATGATCCCTCATCTTCTCCAGCTTTTCTGTGTCCATCCACTCCGGAGGGAGCAGCTGACATTTCTGTCTTTGTTTCAGGTTAATTGCCAGCTACGGGGCACTTCCACTGGTAAACCAAACCTGGGTTAAAAGGCCCCAGTCCCCTCGCCCCACCCGCCATGAGGTAGATCTTGTCCAGAGTGAAGTAGGGGATGACGGTAACCAGCTCCCTCGGCCAGGAACTCCACCTCATCCGCGTTCCGACCCGAGGCCGGACCCGAGGCCAGTCTGGCCGCTGCGCAGTCAGGGCCAGCGCGGAGCCTGCGAGGGATGCGCATCCTGGGGCTCCCCCGCTGCGGGCACCATGGGCGTTGCCCACTCCCACTCCGCGTCCGAGGAGGTGCGGGAGCTGGAGGGCAAGACTGGCTTCTCATCGGATCAGATCGAGAAGCTCCATCGGAGATTTAAGCAGCTGAGTGGAGACCAGCCTACCATTCGCAAGGAGAACTTCAACAACGTCCCGGACCTGGAGCTCAACCCCATCCGATCCAAAATTGTTCGTGCCTTCTTCGACCACAGGAACCTACGAAAGGGACCCAGCGGCCTGGCTGATGAGATCAATTTCGAGGACTTCCTGACTATCATGTCCTACTTCCGGCCCATCGACACCACCATGGGCGAGGAGCAGGTGGCGCAGTCCCGGAAGGAGAAGCTGAGGTTTCTGTTCCACATGTACGACGCCGACAGCGACGGCCGCATCACCCTGGAAGAATACCGAAATGTGGTGGAGGAGCTGCTGTCGGGAAACCCGCACATCAAGGAGTCCGCTGGCTCCATCGCCGAGGGGGCCATGATGGAGGCGGCCAGCGTGTGCTTGGGGCAAACGGAGCCTGATCAGGTGTACGAGGCGATCACCTTCGAGGACTTCCTGAAGATCTTGCAGGGGATCGACATTGAGTCCAAAATGCACATCTGCTTCCTTAACATGGAAACCATGGCTCTCTGCCACTGACTGGCCGCCACCTCCACGGAGAAACTGCACTTTGCAATGGGGCCTCCTCCCCGCCGGGCTGGAGCAGCCCAGGCCCAGCGGACAGCCTCTCCCTACAGCTCCGGTACATGGCAAAGGCTCCTCTGCTCACCTTGTGTCTTGTAGGGTATGGTATGTGGGACTTTCCTGTTTTTAACTCTAATAAAAAAAAAATCTCACCCAGTTAATTAGTCAGTGTGGGCTGCCACAGCAAAACCACATACACTGGATGTCTTAAACCACAGACATGGATTTCTTATAGTACCCTCTTCTTATAAAGACACTAATCTTATTACTGTCATCTACTTTTATGATTTCATCTAAACCTAATTACCTCCCAAAGGCCCTACCTCCTTAATCCATCAAACTGGGGGTTAGGGCTTCAGCATATAATTTGGAGGGACACATTCACTTCATAACTCCAGGGTGTCATTTATTTTTCTCTCTACTCTTTCTCTTAAAAAATTAATTTATTGTCTTGGATTTCTCACTTTTACGTTCTTTTAGAGTTTTGTTTGTTTGTTTGTTCAACTATCTCTTCTGTCCTGGATAACTGGTGTTTATCATTGTCAGCAAGGTAATGATATACAATACTTTTAATAAGTCATAATTACTATCACTTCTCATTTCATGTGATGTCAGTTAGGTGAGTGCTTACTTGTTTTGTCATTTGCAGAGAAAGGAGAAAAAAAATTTAGTATTCACTGTAGCTTCTTCATTTTTATAAATGGTGTTTCTTCCTGCACTGCTTTCTGCTGCAGTCCCAGAAGCACTTACTAATTCTGAAACCCTCTCTTGGGTGATTCTCTGAATTGGAAATTGTGACCTTGAGGCTGTATTGATAGATCATTTCTTGTGTGCTCTGACTCCATGACTATGTTGAATTCCAGAGAAGAGCATCTTTCCTTTGCTCTGGGTGATTCATTTGTCTCAAGGGTCTTTGCTACTCTTCCCTCATGGGGACAATTTCATGTATGTGACCTCTCTGGGCACCAAATACAAGTACAAACTCATGGCCAATATATATGCTTACAATATATCACATAGGTAAGAGAATGGAAGAGGCCAGGTAGAACATATAAATCAAGGAGTAACTTTAGCCAAATAATTTCATGCTATAGCATATATGGGTCAGAGAATATTTTTGAATAAATAACACATCTTAGAAATTATTAGTAAAAAAAAAATCTTTGCTTGAGAATTGAATTTATTTTAGATTGTTATTTGTTTATTTATTTGTTTGTTTGTTTATTTATTGAGACAGGTTCTCACCCTGTTGCCAAGGCTGGAGTGCAATGGCGCAATCTCGGCTCACTGCAACCTCCGCCTCCCAGGTTCAAGGTCTCCTGCCCCAGCCTCCCGAGTAGCTGGGATTACAGGTGTGTGCCTCCATACCTGGCTAATTTTTTGTATCTTTAGTAGAGACGTGGTTTCAACATGTTGGCCAGGCTGCTCTCGAACTCCTGACCTCGCAATTCACCCGCCTCAGCCTCCCAAAGTTCTGGGATTACAGGAGTGAGCCACCACACCCAGCCCTAGATTGTTATTTTAACATTTGACTATAATGCTTACACTAATACTTAAATCAAATTTTGAGGACAAATCACAATTATGTTATTCAATAACCAGCATTCTATAAAACAGTTCATTAAAATTTTCCTTTATTATAAGGAAGGAAACTGACCACATCCTAAGGGCTCCTAGATAATAAGCAGGAGAACCAGGGTTAAGATATATGTCTATTACAATTCAGAGCAGCCCAAGGTCTTAAAAACTGTCTCTACCTATTGGCAAAATATTATAGTCAGCAAAAGTATGAGTCCCTGAGTATATTTGTGAAGCTAAAAGCATGAAGGTAAAAGTGACATTCTAGCCCTCACACTCTACACTGACCAGGTATTAAACAAAAGCCTTATGTCTGGAGTTTGGACAGTATAGAAAACCCTTCTACCCCTGGCATCTACAGGCATACATTGGAGACCTTGATAAAGTTATTTAGGAAAGTTCCTACATTGCTGACTCTGTCCTGGAAACACACATTCCAGAAGACATGCAATAAATTATGGATTGTTTAAAGGCCCAGTATAATACAATGAAATGACAATCATCCTGAAAACTAAGGTCTTGCTGGGCAAATCCTACACTTGGCAGCAACTCTCTCCTGACTTATAGGGCTCAGAGCTGTCACTGTATTCTGTTACCTCCATCGCTCATCGCCAGTCTCCATTACACTGTGTTATATTGATACACCAGCACCCTATTTATGTATGGCTTCATAAAAGAGAAAATATCACTAAATATTATAAAACCAAAGTAGCCACATTATACCTGAGGGTAAACCCGGGAGGAAACCAAAAACGAAAAAAGAAAAAGATAAGGAAGAGCAAAACACTTTCATATTTGAGCACATATTACCTCAAATGGTTTCTTTGTAGCCATGGAAGTAAAATGATAGATATTAATATCAGTAAAACAGTGATTACTAATTTATCACACAATAAATGATTTGCTCTATCCTACACTTTATGGCTGGCAAACAGAGAAATTCAAGCATAGGAATGCTTTTAGATATGATATGATATACGTGTTCAAATGAGATAGTCAAGGATAGCTCACAAGTTAAGTCTTCACTACTGATTTGCTTTTATCTTTGGTGACTTTACTTTTAGCCATTTATTCACAAACACAAATAGTGCCAAGTGACAAACCAGTGACAGCAAGATGATATTGGATCAGTTAAAAATTTCTTTTTGAAAACATACAACAAACAAACAAAACACTATTATTTTCATTGAGTTTTAACAAACTCATATGTAAGGATCTCACTGGTCCAACTGAGGTAATGAGTCATTGAGAAGCTTAAAGTGTCCTGAATGGCCACATGGGGGTCACATCTATTTCTAAAGCTCAAAGCTGAGCCAAACTCTTTCTAATCACATGGACTAAGATTGAGGAAAGAATTATCTCTTCCCGGAAAAGTCAAAGTTCTTTTACCAAAAAAAAAAAGGTAAATGGTTGCTGGGTAGGTAAAATATTAGGTGTCCAGTATGAATGGCACTCATGAGAAGAAATGAAACTTAAAAGAATTTAAGAATATTAACATATGCTCAGAGCCTAGAGAGCCTTTAAACACTATCATTCCCATTGTTCAGTATCCAGACATGATTTATTGGCAAGCACTGTGTTAATGTTGTCTTCAATTAGCAAAATGCACTTGAAATTATCAAGATGCTGTACCAGAATGCTACCATTGCTTTTACAGCCATGGTTAGTAGACATGCTCTGATATGAAGCCAGTATATTTTTTAGCCAAAAGAAAGACTGGACCACAGAAACTCAGCCCGTAGAAATGTAAAAAGAATTGCTAATTATTTGAAATAAACAGAAATAGCAGCAGGCAGCTGGCAGCTAGAAATCTGAGATGGGCCGACACCATTTTGGAAGAAAAAGTCTCTGTAGGACTACATTATACAGACTAATAGAAAAGAGGTAGCGCTTCAAACACAAAGGCATGTCTGAATGCAGAAACCTCACTTTCTAAAAAGCAGCTTCCAATAACTGCCTCTTTCAGAACAGGTACTGTTTTTTTCAGTCTCTTCCTCCACTATCACCATTAGTTTCAAATATTAAAGCATGATAACTATGTTTGTATACCATATAGGTGTAAATGCCATGCACACCCTTGTAGGAGAACCACCACATGGATTTAAGCAATGTAGTGAAGTGACCCTGTCTCCAAAACAATGAACTGTACAAACAACAAAAAAATAGCAACTACAATTTAATGCCCAAATTCCAGTAATCAAAATAGAGATATTATACTTAAGTCTCAGAAAAATTTAAGACTACTTGAGAAAACATGATTAAGAACTTTTTAAAAAGTACATTGTCTGGTCTGCATGAAGCCAGGAAAATTGAAATTTTAGTGATAGTTTGCTTTAGTGATAGAAATTATATCAGCAAACTCTTGTATACATGTGCTGTAACTAGTTTAGTCTCATCACAGTTTAAAAAAATGTATGAGTATATGTATATGTATGTGTATCTGTCTGTAGGTATGCATTTATATATAATACTGTTCTTAATGGCACAGGTATTCACTTAGACTCTTAAGGACATGCTATAAAAAGAACAATTCTTATGGTGTAATTTAAATGCAGTAAGAGAAAAAGGATTAAGTGCATACACTTTCATTTAGCAGGTTCAGCTAGCTTATTTGTGCATCCAACATAATCTCTTAAAAATTACCATACGCAAAATATAACAGATTGTAAACGGTTGCTCATATTAATTTAGCTAAGTACTTGTAATCTGCCTAAGCGTTATTTAACAGAACATAATTGCAAAACAGTATGATACCTCCAGAGTTTGAAAGACTCTTATGTGCCTAAATCATATTTAGCCATCAGAAGGCTAAAATAGGAAATACTTGAACAGTAGATACTTTCGTAATATAGGCAGATTTATTTTTCTTCCAAATGGAAAAGTACATTTGACTGAGTCAGAAAAATCAACAAAAAATCTCTGGACTTGAATGGGACTTTAGACCAAACAGAGCTAGTAACCATTTACAAAAATATTCTATCCAACAGTGGCAAAATACACATTTTTTTCTTATCTATACAAGGAACATTCTCCAAAATAGACCATATGCTTGGCCATAAAGTTTCAATAAATTCAAAAATATCAAAATTAAATCAAGTATCTTCTTGGTCCAAAGTGGAAAAAAATCAGAAGTCTATATTTTAAATTATTTCTAAAATATAGTTCCTCCTCTTGGTATTTTATTTCATTCATCTTTGAAGCAAATGCAAGCACAGTAAGGAAAAAGGAGTAAAACACTCTCTGAAAGACAAAACACTTTAGTTTTTTAAGAACTAGGCTTTGGTGAAAGATAAAACGTTTTCCTAGAATTCTAAAAGACATACGTATATTGCATAGCGGTGGAACCTGGGCTGCTAGTGTAACCATTACCCAAATAACATAAATTGTACCCAACGGACAAGATCCCTTACCCTATCTCTCACCCCTTGGGGTATCCAGTGTCTACTATTCCAACCTGTATATTCATATGCACACATTGTTTAGCTCACACTTGTAAGAAAATGTACTGTATTTGACTTTCTGTTTCTGAGTTATTTCACTTGAGATAATGGCCTCTAGTTCCATCTATGTTGTTGCAAAAGACAAGATTTCATTCTTTTTATGGCTGAGTAGTATTCCATAGTGTGTGCCCATATATATGTGTATATGCACATAAATATGCATATATATAACATTCAGTATATATATACCATATTCAGTGCATACACACACACACACACACACACACACACACACACACACACACATATATATACACCACATTTTCTTTAATCATTCATTAATGGACACTTAGATTGATTCCATGTCTTTGCTTTGTGAATAGTGTTGCAAGAAAAATATAAGTGACTCAGGTGTCACTTTTCTATTTTATATTGATTTCTTTTCCTTTGGGTAGATACTTAGCAGTTCTATTTTTAGTTCTTTGAGATATCTCCATTCTGTTTTCTATAGAGGTTGAACTAATTTATACTCTCACCAATAATGTATAAACATTCCCTTTTCTCCACATCCTAACCAACATCTGTTGTTTTTAATTTTTAAATAGTAGCCTTTCTGACTGGTGTAAGACAGTATCTTAATGTGGTTTTAATTTGCATTCCTCTGATAATTAGCGATACTGAGCATTTTTTCATGTTTGTTGCCGCTTGTATTTTAAAAAATGTCTGTTCATGTCCTTTGCCCACCTTTTAATGGAGTCTTTTGAATTTTCTTCTTGAGTTGTTTGAGTTCCTTACAGTTCTGGATATGTGCCATCTTGTTAAATGCATAGTTTTCAAATATTTTCTTCCATTCTGTAGATTTTCTGTTTATTCCATTATTATATCTCTTGCTGTGCACAAACTTTTTAGTTAATAAAGTCTCATTTGTCTGTTTTTGTTTTTGTTGTCTTTGCTTTTGAGAACTTTGTCATCATAACTTTTTTTTGCCTAGACCAATCGTATTTATCTTACTGAAACTGTTCCAAAAATTCTAGGAGTAGGAAATTCTCCCTATCTCATTCTATGAAGCCAGCATTATTCTCATTCCAAAGCCAGGCAATGATACAACAGAAAAAGAAAACTACAGACCAATATCGTGATAAACACAGATGCAAAAATCCTCAAAAAAAAAACTAGCAAATTTAATCCAACAGTATATCAAAAAGATAATACAGCACAGTTAAGTTTTATTCCAGCAATGCAAGGATGCTTCAACATATGCAGATCAATAAATGTGATTCACCACATAAACAGAATTAAAAACAAAAGCCATATGATTATCTCAATAGATGCAATAAACTGGAAGTCCTAGCAAGAGCAATCAGGCAAGAGAAATAAATAGAAGGCATTTAAATTGGAAAAGAAAAATTGAAATTATCTCTATTCATTGATGATATAAGCTTATACCTAGAAAACCCTAAAGATTCCTCCAAAAGAATATTGCACTTAATAAATCACTTCAGCAGTTTTAGCATACAAAACCAACATATGAAAATCCATAGCATTTCTATACACCACTAATGATCAAGCTGTGAAACAAATCAAGAACTCAATTCCATTTACAATAGCTACAAAAAAAAAAAAGAAAGAAAGAAAGAAAAAAAGAAAAAAAGAAAGAAAAAGAAAAACCCTAGGAATACATTTAACCAAGGGGATAAAAGATCTCTACAAGGAGAGCTATAAAACACTGATTAAAGAAATCAAAGATGACACAAACAGATGGAAAAACACCCCATGCTCATGAATTGGAAAAGACATCATCAAAAGGGCCATACTGCCCAAAGTAATCTACAAATTCAATGCAACTCCTATCAAATTATCAATGTCATTTTTCATCGAATTAGAAACAAACAATCCTAAAATTCATATGGAATGAAAAAAAAAAGCCTGAATAGCCCAAACAATCCTAAACAAAAGGAGCAAAGCTGGAGGCATCACATTATCTGACTTCAAATTATATTGCAAGGCTATAGTAAACAAAAGGGCATGATACTGGTATACAAATAGATATATAGATCAACGGAACAGAATAGAGAAGTCAGAAATAAAGCCACATACCTGCAACCAACTGCTCTTTAGCAAAGTTGACAACACTACACACTGGGGAAAGGACATCCTATTAAATAAAAAGTGCTGGGAAAACTAGTAAGCCATATGTGGAAGAATAAAACTGGAACCCCTATCTCTCACCACATAAACACATTAACTCAAGATTAATTAAAGGCTTAAATGTAAGATGTAAAACTATAAAAATATTAAAAGGGAGCCTAGCGAAGTTAGACTTTAAATACTAAGAGCCAATTTTGAAATACTGAGAGATAAGTTTTATGTTATAAAATATAAAGAAAGACAAATGTATAGCGATGATTTTCAAGCATGAAAGAAAATCACGATTTAACTGGGTGAGTGGTCCCTTGACGAGCAGCATCAGCATCACCTGGAAACTTTTCAGAAACTCAGGTTACCAGGCTCCATTCGGGACCTCCTGAATCACAAACTCTAGTGGTAGGGCTCTGCAATCTATGATTTAGGACATTTTCTGGCTGGGTACGGTAGCTCCCACCTGTAATCCCAGCTCTTTATAAGGCCAAGGACAGAGGAGTGCTTGAGCCCAGAAGTTTGAGACCACCCTGGGCAACATAGTGAGACACCATCTCAAAAAAAAAAAAAAAGACGCTTTTCAACACAACACATTACAGAGTATCAGTTGTTCACCATTGTGTTCTCTTGGCCATCTGGGAGCTTAGGCTCACCGGCTGCCCAGCATTGGAAGGGAGTATCGATTATATCATACAACATATTGTCAGCTCAGGAATATATCACAGTTCAAAATTTACAGTGGTTTCTACTGAATGCATCTTGTTTTCTCACCGTTGTATAATTAAATAATCATAAGTTGAACCATGGTAAGTCAGAGACTATCTGTAGTTGATTTACCTTGAACTAATAATATCTTGAAAATGGGGGCTTATGAGTTAATTTGTTTTCATTTACAGGAAAGCAATGGCAGTTTTTTTTTTTCTGTTCCAATCTGCAACTATTCATTTAAACATGATACCATTAAGTTATGCAAGATTTTTAAGGACAGAAAGGTTCCCATGATTATACTGTTAATATTTTTAACTGGATAGCTATGGCTGTGCGTTGATTTTAAGAATTTCAATAACTGATATTTGATAGGTGTAAACTGTGCTTCAAGTATTATGCTTTGTGTTTTCCCCTTGCTATATCATTAATATGCCTAACAACTCAATGGTACATATTATTTATGTATAAGAAAAATACTTTAAAAATTACCAGAGGTCACATTACAGTAAGATGCAAACACAGGTGTATAATACCAAAAACTAAGATCTTGAAATCTATGTTATGCATGAGTTGCAATAATTGATACTTGGTAAATGTAAATAATATTGATTAAATACTAAATAGAACATCTGACCTGCATTATACATATTAAGTAGTCAATAAATACATGTTAAATGAATGAATAAATACCACTCAATTCATATGTGCTCACCAGTGTATTTGATTAAGAAGAACTTTACTTACCCACCTTATCTAAATCACGCTGGCCTTTTCCCTGCATGTCTCTTTATCCTGATTTATATTCCTTCTTCACACTTACCACCACCTGACATCTTACCACCACTTGACATATATAACTGTTTGTAAACTCACTTGGTATTTGTCTTTTGCACCCCTGTGCAAGCTCCAAGAGTGCAGGGTGGTCTCTCTAGCCTATTGCTATATCCTTAGTGCTTAATATGTAGTAGAGGTTTAGTTAAAATCTCAATAAAATATTTATAAATGAATAAGTTATCTTGCAATTTTCAATAACACAAATATTTGTGAATGCACATTCACCTCTGGCTAATCCCTTTTTCCTTCGATACTGAATACTAAGAAAACATTCCATAGTCTTCTTCATGGGTCTCAAGAGGACAGTTTCAAAATGTGTACCAGTATATGAATATAGACTTTAACTGTTGAATACCTCGCTCCCCTGGAGACAGCAAACAGTCACGCTGATTGTTTTCTGACATTTTTGAAGCTAATAAAGTGTCACAGCAATGTAAGCTTAAAGAATGGCAGTTAGATGAGTTTCTAGAGAAAGGGTAAAGGTAAAAGACTGAGAGCCAAAGAGACCAAGTTAAAAGAGAAGAGTGATTGGGGATGGGAAATCAAAAGATCACCTCTGCCTTTCAAAGATTTATACTACCCTCTTGTGGTAGAGGTAATCCTAAGCTCCATTGAGCCACTTTCAAATCAGCTCGTGGTCCCTCACGCCACCTGCTTATCATGGTTAACCCAGCGGAGCACACCAAGTTCCTAGGCAGGGAGCCAATTGCAAGAAAAACACAACTCAGAACAAGAGCACAAAATGAAGGGTTTTAGGACAGCAATTTAACACTCAGCAATTCCCAGGAACCTTTTATTTCAGCAGGCTGGGAAGAATTTTGGTTCTTATTTGTTTTCACCTAGCAAAGTCATCTGTTGGCACCTGGAGCTGCTGAAAGTGTCTGCCAAGTCCATGTTAGTCTTGGCCAGTTTTCAAGGATGTGCAGTACAGTACATTTAACATTATCCTACAAGAAAGCAACCTGTGACCACCTAGATCTCTGTGCCAAAGACCAAGCCAAAATGTAAAGATTTCTTGATTGGCTGACTGATCAGCTTGATTTATGACTTCAGCTCTAAGAGCAAATGCAATAGCTGCAAGATATCTCTGTTTTTCTCACTCAGCTTACAGAAAACACTTGCTATGAGTTAACGTTTTAGTTTAAGAACATTTCCTTCCTTTATTCCTTCCTTCTTTCTTTCCTCTTCCTTCTTTCTTTCATCCCTTTCTGTCTTCTTTACCTTCTCTCTTTTTGTTCTTGTATTTTTTATTTTGCTGTCTATTACTGAATTTGTAAGTGATTCTGTTCTTTTTTGTTTTTGCTTTAATTTAATCATCTTTTATTGGCTTCTCATCAGCTTTGTTTTATATTTTAGGGTCCCTCAAACAAGCCAGAAAATGAAAGGAATTAGAAAAAAATAACATTTTTCAAGTATGCTTCTCTTAGAAAATATTTAAAAAGTAGTACAATACTTTTAAAATCTCTAAACATAGATTTGGAGGTAAGACATGCTTATCTTAAAAAGTAGTCATTTACTTGAGTTTCGTATGTTGGGAACATGCAGGAAACTACTTCATTGCAGTATGTAAGCTTTCATTTCCTCAACCATGAATACAGCAAACTGTGAAAGGAAGGGCGCATCCGAGAGGAAACAAAATGGGAAACCAATGACTATTGCCACAACACTGTAAGAAATAGGCCAGAGCTTCAAAGTAAAATAGCCAAACATGGAGAATTTGCCACTTTCTCACTAGCTTGTTTGTCATATTGGGGAAACAACAAAACACTTTTAATAATAAGAATGTTTGCCCACATATGCTAAATAAATGTGCTACTAGTCTAAATGAATTTTGCAAGCCCCTCATCTCCCATTTTGTATTTTGTATTAAGTATTCTTTTTAGAGTGCAGAAAGAGCATATATATGATTATAAAGCATTAAGACTAAATTCTGGAACATAATCAGGACCTGAGACAGACAGAATGAGAGGTGGAATGTCTAAAATTATGAAAACAGAACTCATAAAATGTGTTTTCAAGTTAGAAAAGACATTTCCTCTAGAGAAAGTTATCTTAACTAGTATTATCATTTCCCTGTGACCACTTTCTAAAGATTTTGCTTTATATAATAAGGAAGAAAAATAACACATAGTTTCAGATCCATTTATGTAATAAAAATAACATTGGCAAGTAGGTACAATCAATTTACATTATATGCAAAGTAGCTCAGTTTTAATGAATGATTTTATGTAAATGAATACACAGCCTATTATTTCATACAATGTTATCAATGGATTGGAGTGTTGCTTTGTTAATGAGCTTACCTGGCCAGGATATTTTAGTGTAAGAAAATTTTTCATGATAACCAAAGGGAGAGAACTCATCATCCCTGAATCTAAGAAATAACTAAATTCTCAAATTACTGTATCAGAGTACTGTCAGAAAAAGAAAAGCTCATTAGTTCAGCACAACTACCTGATTATCTCCACACAGTACAATCTTATTTTTTATGCAAAAATGGGTTGCATTTGGGAAAAGCATTGTTGCATGGAAAATGTATTAAAAGAGCTCTGTGATACGTGCCTAATGTTTTTGTATTGTTGAGGAGTTTGGAAGACAGTATTATGCATACAGATGTGCTACAGATCATTAAAGATCAAGAGCTTTCAGATTGTAAAGTCAACAGGCTGATACAAAAATGGAAAGAGACAAGCAGCATCTTATTCAAAATAGAATCTTTAAGGAGTAAAAGTAAAAGTAATATTCTAATCACTAACCCCACTCCATCAAATATTCTGGTTTCCATTCTAGATTACTAAAAATTTAGTGGACGCTTCAAAAATTGTATTTATAAAATAATTTATCAAATATGTCCAGAAAGTGATGTTGTATAAGAAAGGGTTCATGTCTGTATCTGTGACAATTTGAGAATAGGCAATAAAAATAAGTCATAAATGTGCTTTGGTGGAATAATTTAATAACAGAGTCTCTAAAAGAATAAAAAAATTATGACATTTACGGAAAACACCATTTACCAAATTTTGACATGTTTCTTTTTTCATTTGAATGGAACATTTTAATTTTAAAGTGTGGCTTAACAGTGAAATATCTCAAGTTCAAAAATACGCTGTATTTCTTGATTTTAAATAATGTGCCCCACAGTTTGAAATAGCTGAGATAAACATTTTGGCAGGTAACTATGAAGTAGACAACGTAATGCTTAGCAAAAAACAAAAAATATCCTGCATATAATATACTTAATAATAAGAGAAGTACCTATTGCTAGAAAGCTCTAATAATCCTAATTAAAATATGTAATTAAAGACTACTGAAAAAAATGTAGTATGAATACATTATGAAATGGGCCAGTTGTTCACAGCATCAGAAGCTGGCTACCTTTCATCTGCCAGACTTTTTGACATTAAGCTTAACCCTGCTGTACTTTCTAGACCCAAAATTCTCCCTTGCCAGCAAGGATTTAATTCACAGCCAGATGGTCAGCAACAAGTTGTCATTGCTACCAATCTGGCTGTGACCATACAGGTCAAATCAAGAAATGATGCTTCTGCTTTGTTCGAAAGAACAGGACTGTAACCACAGATTGGTCCTGGTCCCCTGGGCAAAGGTTCCCCCTTAAGTTCCTCATCCTGAACTCCTGCTTTCTTTCCAGTAGGTCCCTTTTCTCTCACCAGTCCAGAGACTGCAGTTAGTCCCCTAATGTGTCACCCTGTTACTTCATTGCAGTTATTTTTCAGCTTACTTCTGTGGATCTCTGAAGAATGACAGTTCCTAAATTGTTCATTGTCATGCTCCACTGCCCTGACTATCAGTGATTTTCTGATATCCCTCTTGGAAAGTCCCTGACATTAACCACTTGCCTGTGTCTGTTCTTTGTCACAAATTCTCTGAATATCATATTCTGCCTGTTAACCCAAATTGCCTTTTATGGAAAAAAAATGCATAGGTTTTGCTTAAAAAGCTTTTTGGACAACACACTCAAATATCATTTTAAAAGGCAGCCTCAGCCTACATTGCAAAATTAAAACAAAGGGAAAAAACAAAATAGTGAAAACCTCTCTAAGAAGATGTATAATAAAGTAGAATAGAAAGCTGAGGGACAATTGAAGATAAAAGTTTTGAAGACATTTCACCTGACTACAAAATATAGAACTAGGCTGGGATTAACCTGTCCCAAATTCAATATATCATTGTGAATCTCTGAGTCTTTAAAGAGAAATACATTTACCCTGATCCCTCCTGTGTTTTTGTCTACCTTGTGACTCAGAGATTTGAGATGGAAACAAATCAAAAAAGTGCTTATATATATGAAAACTCTACTGTCCATCTGCTCCTTTAAGTGATTAGGTTAAATGAAAAAGAAGCAGTGGTCAGAAGTTATATTAGAATGGATTTTCCCGAGCTAAAAGGACTGAGCGAATTGCAAGCAATGTTAGTGAAAACTGATCTACATTTAGTTACATTCACAAAGTAAAGTAAAAGTTTCATATTCTCTGAACAAATAATAAAGTACAAAAAAAACGAGATAGTTTCAAAGCTTCCTCTTTAGCAGTCTTTTTAGCAACAGGTTGCAAAAGAAAATAAATGTTTTCAACAGGAAAAAGTTTAGTGAGCCAAGAATTTTAGACATTGTCATAGGACCTTCAAGTATGAAGTCAGAATATGCCACTATATGCAGCATTTAGAAAGATTAGGGATTAAACTACCTCAAAATATGTGTAAAAAAATAAAACATAAAGCACAATTTAGAGCAACAAATTTGTGTAGTACTAATATATAATTACAGCGTGTCACAACTCTGGCTTAGGGAGTCCCCAAGTCTGGGGCCCAGAAGGGTCACAGCTCATTTGTGTTACAGTTCATTCGTTCCCACTGCCTGCATGCTTTGGCAAAAGGGGGCATATCCCAGCTCATTTAGTCTCTTGCCCAACTCCAGCATGTGACTCCTGGGCTGGCCCAGCTCTGCCACCGCTTCCTGTCCCATGAGGCTGCCACTTAGCACCAGTGGAGGATGGAGGACAGGAGGGCTATGGTGTTATAACAGCATCTTTGGCACCTGCTTTTCAGCAGATCTCAGCCTCTTGCTCTGTGTTCAAGAAGAATAAGGTTACAGAACAACTGAAGAGTGAAGGAGGCAGAGAAGAATTTTATTGAGAGACAGGATGGCTCTCAGAAGAGAGGGAACCCAAAGTGGGTAGTCCCTACCAGAAGTCAGGTCCCTACCAGAAGGCAGGCACATGTAGCTGAGTCTGGGGTTTTTATAGGCTCAGAACTGGAGAGGCCCAGGACGTAGGTAGCCTTGCAAAAGGCAACATTCCATGGGTTAAAAAGCATTATTCAGAAAGAACCAGTTGGTAAAGAGCCAGCAAACAGGAATAGAAGTTCTCACTCTGGTCATGGACTCCATCTAGAACTGGCTACCTGGTTTTCAGGCTTCAGGCTGATAATGGTTTAAAGATCTGGTTTCACAAGGGACCTGCCCATATCTGCCTAGAAATTTGTCTGCCTGCTGCCTCTATCAGAATGTTCATCTATATAATGTAAAGATGTCAGTTTTATCATATTGAAATAATATGCAAGGTAGTCAGCATCAAAATCCAAAAGCAATGGTTGACGGTTCTCAAAAAGTTAATTCTAAAGCTTACCTCACATAGCAAATGTGAGTTAAGCAATTTTCAGAACATTAAAAAATAATATTCCTTCAAATTTTTTAAAATGAATAAAATATAGTAAATAAAAGCTTTATGTTACTAGGTCAGGGACGATGGCTCACGCCTATAATCCCAGTTACTCAGGAAGCTCCAGCAGGAGAATCACTTGAATCAGGGAGGCAGAGGTTGCAGTGAGCTGAGATTGCACCACTGCACTCCAGCCTGGGTAACAGAGAGAGGTTCTGTCTCAAAAAAATTAAAAGCTTATAGTTCTGAAACAGTGTTATATTGGACATCGATTGTCTTGCATCATACCCAAATACATATATAAATGAGTATGAGATGGAAGATGACAAATAATGGTAAAATAGGAAATATTCAAATGGCATAGATGTAAAGAACAAGCATGAAGTAGATACAAAATAAATAAATAAATCTTAACCTGCGAACTACATTGTAGTAGATATTAGAAAACCATAAAATTGTTACATGATAAAATTTTGAACACATATATAATCCTGCTGTGAGTTTTACTATAGGAAACTGGACAAAGTAGAAGAGGTAATAATTTATAAAATTGAATAATTTGTTTAAATAAAATACTCAAACATCAATTACTTAAAAAAAAAAAAACATACATAAAGGACAATCTGGAAAAATGCTTTTAGTATATAAAGAACATAAATTTTGAAAATGTAAAATGTCCTAATAGGTCAACATGAAAATGCTGACCATAGCCCAAAAATGTACACAAGTTTTGTTCATGTAATTAGCATAAGAGAAAATTTAAAGGGACATTAAACATTTAAAAATTTTTCAGTGTTTGTAATGTAAGCTCAATGTAATAAAGAAATTCATTTTTTAAACATCAATGTAATGAATAAATTTATTTTTTAAAAAAGATCACAATGTGTCACTTGTGAGCATTTTTGTACATTGTTTTTTGAAACATAAATTAGTACAATTCTTCTTGAGGGTAATATGTATATTTCAACCCAGACATATGTTTAGATCCATTATCACAGAAATTTTAACACTAAAATAATTGGAGAAGTAAACAAATTAGTAACTTCAGTGCAGCACAGTTTAAAATGTCATTAAAACCTAAATATTCAATATTGCATAATATTGAAATATAGTACTCATAAGAACATTACTATATTACTATATAATTATTTTTAATTATATAAGAAAATCTAGTTTTTTGTTTTGTTTGTTTTGTTTTTTTTTAGAAGGAGTCTCGCTCTTGTCACCCAGGTTAGCATGCATGGCATGATCTTGGCTCACTGCAATCTCCGCCTCTCAAGTTCAAGCTATTCTCTTGCCTCAGCCTTCTGAGTAGCTAGGATTACAGGCATGCACCACCCAGCTAATTTTTGTATTTTTAGTAGAGATGAAGTTTCTCTGTGTTGTCAGGCTGGTCTTGAACTCCTGACCTCATGATCTGCCCGCCTCGGCCTCCAAAAGTTATGGGATTACAGGCATAAACCACTGCATTGGGCTAAAAATCTAGTTGTTACTTATTATAAGAAGCAAAATACAAATAGTTGACAGAT
Source organism: Sapajus apella (assembly GCF_009761245.1). Taxonomy (NCBI): domain Eukaryota; kingdom Metazoa; phylum Chordata; class Mammalia; order Primates; family Cebidae; genus Sapajus; species Sapajus apella. The sequence continues at coordinate 33,577,899 of NW_022436942.1, forward strand.
TTAAAGATACCTTCATGTAAAAATATAAATGGGTACAAAGTTACAGTTAGGAGGAATAAACTTTGGTGTTCTATTGCGGAGTAGGGTGACTACAGTTAACGGTATTTATTGTATACTTCAAAATCTCTAGAAGAGATTTTGAAGAAATGATAGATGTTTCTAGTGATGGATATCCTAATTACAGTGATCTTATCATTACACAATCTATATATTTCTAGAAATATCATATTGTACCCCATAAATATGTACAATTATGTATAAATTAAAATTTTTAAAATAAAATTTTAAAACCAAATACATGAAGAACTTGGTTGTTGATTAGGGCATGGGCTGAATAACAGAAAATAATCACCAGTTACTTTTAGGAATCTAGACTGAGTCACCAGGCATTAAGTGAAATCAGAAATAGTGGTTAAGGCTGGGCTAACAGAGCAAGATTTAAAAAAAAATAGTGGTTAAGAAACATTTTTGGAAAAAAGTTGATAAATTCAAACAGTGTGAGATACCCAAATAGAGGTGTTAGGTGGACAAATGTTCTTGACAGGGGCCAGATTTGTTATGATATTTCAGGTATGTTAAGGACTAAGAGCAATAGAAAATCATTAAGGGATTTGAAAGAGTACATCAAAATTTTACTGACTGCAAATCCATAATCGATTAGAAGAATACAATAGTGTGATATAAAATAGAAAAAAAAAAAAAAAAAGGAATGGTAACAGTCCAATCTTGAACCATACTAATGTATGTGCACATGGAAGAAATGAATAAATGAGGCTGGGCGCGGTGGCTCACAACTGCCAAAACGATAAACAATGACAAAACGATAAACCAGACAAGATAAAAACAATGAATTTAATCACAGCACTTCGGGAGGCTGAAACAGGTGGATAACCTGGACAACATGGTGAAACCCATCTCTATTAAAAATACAAAAAAATTAGCTGGGGGTGGTGGCATGCGCCTGTAGTCCCAGCTCCTTGGGAGGCTGAGGCAGGAGAATCTCTTGAACCCAGGAGGTGGAGGTTGCAGTGAGCTGAGATTGCATCACTGCACTCCAGCCTGAGCAACAGAGCGAGACTCCATCTCAAAAAAAAAAAAGAAAAAAGAAATGAGTAAGTGTTTAGAATCAGAAATGACAAGACAGGTTGTGGTGGTTTGAGTGGTATGAGAAAGGAGAAGGTGTCACAAATTATCTGTTGCACAATGTATAAGTTTTGTATGATGAATTGGGTGGTGGAACTATTTCTTGCAATGGTAAACACTAGCATTCATAAATCTGGGGTCCTTAAATTTAAGAGTTTAGTTTAGCACACATTATATCTTTATTTATTTATTTATTTTTCTGAGACAGTCTGACTCTGCCACCCAGGCTGGGGTGCCGTGGCGCCATCTCAGCTCACTGCAACATCTGCCCCCCAGGTTCAAGCGATTCTCCTGCCTCAGCCTCCTCAGTAGCTGGGATTATAGGCATGCAACACTACGCCTAGTTAATTTTTGTATTTTTAGTAGAGATGGGGTTTCACCATGTTAGCTGGCTGCTCTCTAACTCCTGACCTCAAGTGATCTTCCCACTGCTGTCTCCCAAAGTACTGGGATTACAGGCATGAGCCACTGCATCTGACCAAACACACATTATACACTTTTGAAAAAAAAGTGCATATATCAAAGATATAATTGTATATATCCATGGGACAGAGAAATATGCTCTAGTATACAGACACACAGAAATATGCATTTGGGAAATAAATAGTCTTTGTATGAATAAGAATACGCTGTTTACAGTGCATTTAGAATGTGAACAGTTGTGAACTTAGGAAAGAGTTCTAAAAGACCCAGCTAGCAGTCAGTTTGAGACAGAAGCAGTAGAGAAGACTGAGAAGGAAAGGAAAAAATAAGAATTAGAAGAGTGGTGTACATGGAAGTTGACAATCCAGATTGTTTTAAGAAAAAAAGGAGAGTTCAATTTTGTCGAATGTGCTGATAGGATACTTTGGAATTAGTAACTTGAAGACTATCGGTGAACCCAGGGACAGCTATTCCCATGCAAGAGTGAAGAAAGTCAGGATAGATTATGCTCATTCATCCTTTCATTATAAATATTTATTGGGCTTTTTGAGGACCACAGTTATAGCAACGAACAGACAATAAGATACCTTCTTGTCCAAAAGTTACATTATAACCAAGAGAGATAAATAGAAAATTAAAATAAAAAGAAGGGTGAATTCTGACAATGAAAACTACAATGAAAAGAACAAGGCAAATAATAGATAAAGTGGTTAGTGTGAGAGCTAAGTGAGATAGGGTGATCTGATCACTTTGAAGATCTCTGTGATTAGATTCCTGGAATACTTGCACTGAAATGAGGACTCCCTGGAGAGGCCTGCTTACCTGGGGTCTGTGCTAGACGTGCTATCCTTGGCTCCTATTGTTGTCTCCAGATGCTTTGATAGTACTGGCTTGCTGACAACATAGATGCCTGTGTGCATCTCTTCTGTTGAGCACCTGAGCTGTAGCTCTCCAGGTGCTAAAGCAGTAATGATTTCTCTTGAGCCCTAAATGCTCTCAGACAAAGGCATGTTCTGTTAATGTTTCCAGAATGCTTGTTTGTCCTATTTTGTTTACTGTTAGAGAGACACCAAGTTACAATGTTTTACACCTTAATATCTTCTAGAAATTTTAGTAAAAATAGATTTATAGCCACAATCTTCTCACTTCCTAGGACACAGAATAAAGGTGATGGTCTCTTCTAGAACAGGGAAAAATAAAATTTAATTGCAAATAGCCTATCCTCAAAAGTCACTTCATCTTAACCATTATTAAGAATTTGTTGCCAGACATGGTGGCTCACGCCTGTAATCCCAGCAGCCTGGGAGGCCAAGGCGGGTGGATCACCTGAGGTCCGGAGTTCAAGACCAGCCTGACCAACATGGTGAAACCCTGTCTTTATAAAAAAAAAAAAAAAAAAAAAAAAAAGAATTTGTTATTTAGCTGAGTTGTTATTTAGCAGAATTGGGTTGGCTATCTTCTCTGCCTGAAGATTATTTTCTTTATCTCTCTGAAAGTTCTTTGATAAAATGATATCCCCAATGAGCAATTCTTACCAGTTTCCAAGACAGCAAACACAGCTTAGACTCAAACTTAGATCGCAACTACAGAGCAAAAAGATAATCTGTTGAAAGATGTAGATGTAGTGGTCAAAGAATGAAAAGAAAAAAAAAAGATAATGAACCTGTCAATGACATGAAAGTGATAGCAGGCAAATAAAAACCAGGCTTCAGTAGGGGTACACTGATATCCATGAATACATAACTACAAAGTACCTGCATAGAAAAAAAAATTTTCTATAAACTTACTGAAATTTAGTAATTCTTTCAACTAAGTATACAGGCAAAAAACCAGGGTACAATAAAGAGCATCTGTTATTACTTTGTTACAAGTAGAAACAGTAGATAATCTTATATCACAACATAGTTGATTGACAAATTTCAAAGTATTCACACTAATCACTACTTTGAAGTTATGAAAGTTATTACATTTGGCACTAGATCTGTTGATTTAATTGCTTTTAGAAAGCAAATGCATTATTACATAACACATTTTATAATTGTCTGTCAATATAATTTACTTTCTTTGTCCTCATTTATTTTTATTTTAGATGTTCTGGGTTCTGTGACAGCTTGACCAATAGAATACAGGTGGAAGTGATTCTTTCACTTTATTTCCTTATCCAGGCCTTAAGAAGCTAGATTCTAATTCAAATATCAATATTATCATAGAAATTAAATATGCTATAGGTAATATGTAGGTATTTAATTTAATTTAATTTTTTGATATTGATAAACAATTGTCATAGCACCATCCACTAAACAGTGTTTCTTTCTCCCTACTGAATTATAGTATCATTTTTCTCCCATTGTTGGCTGGAAGTCACAACCCCTATCACCCTGAGGGAAGTTAACTGGGTCCGTTAGTCACTGCTTGATGCCTAACATTCAGCTTTCCATCCCTATCACTACCTTTATCTGAGTAAGAAAAAAGTTTCTATTGTGTTAAGTCTCTGAGACTTTATGTTTTACCTATTAACAGTCATTAGTGTTAGACTGACTTATATACTGTTGAGTTCTATGCAGAAAATTTTCATTTTACATGTTAAATCCAAAGAAGTAATCTATAATTACCATTTCACCTTTATATTGTCTAGTTATAATATCAAGTGTAAACTGGCACCCAAAATAAGTTGGATATATTTCTTTCCTTTTTTATTCTCTGAAACATTTTATATAAAGTATATATTGTGTAGTTTTTTTTTAAAGTTTGGCAAGATTTTTCTGAGCCTTTACTCCCTACTCTTTGGAGGGAGTAGAGATTTTTTAGTACTTTTGATCACAAATCCACTTGAGATTGCTTTTAAACATAATGAAAATTATAGGTCCTTTAATTATTAAGCCATTGCACAAATACATATTTACTCAAAAGTTTTGCACACAACTTTGTGTATCCCTTTATCAGTTAATTGAATCAAGTTTAAAAACCACTTACTTCAGCACAATTTTAACCAAGTGTCAGAAGGCTTATCATCCCTTATCAAAAATGTCCTTTATTCTTTTGTGCTGTTTTCTCCCTGGACATTTATAGTGTTAATATCTATAATTCAAATTAATTTAAATACTCCAGTTCTATCTTTCTTCTATCAAACTTGTTTTAACTTGAAAAAAAGTGTCACCAAGAGACATGTTGACTAATTAAAGAGTTATTACCATTAGAAGGAGCAGTGAGTCACAGGCAAAGTTACTGACATTGTAGATTTAAAATAAGAAAGTGTAATAAGCAAAACAAAATCCTATTAGAATCAGGTAAGTGAAAGTCAACAAAATGATTTTTTTTATATTAAGACTTTACTCCTTTGAATAGAGTCAATAATCTATTGACTCAAAATGGCTATAATCATTTTTCATCTGCATTTAGACAAAGTAAATCACCCTAATGTTTACATACAGCTGGCCAAGTATAAAGGGCACTTGTGTCCATCTATTTCCTACATTTAATTTTACCCCTTCTTCTTCATGCATACACATGCGCTATAACAGTGCAACATATCATGGATAGCAAATATCTCAGGGCCCATCAACATGCTGCTTATTTCTTGGCTAGAAGACCTGTTGATGAGCAACATGTCATATTTATTGGCCTCTAACTTTTTTTTTCAGGCAACATCTACTACATAATGTGTGCCAAATAGCCTGAAGAGGTAGCAACTGACACTGGGAACTGTCCCCACATCTTTCTTCTGGGGAAAAAAAAAAAAATGCTGCTAATGAATTACTCTTTAGGCTCCTAAACAAGAACTGAATTTGTAAGATTCTCCAAATACCTATATTAGAATTCCTCACATGCCTAGACCATACTCTAGTCACTTGATAGATCCCTGACAGATTTGTCCTTTCTGAAACTGCTCCCTAGATGTATGTCCTCCTCTTTAAGCAAACAGAAGTAACAAGTAAACATGCTTTTGAGCCACATTTCCAAATGGGATTTAGGATGAAAGATTCTTCTCTTATTTTTATCTCCATTTGGAAATGATCTCTGTAATATTATCTTTCAGTTCAAGTGTGTGAATATGCCATGGGGACTGCTATAATGCAAGTCACTTGAAACAGAAGACATTTTTACATGGTACTTGAAAATTTTATATTCAATGGAGAAGTAAAATTGAGAACCAGAATCATTCGTACATAGCTTTGAATTTTCTACATTCATTTTCTCTTTTATAGTGAAAAGCAACTCTAGGTAATAACAAGCGTTAGAGAAAATGCAGTTTGCTGCTAAATCAACTACTTGTAGGACATATGTAAAACTGACTGTAGGGGACAGATGCTTGGTTTTTATTCCCCTTTTTACTGCTAACTAACTTTACAACCTTTATCCATGCAATTAACTTCTTTATTCTTGATTCATCTAATTTAACTGTAATGGCTATTATGAAAATTACAAAAATATGTACTTATTTTTTTTACACTTAGCCTTTAGTGTTTCCAGTCCATGTAAATAAATTCTTAGGAGACATTATAATGATAAAGATTGTATCTTCTGGCAAAAATATTATTTCTCGGTTTCCCTCCCTATATTTGAGGTTATTCAATCAAATACTCTCCAAAGCTGAAGAGGGGAGAAAGGACTATTTGATTTCATCTGTGATATGGACTAAATTAGACTAGATTATTAAAATTGCAAGTCGTGGCAGGAATTGAAAAATGAATTTAGTGAATTACAAGCAATACTTTTTAAAAATAAAATTACCTGATGTTTTTCAGTAATATATGTATATATATTGTAATTACAATGTAAAATGTCTTCATTATTATGGACTGAGATTATAGAAATATTAGATAATCTACTGTTTAGAATCTACATTGATATTATTGAATCTATCAGTCCTTTATTTACTTTTGTTTCCTAGATTAAAATCATTTTTATTGATAACTTTTAAACCACTTTAGGTAGTATTAACCTACAATAAACCATACATATTTAATGTATACAACTTGATGAGTTTGTATATACCCACGAAGTCATCACCACAATCTATGCCATAATCCTATCCATCACCTCCAGAGGTTTCCTTCTGCTTTCTTATTTATTAGTATTATTTTTTGTGATAAGAACATTTGGCATAAGATCTGCCCTCTTAGTAAATTTTTAAATATACAATACAGTATTGTTACCAATAGGTTCTGCATTGTACAGTAGTTCTCTAGGACTTATTCACCTTATATAACTGAAACTTCATACCTTTTGACAAAAACTTCTGTTTCCCCTTTCCTCACTATTTAACTCTCTGTTTATGTGAGGTGAACTATTTTTAGATTTGTCATATAATGGTAGCATGTAGTATTTGTTTTTCTGTGTCTGACTTATTTCACTTAGCCTAATGTTTCATAGATTCATCCATATTATCACAAATGATAGAATTTTCTTCTTTTTCAAGGCTAAATACTATTCCATTATATGTATATGTGATATTTTATTTATCTATTCATCTACTGATAGGTATTTAGGTTGCTTCTATGTCTGGGCTATTGTGAACAATGCTGCAATATGCATGGGAATGCAACTATCTCTTCAAAATCATGATGTAATTCCTTTGGATATATACTCAGAAGTGAGACTGTTATATCATATGGTAGTTCTATAAACTCTATACCATTTCCATAATGACTGTGCCAATTTATATTTTCACCAAAAGTATACAAGGATACCCTTTCTCCACATCCTCATCAACATTTGTGTTGTTTATAATAGCCATCTTAATATGTATGTGATGATATTTCATTGCGGTTTTGATTTGCATTTTGTTGATGATTAGTGATCTTGTGCACTATTAATGATGTTGACCAAGTATACCCGTTGGTAATTTATATTTCTTCTTTGGAGGAATGTCTATTCAGTTCCTTTTCCAGTTTTTAATGAGGTTACTTGTCACAAAGCTACAGTAATTATGACAGTACGCTATTAGTGTTAAACACACATATAGACCACTGGAACACAACAGAGAGCTCAGAAATTAAACCACGCATATATGGTTAACTTAGATAAGTGTATCAAGAATGACAATGGGGGAAATAATCATTTCTTTATCAAATGATGTTGGGAAAACCAGATATCCACAGGCAAAATAAAGAAATTGAACCCTTATCTTACATCCTACATAAAAATCAACTCAAAATGGATTAAAGACTTAACCTAAGACGTGAAACAATCAAACCAACTTCTGGAAGAAAACATTGAAAAATCTTCTTGACATTGTCCTTGGCAATGATTTATTGGATAAAACACCAGAGGCACAAGCAATGAAAACAAAAATAGACAAGGGGACTTCCTCAAACTAAAAAGCTCTGTACAGCAAAGCAAACAACAGAATGGAAAGGCAACCTATGGAATGAGATGAAATATTTGCAAAAGATATATCTGATAAAGAGATAATATCCAAAATATATAATGAACTCCTACAAGTAAATAGCAAAATAATAATAACCCAATTGAGTGACAATCTTAAACATTATTTTTCTCTATTGTATTCAAATATATATTACCCCAATATAATCATGAGGAAAACATCAGAAAATTCCAAATTGAAAGTAGTTTTATCCAAATGATAAGACTGATTGGTAAAATAATTATGCCTCAACATTTCAAAAATAAGAGCTTGTCTCTTTGGGAAGAGATTTCACATGGGGTGAAATGTTTTTCTTCCAGTTTCATAGTTGTTATTATTTACTTATATTAATGATTATTAGGTGATTTGGAAGTCTAGTGGGTAGCAGCTTTAATGCATGAGTATTTGACTAACACTCTAATAGGACCAGAGGGCCTCGGAAGTAATCAGACAGATGTGAGATTCATTACTCACATAGAAGCAGATAAAGTTGACCACCTTTCTTTCAGAGTATGAAAGGAATGTTGTTATTAGGGCTGATTTTCACTCTAACTCCTAACAGTTACCTTACTAACTATGTCTGTGGCCTACAAAGTGTCGGTATGTTCTAAAGATCCAGAAAAAGCTTTTTCACTTAGTCTTATTGGCAAGGTCTTTGAGTTGAGTTTGTGTGCCTGTGTATGTGTGTTTGTGTGATTATGGGTGTGATATATCTCAGTGTTAAGCTTACATCATTAGGTTTTCTGGGAAAAAATGATATTTTCTTGGAGACAAAAACCTTTGAATGATCACTTAATGAACATATATTCCTTGGAATCCTCTTCCTTGTTTTAGTACAGGTTTGAGTTTCTCAATAATAGGAACTTGAATGAAATTGGAAAGTGGAAGTGAAGTGATAAACACTAAGGTAGGGCTGGTTCAATGCTGATCAGGCATGATGCTTGGTGTCCGCTATGACTTGCAGTTCTGGGGAAAAGAAGGAGGTTTGTCAAAATCCCCTGTGGCTGGTGGCTTCCTTCCCACCTGCCTCAGCCTCTGCTTCCGCTGACAGCATTAGAAACTCTTTTTCCAGTCCTCCAGCTCTAGTTTACCTATTTTTGCTCCCCCAGTTTCTGCCAGATACATGTAAACTGAAACTCCTATATTTAGACCCTTTAGTCCTGTAATACTATTTTTCTAACAATACAGAATAAAATTGTCCCAAAATTAGCAATAGGGGAAATAATATTAGGCAAAAATAAAGTAATGAGTATTTATACTATCTAGCAGATAAATTGAAATCCAAGAAACTAAAATCTTTGAAACATTACAAATCAAGAAAAAAACACTAATTTTTATTATTAATTGTATTAGAGTACCTTTTTCTGATATGAATTAATTCTCAACATTTTGATAGTACTAGCTTGTACCATCCAAGAAAGCTGGTCATGTAGATCAAAATGGTCGAATGTTGGCAATTTCATGTAGCTCAGTCTAATAATTTGTATCAATCAGGAAGAAATAATTATTTTTTATAGGTGGAGGTAGATAAAAATTTTCTTCTAGATAGCACTCAAGTGAGAAATAAGTACATGGGGAATGGTGTGCAAAAGCTATGAAGAGTGTACTTGAGTGGAACATTACTGACCAAAGAATTTAAAAGAAAAATAAAAACTGGGAGAAAACTTTGAAAACTAAAGGCTCTTCCAATTTAAAAGTGTTTTCTTGCTGTCAAGCCTGAATGATTTCCCAGAATGTAAGAGCATCATATGATTCTGGAAGAAATGGTATTAATGCTATTTTTTTTTTGATTGGCAAAACTGTGTTTGTGTGAGATTCCACCTTTCCATCCACTAAACAAATAACATTATAATTGGTTCTGAAATTAATTAATGTGTTTCTAGCCCATGCACCTATTTAGGAAGAATGAAAAATTCAGCTTCTAAATAACATGCTCCAGTATAATATTTAGCATATATTTAAGAATGACCGAAAGGACACTTATGTTAGAGTACTTAGTTATTATTGTATTAAAATACAAAAACTGAATTTAGCTTTATGTTCAATATTCTATTCTTGTAATTATCCCCAGGAATAAGAGATGTTTAAAAGGACAATTTCAGAAAAGCTTCTTTAGCTACAATAAGTGTGAGAAGCCTGGCAGGTGTTTATTTTTAAAAGTGGTGAGATTAATGTTCTCTGAGCATAATGTAATGAGGTAGGCTAGGAAGATTGCTTACAAGTCAAGAGAGAGAAAAAAAAAAAAAAACAGCAAAACACAGTTAGAATGTAAAACCTCTCTATAATTTGTAATTCATTTATAAAATCCAGAGTCATTGTAATGATTCAAAGCAATATAGTCAGACCAGACCAAATGCTTTATTTGGTGAATTTCTACTAGATAGCAATGCTAAAAACAGGAAAGAAGCAAATGCATGCCATTTACCATATTATGAGATATATTTTCTGAATTTTTTTAATGCTTTAATATGTAGGATTGGTTCAATTCCACCATTTTCATGATTTATATATATCATAAGGACTACCTGTAGTCAAATGTGAACTTGTACAATTGAGTCTTTCATTTTATACTCAGATGCTTTGAAGTCCACAGATCTAATAATTCTGGTAACTCCTTTAGAATTTTCAGTATGAGAAGAGCTCATAATTTACAGATAAAGTAATTAAATAATGATGATAACATGCAAATGTAATTTACATATATAAACATAATTTTGATCCAATATTCAATAATTAAATCTCTTTCTTCACAGGTTTTTAAATTTTTTGCCCTTTACATTGTAAAATGTATGTAAGGAATATTTCCAGGTACCTATTCTGCATTTTATTTAATTATTTTAGATAAGAAAAATGGAAACTTCAGCTTAAATAGTATTTTAAAATAAAATATATGAACCCACATTGTAGGTAGTCCAGATTTAGGCCAGCCTCCTGGAATGTTTGATTTAGCTTCCAGAAAATCTTATGGAGGGCTAAGGTTAATTCTGTGTCCCTTCTCTGCCACTGAAGATTATATTCACATAAGACCAGCACTCATCAACATGAGATGTCTGTTAGCAGAAACTGTGTTCTGCTGTGCATCTGTGTTCACAGCAAACGGAAAAGCCTGGATTAGCTTTATCAAATGTCCAAAGCAAATATTTAGTTGCATTTCAAGGTCCAAATTTGTCAAACGTGTCCATCCTTAAACTAAGCACTGACAAAGTTGAAAACATCATTATGAATCAGACTGACTGACTTAGACTACCTATTTCACAAGGACTATGTGATAGTTACTCATTCATAATAGCTATTATATACTCTCCAAACTGGCTTTTAATAATTAATGCCAAGATTAGTAAAATAGTTTTTCATTTTTATGTTTACTGAGATTGTTTGAGGAATATACTTCCATGAAAACTGAAACCAAATTATGGTCCACAACTCCAGATGGACTCTAATTACCATTTGGTTATCCTCTTATGTATTCCAATTTAACATCTTCTCCTATTCCTAATTACAACTATGGTAAGTCTTTCCTGATCTCCATTTCTGGTGCCAGCAAGGTATAAGTATGTCCTGTAAAACAGATAAAAGCTACGAGGTAAACAAACTTATTATAGTATCATCTCAGATTTCAATTTAAGAGAATGCCAGGAAGATAGGAAAGACTCAGCATCTACAACTAGAGTGACTCCTGAGTGAGAAGAGACTTGAGTTTGCAAGTAGTCTTCAAAAATGGAGAGGCACCCTTTTGAGACAAGAGAACTGCATTAGGAGGGGCCCATAATGAATATAATATTTCCACAAAAGAACCTCATGGGACTTTCACTGATAGGCAACATGGAATGACTTATGGAAGACCAAAATTTCCTTGAAAAAAAAAAACTAGAAAAGTTTTATTAAATAGGAAAAAATAAGTACACATTTAAACGTATCAGAAAACTGCTGAAATGCCTTGGACGAACAAGATAAAAATTATAAAGGGTAAAAACCCACAGAAAAGTGATGTCTTCATCTGAGACTGAACTTTCCCTAAGAGAATTTGAATTTTTCAGGTGTGAACATAAGACTATGATACAAACTTTTCCCTGAAAAAGGCCACTGAGAGACAAAATTGGACACAAGAGAAGCCCTAAACACATGGTCCCCTAACACAGTTGCTGAAATCTGAATATTCTTCTGGCAGGAAACTAAAGAGCTAAGTTTAAGTCCTCTAAGAAGAAGAGCAGAGTTTTCACTGAATTTACAGAAAATAAGACAATTAAATTTATAGCTAATAGAGTAAATGATGTTAACATTTCAAAGTATCAGTTGAAGACAGATGAGGCACGGTAAAAGACAGGATCAGTGAACAGGAAAACAATTCAGTAAAAAATAGGCAACCTAAAGCATAAACAAAAATTATAAAATCATAAAAAGGATAAATGATATTAGGAAAAGTTTCTAAAAGAAAAATAAATAGTCATGAAAGCTTTGAATATTTCAAATTAAAATCTCTGAAAAATAGGACAGGGAGAGTCAGAAAGATGCAGTCTCTGAACTAATAATAGTTGGGAAATTCTCAAAATTTGAAAATATTAACCTACTGATGAGAAAAGTCACGTGAACCCATAAATAAGAACATATACAAAGAACCTACATATAGACTTTTCAGAGTTAAACTGCTGAAAACTAAAAACGAAGACAAATTCCAGACAAAGATAGAAGAGAAACACAGCACTTCCCTGCTTTTCCCAATCTGTCTTTCAGCTTGCCACAAGCCCAGCTGAATAAGGAGTCCCGGTGGGGTTAAATTAACTTTAATTCCAATCCTGCTTAATAATTTATTATCTTTCTCTGAACATTCTTATACCCTTATGGGAACTGTTTACAATAACTCTTATTACAGGAAAATATTCATCATATAGTAGAGCAGAAGAGTTGCATGTCTGCTTGAGCTCTTACTTAGAAACTGCAGAATGTAGTCTTCAGTGATATATTTTGAAGAAATTAGAGTAGAAAACAAAAGTTTGTATTATCATATCTGAAAAGATGTGAGCTCAATGTACTGGTTCTTTGAAAGTGTGCCAATATATCTTATCTCTTTAAAAAAGATTATCACTTGGTATTCTACATTATTTTATTATTAAATTCTTCCTCTACCACTCAATATATTTTGTCTAGCTGAATTCTCACACAAGGTCATGACTACACACTCTCACATCACTCCTTCTGGCCTAGACCGCTTCTTTAAATTTCAAAAACACATAAATTGTCCTCCCACCTGGCTAATATCTTATTCATCTCACTGAAAACCTTAGTTAAGGCTACAGTCTCTCCATTATCTTCATTTTACTGATACCTCCACATATTCCTGTATCCTACTCTGTTTCTCTATTTTATCAATCGTTTAGTCATATTGCTTTTTTCCTCCTAAATTATTTTTTTATTTTATTTTTTTACTTGTGGCCATTCTTTTAGCTCTAGTGCTACTTAGTTCTTTCTTGTCCCAATAACTTCTTAATTGTTCTTTTTGCCTCTGGTTTTATAAAGGTTAGTGTATATGTTGTCAATATTTCATATTATCAGGATTTTTAAAATTTGGACATGTCACTTTTAATGGTATAGGAGCTGGGTCTGAATATTTGGGTATTTCCTAACTCAGAAACCCCAGCATTTAACCACTACTTTCTATTGTCTACATATAAAAGTGTATAAAATGTTACATAGTTATTATATAAATTCAAATATCAATATTATAACAATGTGATTAGTCTTTCAAAAATAAAGAAGAGGATCCAATAATCATGATGAGTTAGATGCTAATGTCAAACAAGTTCTCATATAAATAGTATTACCCAAATAGATTACCTTTGAAAATCCTTTCAGATGGATCTACATTGAAACTGCCTCTCAATATGTAATTAGAGCCAGGTTTTTCTCACTTTGTTTGTTTTGTTTGGGGTTTATATTAGTTTCCTAGGACTGCCATAACAATGTACCATAATGTGGGTTTTTTAAAACAAGAAAAATCCATTCTCTCACAGTTCAGGACTTCAGGATCCAAAATTAAAGTGTTTTCAGTGTTGGCTCTTTCTTGGAGGCTCAGAGGGAAAATCTGTTCCAAGTTCTCTCCTAGCTTCTGGTGGCTGCTGGCAATTCTTTGAGTCCCTTGGCTGACAGCAGCATAACTCCATGTCTTAAATTCGAAAACACTGCTTATCAGTGTGTCACAGGCTTTGAGTCAGGATTCTCTAATACTTTGCTTATGTTAGTCCTAAATGTTTCCTAACAGTTTTTTCAAACCACAAAAAGTACAAAAGCATATGACTGACTACTGCTTAAATAGGAATAAAAGATGTAACATTGGCACAAATTCCATTGAAATGTATACAGAAAGTAAAAAGTGAAAAGGCTCAATGCCAATGCTTACCTCTCCAACAATATAGAGAAACCATGAAACCACATCTAGAAACTAGGTGGGGATTCAATAAAGAGTGAAAGATGGTGATAGACTGAAAGTGAGCTTCATGGTTTGGAGTAGGGTATTCTAGGCAATGACGCTGAGGGGGAAAATGGATCATCATCATCTTTCAAGGAAAAAAGTAGAGATATTTTCTAGTTAAGTGTATCGAGTTTGTATAAAAAAGTATCCAAAAATTGATTTTATGTTAGTCCATTATCTTATGAAATCTGCCTCTTTATTCTCAGGGGTGCCATCAAAAAATACATGAAATTAAAATTAAGTATACTTGTTTATCCAAACTTGTAAGCTTAATGGGGTGAAAGGAAGAGGAACATGGATTATCAATGGCTATGTATCATTACCCTCAAATGAAAAACATGCAAATTATACATTGTCCTGATAATAGACTATAATCAGAATGGAACTAAAAATGTAACTTAGCTCACTGGACTTGTGCCTCCGTGGATAAAATGTTCAGTTATGGATCAATATACTACAATCAATCCCCTGACACTAATTAAAGCACAGAATTCTGGCCAGCATTTATGTGTCTAAATCAAAACTCATCACAGACTATTCAGAGCTATAGAAATCCAAACACCTATGTAAGACATGGCTGAGCACATAATAACGCAGACACTTGCCTACTTCAATCCTCTCACTCCAAGTGATCAATTCACTACTATAAAAAAGCTTCCAGATTGTTCAGAGAGCCTCTGATGCCAAGTCTCAAATTAGCCTATGTGGAAGTTGGTTTTATCATGTCCCACATAAATCATCCAAAGTTGCAAACAAAGCCTTAACAAGAATCTCAAAAGAAACATTGGTTAACATAAAAAAGAAATGTGCTTATCATTATATTATCAGATGTAGTATTAGTTGAATAGTAAGAGTCACAAAATGATAATTTAATGATAATAATAATAATAAATTTTATCTTCAGTGTTTTGGTCCAATTTAACCGTTAGTTAAAGAAAGGTCACTTAAAATTTATATAAATTGAAATATGTCTACTTCAGAGTTTGACATTCGTTTCCCCAGAATATTGATTTCTTACATCTCTAAATGAAAATTTCTGGAAATTTTGCACTATTTATAATGCACACGATGGTAGAAATAGAGTCATTAATAGAAGTTATGATGGTAGAGTAACTCATGTTGGCAGATATAGTCTTCTGTAAATATTTCCATTAGATAGCTCTAATTATATAGTCCTAATTTCTATTACATAGCAATAGTTCTAGAAAATAAGCTGATATACATGACTTACAAATCAGTTTAATTTTTATCATATAAAATTAGGATTTTTTAAAAATTTAAAATGAAATAAATTCTGATATTTGGACATTTTTTAATGGTTAACAAGTCAAACTGTTTCTCACATATCCGCTGGGTATAATATTCTCCTCCAATGCACTTAATGCAATAGTATTTGGGTAACTAAAAAACTAGAAATTGAGTTTAAATGAATACAATAAATAACTTTGGAAAGACTTGAGAGTAGAATAAATATTTTCTCTCATGAATTAACTCTGCTTTACATATCTAGCTTTCTTTTACAAATATATACATTTTATCTCTATTCCATACTTAGAAAAAAAAAAAAACCCACAATTTTAGGCCGAGCATGGTGGCTCAGCACTTTGGGAGACTAAGGCAGGAGGATCGCTTGAGACCACGAGTTCCAGACCGGCCTGGCCAACGTGGTGAAACCCCATCTCTACTAAAAATACAAAAATTAGCCGAGTGTAGTGGTGCATGCCTATTATCCCAGCTACTCAGGAAGCAGAGGCAGGAGAACTGCTTAAAGCTGGGAGGCAAAGATTGCAGTGAGCCAAGATCACGCCACCGCACTTCAGTCTGGACAAGAACAGCGAAACTCCATTTCAAATAATAATAATAATAATAATAATAAACCATGATCTTGACTTAACCTATTTACAGTATTACAGTGAAAAAAAGTGATCACTTTGTGCTTTCCCTCTGAAGTATTGAACAAACTGAATCAACTTTTGTTTATGTCAACCTGATTTTGGCATCGGAACGTTTCTGGTTTAACAATACAATCTGATTCATTATACACTCATTTCTTGCAGTTGTTATAATGGCAGAAAATTGAGCTTTTTTGCTCATTGGATTTTTGTTTATTAGTGAAGCAATGCTATACTCACTCACAGTATTTGCATTCTATTTATCAGGTTTATGAGACAGTGATAACTTTTAAAATATTTATTATTAAATATAAGATGGCAGATATGTCAATATGACATAAATGTACATTAAAATGAAAAATTATGCATCATGCATTGACCATCTATGCAACCAATATCCAGGTTAAGTTAGGAAACATTCCCATCAACACTGTATCCCTTCATAATCACATTTCCTTTCTAACCCCTTGAGGTTAAACATTGCCTTGACTTTTATGGTATTCATTTTTACTATTTTCTTTATAGTTCTTCCTCCTATGTGTACATCACAGTAGAGCAGAGTTTTTCCTCTTTATGTACTTTTTATTAAAAAAAAAACCTACTGGCCGGGCGCGGTGGCTCAAGCCTGTAATCCCAGCACTTTGGGAGGCCGAGGTGGGTGGATCACGAGGTCAAGAGATCGAGACCATCCTGGTCAACATGGTGAAACCCCACCTCTACTAAAACTACAAAAAATTAGCTGGGCATGGTGGTGCGTGCCTGTAATCCCAGCTACTCAGGAGGCTGAGGCAGGAGAATTGCCTGAACCCAGGAGGCGGAGGTTGCGGTGAGCCGAGATCGCGCCATTGCACTCCAGCCTGGGTAACAAGAGCGAAACTCTGTCTCAAAAAAAAAAAAAAAAAAAAAAAAAAACCTACTAAATATATTTTTAGTGTGCTTCTTTGGCTCAATATTTTTTTTTTAAGATGTATCCATGATGTTGTTGAATTTAGCTTTGGTTTGTTTAACTTCTTCACTGTAAAGCCTTGCATTTTATAAATATATCGAAATTTATTCATCCTACTTTAAATAAATGTTATTTTTAATTTAGGACAATTATGAATGATCCTGCTACAAGCATCTCTATGCATGAGTCCTGATATGTCCCTACTTGCAATTCACTCAAGGGTGGAATTGTTTTTTCATCGGGTATGCATACCTTCAACTTCAGCAGATAATACTAGAGTATTCAAAATGATTGTTAAAATGTACACATAAACCAGTTGCATATAGACTCCCATTGCTCCATAAATTTTCTAACACACGGACTTGACAGATTTTCTAAGTGATTATTAAACACTTCCCAATTTTTCATATGATGCTGTGGTTATCTTAAATTTCATTCTATTTTGAGGTTCTTGTTCAAGAGTTTTGATAGTTTTTTAAATGTTTTTCTTTCCTTAAAAATAAATTGAAGTTCTGTAAATATTCTAGATATGAACTGCTCATCAATCATATATGTTACAAGTGCATCTCCCGTTTTGTGACTTGTCTCTTCATACTCTTTGTAGTTTCTTTGGATGAAAAAAACTCTTAATTTGGATCTAGATAAATTTATCAATTACTTCCTGTATATGTCATTGGTAAGAAAACTTTCCCTACCCACATTTGATGAAAATGTTATGTATTATAATTTGTTTCTTCTCAAAAGCTTTAAAAATTTTGATGGCAAGGTTTTATTTCATGAAATACAGCATACACATAATGCAATGCACACATATTTAGTGTACAGTTTTATCAATTTTTGCAATTTCAACTATGTAATCACTACTCAGGTCACAATATAGAACATTAACAGCATACTAGAAACTTTTCACAGTCTCTTTTCCAGGCAACAATATCTCATATATAACTATGTTTCTGACCTTCAACAAATTTGTTCAGCATATTTTTAAAATTTATGTAAATGAAACCACTTAGGATACATCTCCTTATTATTGTCCTCTTTTACACATTATGTATTTGAGATAGATTCATGTTATTGCATGTAGCACTAACATGTTCCTTGTCATTGGTGCATGATTTTCTAATTTCCATTCATTGAAAAATATAGACAATGCATATCTTGTACTGCAATTTACATATTAATCATTTCCAGTTTAGGGCTATAATGAATAAAGCTGCCATGAGTAGTATTCTTACGCATATTTTTGATCCACATATATTTTTGCTTTTGTGGTAGAGATCTAGAAATTAAATTTCTATGGTATGCCATTGTTCATTTGGAGAAAATACTACTAAATTGTCTTTAAAATGTATTTTACTTTACATTGTTGTGCTACAGATTTAGTGAGCTTCTTGACTCTGGACTGTTGACATCATTGATTATGGAACATTCTCAGCCATTTTATATTCTAGCATTGTTTTTAAACTATTCCTTCTATCTCCTTTTTCTGAGACTTCAGTGATATGGACTTTTGAATCTCTTACTGTATTTGTGGCTTTATTATCCTCTTTTTTCTAATTTGAGTCTTCTTATCTCTCAATATTGTATTTTGAGTCCTTAGATCTATTTTCCAATTGGTTGGTTCTTTGTTGAGGGATGTCTAATCAGCTCATATATATAAAATCTGTTGAAGTGGTTTTTTTTTCTGTTACTTTCAGTTTTTAGTAGAATCTTTCTTTTTTTTTTTTTTAGCTTTTGGTTGTTATTGGTTAATGTATAGGTATATTTTTTGAAGAATTTCTACTTGGCTCTTATTCAAATACACCACACATTATAGATTTTTTACTTTCTGCTAAAATTTTATGCTTTTTAGAACTCTCTATGAGCATGGTAAAACTGGTATGTGTTTGAGTGCACGTATGTGTTTGTGTGTGTACATTTAACTTGTAGCTGAAAACCCTGAAATTGAAGTCAACTGGTGGTCTGTTTTTGAATTCTCTCCAGGTTTTGCTATGTCAGTCCTTTCTTTGTTTTGTAATTTTTTTTATTTGTAGCACATTGCATTAAAAAATTATCTGGAAATTACATGCCTCATAAAAAGCATATTAAAATTCTGGTCCTACATCTCTGTGGCCTTGTATTCTTTAAACGTTGACCCAATTTTAATTTTTAAATCTTTTAAAAATTATTTTTTATTTTAAATTTTTAAATCTTTTAATTTGACCCAGTTCCTTCAGTACCCTGATCATTTTTGATGCTTTAAAGATTTTTATTAAATATTTTGCTTATTTCTTAAATTATTCTCAGAGAGAGAATTATTACACAGTATTTTCTCAAGAGAAATAAAGATTATGACTGAAAACTTTTACCAGGACAAAAGAAACATACATATTTCTATCTGGTTGTTGTGATATCTTGATTTTTTTCTTTGTTTGTTTTCTTTTGTTGTTACATAAGATTGACTCTTTGATATGTATGTTACTCCCAAAGTTCAAATTCAGATTTAAAGTATTTATAAAACACAAAAGAAATGGTACAATTTGAAAAAAATTTGATATTTCTCAAAGCTAAGTACATCAAATATTGCCAATGCCAAATAGAATAATGCAGGAAAAGTAATAGTGACTTTCTCTACCAAAATATTAGTAAAACATGTTTTGTGAATTTGCTAGGGATATTTTCATATTAGAATACAGTTTTAAAATATAAGTAAAACTAAGATCTTAATGAATAAATCACTGTTCCAGAAGCCTGGCTAACATTTTGCCCATTCTTATTTTCTTATTACTATATATTTTATTTTTCTCATTTCTGATTTATTAAGTTTTATTTTCCAATTTTTTAATTATGTCAGGTTTCCTTCCCTTCATTCGTCTTCCATCTATATGCTCCTACAGATTTCTCATTTTCCATATTATTCCATTTTTAGTTTTCTCATACCGTATTCTAGTAAATAATTATTTAATTATTTAATTCACATTAGGTATTTATAAATTAATGCTTCTTCTGAGAGCTTTCTTCCAGTAGATTTAATCTCTTGAGGATAAAAATTATCTTTTAAAAATGTATATGTACAGTTAATACCAGATACCTCATACATCTTAGCACCTCAAAAATTATTTGTTGACTACATTGCTTGGTTTAGTGATTTTAATCCAATCCTTAAGTATTTTAGAAATTCCAAATAATAAGTAGTTAATATCTAATTAGTTATGTAATATGCAATAGAGAAAATACAAAGTCTAAAATTCAAAACTGGCAGAGCACAGTGGTTCATGTCTATAATTTCAGCACTTTGGAAGGCTGCGGAGAATGGATTGCCTGAGCCCAGGGATTCTAGACCAGCTTGGGCAAAATGGTGAAACCCCTGTCTCTACAAAAAATACAAAAATCAGCCTGGTGTTGTGCTGCACACCTGTAGCCCCAGCTACTTGGGAGGCTGAGACAGGATTGAATTCAGGAGGTCAAGGCTGCAGTGAGCTGTGATTGTGTCACTGCACTCCAGCCTGGGCAACAGAACAAGACCCTATCTCAAAAATAAATATAAAAATAAATAAAATAAAATGAAAAATAAACCTTAAAAGCTAACATAGTATGAAACAACAACTTTTTTGAAAGTACAAAATCTTAAAAGTTTTAGGTATAATTTATTTCTTATTTCTTTCCTATATTCTTATGCTGTGAATTATGTTTAACCATTCTTTTCATCTTTACCCCATGTTAATTACTCAACTGTTGCAAAAGAGAAATGATATGCAGTTCACTTCAGAATCGGTGCCTTGAAGTCATTGCCATGAATCATGAAACTAAAATTTGCAAATGCAAAAAGCTCTGTTCAAAATGAGACATATTACATTCCTAATTTGGTTTTATCCCATTTTCAATATTATACTAGATAGACAAAATTAACTCGTTTACTTTATTAATCTATTGATTAAGGGTACGTTAGGAAATGAGATGCACACTTGGTACAACATACTCTTTTGTATGTTGCAAACTGACTAAAATTTAATTGATGGCCAGCTATAGTAAAAGTCATGTTTCTCGGCTTTCTCCTTTACTTCTTGATATATACACTTATTATAATTCCTCCCTCATAACTGCTATGAGAAAGCCAATATTTGTTTTGTTTCAATACATATGTGATGCATCTGGCTGACCCTGCGGCAAAGAGACTGAGAATCTTCATGTCTTAAATGGGCCCATTAAATCAAGAACTAGTTCTCAACAATGATAAGACCCTATCTCATTGATTCTAGAAACAAAACTATACATGTTATAATTAAATATGAAAGAATTTAGTGTTCAATATTCAGCTTCATTGTTAAACTCTTTACATTTTTATGCTGTGCGAATTTTGGAAGAAAAAAACTTTACAAAAATAATTTTCTGAAAATATATCGGTATTATATACAAAGCTTAAAATTATTACTGAAATTCATATGCTTATTGTGAATAGAAAGATTTTCAAGTAGTTATCTGAATCCAAAGATGTAGCTAAAATAAAACATAAAAAGGAAATTTTTATGAACCTTCTTTCTGTCCAACTGGCAGATTGAGATGATGAATGATTTTTCCTTTTAGTTCAGCAATATGCAATTAATTACTCAATTAAATAATAATCCTTAGCTTTTGGCCCTAAAGGAAGTTGAAGGTGTTTAAATCATAGGATTGGTGCTGTAAGAATTTGGATCTGGTATAAAGAAATTGTGTTTGGGTTTGAACTGTCTACAAAAGGCTGAGAATAAGAAGTAAAGTCCTTTGACCCCATGTATACTCCTCTATCTGAGTCACTGATGTTTAAAATGTCAGTGAAATAGTCTTCACCTGCTGGCTGCTAGGGTTCCTGCATAATTTAAGCTCTCTGCACCACACTCTAGGAAGAAAATGGTAAACAAATATCTAAAGCAGCAAAACAGTGTTAGGACTATATTCATACTAGCTGTGCAGGGCAAGTACTAATGATGATTGTCCAAAACTGGTAACATCTTTAAAGACATTGTATCAGCATAAAAAACTACTCCATAAGGTAGGCACCATAATTTCTCCCACTTTTAGGAATCCAGATTTATCTCATTGAGGATGATCTAAGGAACAAAATTATGTCCACTATAAAGTCCACTGGCCAAAATTGCTGACAGAGCCACAGTGGTAGAACTGTTGGTCAAGGAACTAAAGATAATGGAATAAGGTTGAAGGAAACTTAAATTGAGCATGCTCCAAGTGTTCAAAAAGATAAAATAAAAGATGGAATCCAGAAACGTATAAAGATTGTAAAACAAGAAAGACAGATTTTAAGAGAATAAAATGGATGAAAAATACAAAAAAAAAATTGTATTTCCAAAATATGACGTAACAAACCTCAAAAAACAAAGTGTAATACAAAATGCATCAATTACTTGAAAGAAGATAACATGGTAGGTTGGGACATTAGAATATAGGTCTATTTGTTCTAGCAAAAGAGAGGATAGAGGAATAATAGAAAAATAGAATGGAGGAATGGAAAAGAGGTCATATTTAATGAGAAGATAGCTCAGAATTTCCTAAAATTAGATAAATATTTAAATCCTTGGATTAAAAAATTAAATCTTAATTATATATTTATAAAACAATAGAAACTCAAAGTTTAAGAAGAAAAGTTAAATGCTATCTATCAAATGAAAAATCTGAGTGCCTCCAAAACTATGCCAATCAGAATTACAGCAGAATTTTTTATCATAACATTAAGAAAAAGAATATTATCTTCAAAGAGAAGATATTTAAAATTATCAGTCAAGAATTCTATACTAAGCTAAACTATAATTTAAACATGAAGAAAAAATAAAGTTCTTATCAAGAAAAACAAAATTATCTAGGAAAAAGAATTGAGATTCAAGTTATAATGATTAGCAAATAATTTGAGACAGATTATTATATAATGATTATGTTATATATTTTAATGTGCCATATATTACTGTAAAAGTTAAACTAAATAACTTATTTCAAAACAATTGATATATTATGTAATAATATTTTTACATTTAGAAACTAACAGAGCTAAAAGAGACAAGTAAATCTATCACTTGAAAATGTTGAAAAAATTTTCAGGAGGTTTAAGCAAAAGTCCTTGAAGTGTCCAGAAAGAGGCTAAAAATATTAATCAATTTTGTATGTAAACATGCATACACATGTGTAATATATTTCATCAAAGATCCATAATAAAAAATGTAGAATAAGTAAGTTCTTATCTGATAGAGAATATAAAACTGACTGAGAAATACTTTATCTCAAACTCTCGGCTCAAGTGATCCTCTTGCCTTGACCTCCAAAAGCACTGGGATTACAGAGATGAGCCACTGCACCCTGCCTCAGAAATATTTTATTAATCCAATAAAAATAGAAGGGAAATGAATTAAGGTAAATACATGGTAAATAGAAGATAAATTATATGGGACAAAGAAATATAAAAACAATAACAACAAAGTTATAAGCAATAACGGAAACCAAATAAAACTCACAAATTAAAGCCTGTTAAACTGAATTTTTAAATAAAAATTTCTAATTGTTTTCTGTTAAATTAGAGTTTGTAGGGCATAATATAATATGGAGATGTTAAAAATATAAGAATGGAAACTATATAGCCAGGAAAAGGAATGAATTAGTTGTATTTTTACCTATCATCTATCTATATAAACACAGATAGATCTCAAAAAAAACATTGTGTAGTAAAATAATTAATTGAGAAATGATACACTGATAACATTTAAACATTTTTAAAATGCAAATAATAACCCAATTACACATAAAAGAATAATAAAAATAGACTAAAAACATACACAATACATTCATAATATTAGTTGCCTTTAGGGAAGCAGAAAGCTAAATGGGACTCAAGATTACATCCAAAGGAGACATTATTCAAATAGAGAGTTAGTCATATGCAATGCTTTTATTTTATTTTATTTTAGTCGGAGTCTCACTCTGTGGCCAGGCTGGAGTGCAGTGACGCGATCTCTGCTCACTCCAATCCCTGCCTCCTGGGTTCAAGCGTTTCTCCTGCCTCAGCCTCCCAAGCAGCTGGGACTAGAGGCAAACACCACCACACCCAGATAATTTTTGTATTTTTAGTAGAGACGGGGTTTTACCGTGTTGGCCAAGATGGTCTCAATCTCTTGACCTCGTGACCTGCCCGCCTTGGACTCCCAAAGTGCTGGGATTACAGGCGTGAGCCACCGTACCCGGACTGTTTCATATATTTTAAAACAAAATCAAACAAGAAATCACAAGAACCACATGCGGCAATGTTAAAATAGTTGATTCTAGTATTCTCTCTCTCTCTCTCTCTCTCTATCTCGTCTCTCTCTCTCTCTCTCTCTCTCTCTCTCTGTGTGTGTGTGTGTGTGTGTGTGTGTGTGTGTTTAGGCCTGAGTGAAAATCCCTTAATCTTCAATTCTCTAGTCAATTTTATATCTTAACTTTTATTATTCAAAATCTAGTAATCAAAATAAACAAAATAGAATAACTATAATAAAAGAAAAAAAGAGGATTAACGTCTCTGATAAGCTCTTAATTGGGCTTCTTTTTAAGTTTGTTACTACCAAAGTGAATGAGGAACATGTTCTGAAAGACAAAGCAGAGAATGTTAATTTCTAGCCATTTTAGTTTCATCTGAACCTCTACAATAATGTTTTCAATTTTTTTATTATTGTTCTTTTGCAGGTTTGATGTTGTCATAGTTATAGCTTCATTTCCATCCACTATCATCATGAGATCCAGCTAACACTCACCAAGGACATTCCTTTGCTTTTTCCAATTATCTTCAATGAACCATTTCAAAAGAAAAAAAAACCATGCCTGTTAAAATTGCCAAAATCTAATATTGCTCTTTTCAAAGTCTAATTACGGCAAAATAGTAGTCTTTGTTTCAATAAATGTCCCAGGCGCAAAAGTAACAATAGTTCAGATCTCTCTCTCTCTCTCTCTCTCTCTCTCTCTCTGTGTGTGTGTGTGTGTGTGTGTGTGAGAGAGAGAGAGAGAGAGAGAGAGAGAGAGAAAGACAGAGAGAGAGAGAGACAGAAAGAGACAGAGAAGGAGACAAAATATGTGTATTTTTATGTGTGAACAATAAGGAATAATAAATTTTAGTAGGTTTAGAATAGCTAGTCAGTGTCTACAAAATGAGTAACTTAGAATAGCATTTATTTAAATATTTGAACACTGGCCATGTGAAATGTAAACACCATTTTTTTGTGGTTATTAGAATCAATTGTTTTAAATAGGTTATTTGGTTTAAATTTTATAGTGATACAAGGTACATTCAAAACAATATACATTTTACAGGTAAAATATTAGATCTAGGGAAAAGCTAATCAGCAGTAAACACTGAAATCTAAAAGATTAAATTTACTCTTTTCATGGACTAGCAGAGTCTGAGAATTTATTTTATGTATAATAATATTTTCAGCCATGTTATTGTGGCTAAATCTCTCTTTCTCTCTCTCTTGCTCTTCTTCCACATTTGTATTTGCAATAAATTAGAAAGCCATTACAGTATGTGTATTCTTTCTTAAATAAATTCTTATCACTAGAGATATATACAATCTAAATTGAGCCCTAAGTAAAGCTTAATATATAATATTAGCCAAAAAAAGGGCAATTATATACATGTGTTTTGGGTTTTTTTGAGGGAATTAATGAAAGAAAATGAATTTAATGTGTAAGCAATTACACAACTGTTGATCGTACTGCACTGGCATTGTCCCCATTTAGCTACCTTCATGTCACATGTCATATCACTACACTTAACTATGTAATCTGACATGAAAAATGGTAAACAAAACATAGATTTTTAAAAATTTCTACATATTTATAACTCATATTTCATAGCTACTATGCTTATGACATTTTCAAGATAACTATTTCTCAGTTTACTAGCATCACAGTTTTAAAAAACTAGAATATCACCAGGCACGGTGGCTCACACCTGTAATCCCAGCACTTTGGGAGGCTGAGGCAGGCAGATCACAAGGTCAGGAGTTCCAGACCAGCCTGGCAAATGTGGTGAAACCCCGACTCTACTAAAAATACAAATATTAGCTGGGCATGGTGGCACACACCTGTAATCCCAGCTATTGGGGAGGCTGAGACAGGAGGATCGTTTGAATCTGGGAGGCATAGGTTGCAGTCAGCTGAGATCACGCCACTACACTCTAGCATAGGTGACAGCAAGAATCAGTCTCAAAAAAAATTTTTTTAATTAAAACTGGAATATCAAAAATTGCATCAGATTTGAGTAGAACCTCATTAATACAAAGCACAAGGCAATAGAATTTATTTTAAAATTTTGGTAGATCTGTTATTTTTAATTTAAATGATTTTTAAAAAAGAATTAAAATTAGCAAGCATTGATCTTATGATTACTGTTGTGTACATTGATTTCCACTTTTAATATTTTGCATATGATGCTTCTGTACCATCCTAAAATATTATTTCAGCTGGCTGATTACATTTTTCAAAATAACAGAAATGTATATTGATTCCATTCTGGACAATTTAAAATAATGGAAACATTTAAGACTTTAATGTAATTGACAAATCTGATAATTCAGGGATGGGAGTCTATCAATTTCAAAGTGATATTGGACTTGGAGGTCAAAATTCCAGAGAAGGGATCCACAAAAAGTGAACCCAAATATCTTTGTACAATTTCTCCCAAAGTATTTGCAGCTGAAATGAACATGCTCAGAGAGATACTACAACAATTTGTACAGAAAGCAGTAGCTGAAAAGCTAAAGAGCTGCTCAGAGTTTTCAGCAGCAGTGGAATACTGGGGAGGAATAGGTCTATAACCAGCAAGATGAGAAAAACTGGCAAACATCACAGATTGCAGGTAAGACCTCAGAGGGGCACAGACAAGGGGTAGAGGCTAAGCACTAGAAGGAAGGCCAAAGTTGAAGAAATTCGGCCTGAAATAAGAAAAAAAAAAAAAAAAAAAAAGCCTAATAAAACCCTCTGTGGAATCAAAAGAATCAGCCTCTGCTTTATTTTCTCTCCAGAAAAATACGTACCCTGCTTTGAGAAAAATATCAAACACAGCACCTGTGATTTTCTATATACAATATCTGGCATTAAATGAAAGAAATACGGTATGATTTACCAAAAGCAAATGACCAAAAGCCAAGGCAAAAAATAGATAAATCAGACATCATAGCTTTCAGAAAAGAGTTTTATAAAATAAATATGACTGATATGTTGGCAAGAATAGAGGAAAAAAAAGAGACTATCAGTATAAACCTCAAATCTTAAAAGATTCCATTTAAATTTAAGGTTTTAAAAGGTTTTTTAAAAATCTTAAAAGAGTTAATTTAAAATTCTAGAAGTTAAGAATTGAATGGCCAAATACAGCAGCAACATGTAAAGAAGTGCTTGGAAGTTGTCACTCCAGTCCTTACAATGAGAAGAAGCAGAACAAAAGAAAATCAATGACTTTTATTGAACTCATCAGAAAACTGAGATTTCAGGGCAAATTGCCAGCCTGAAGTCTGAAGGGACAAGCAAATAAAAAACCACAGCTAACAACTGCTTACTCAGAGCAGGAGCCATGGGAACCTTAAATGTGTCGGGATACTTAAATAGTAATTTTGACAAATTTCTAGAAACTGGAGTGTGGAGTACCATGACAATAATAAAAAAAAAAAAAAATCTAAGGACCACTGTCTTAGGAGAAGCCCCACTTTTTGCAAAGCTACTATCTCTGCATAGTGGATATCCTAGAAAGATCCCTTTGTGTCTCAGACAATGGAAGAGGAAGAGTAATAATTGTCAAATATTCCCAGCATGTTTTGTATGAGTAATGCCTTTTCTTCAGGGAAAAAATAAAAATCCACATTTTTATCTCAACTGAAGAATGATGTAATTTATTTAGACTCCAGCTCCCATCTAACCTTTCTATCTCATATTTAGAAATTAAAAAAAAAAAAAAAAAACAAACTTGTGCCATGAAAGAAACCTTTATGAAGGTCATAGCGTAGAGGCACACGCTCATTAAAATATGTAAATTAAATCCAAAGTTACCAAATGCTTCTCCTCCCCATACCACATGACCAGATCTCTATTATAATAACAGTAGATTACAATGGAAATAACTATAATCTTCAGAATCTTTCCATAGGAGGAATGTTTTAGGAAACCCAAAGTCAAGAGGGAAGCCAGAAACAAAAACACTAAATGAATTTGAAGTCCTTGTCATATATGGCTATGGAAACATTAAACACAGACCAACTTCTACGTTAACATAAATTCTCACACTAAAGGGCTTTTACCTTAAATTTATTATCTGATAAACACATATGTCCAACTTCCAGCAAAAACAAATAAAGGCAAGGCAAGAGACAATGAGAGAGAAAGAAAGAGAAAGTCTGAAAAAGCATTAGAACCAGAATCAAATGATACCACAGATGTAGAACTTGTTAGACAGGGAAATTATTCATAAAACAACTAAGATTAATATGTTAAAGGCTTTAATGGTAAAGCAGACCACATAAAATAACATATATGATAGTAAGTGGAATTATGGAAACTCTAAGAAGCAAAAGGATGTGCTAGAAATCAAAAACATTTTAACTAAAATACAGAATAGACACTGACAAAAGAATCACTGAGCTTGAATACAAGTCAACAGAAGCTTCTCAAAATGAAATGCAATCGCAAAGAGGTGTGAACAATCCACAACAGAACATTCAAGAACTATAAAACAGTTGTAAAAGGTATAACAGCATAAGTAAAACATGTGAAGGAGAAAAAAGTCACAGCAGAAGAAAGATTTGAGGAAATAATGACTGAGGGCTTTCCGATTAATAGCACACCGTGAACTACAGAGTCAGGAAGCTTAGTGATCACCAAAAACAGATACTAAAACAAAATAGAACAAAACAAAATAAATGTAGGCTTCTCATGTATAAAACATAGATAAATAGAAAATCTTGAAAGAAGTAAAATTGACAAAAGCATCTTATCTAGAGGAAAATGAGGATAGGAATTATAGTAGACTTCTTGTGGTAAACCATGCATGCATGAAGAGAGTGGAATAAAATATTAAAGTGTTGAAGGAAAAATACCCTAAATCTAGAATTCAATTTTCACCAAAATTGTACTTCCAATTAAAAAAGAAATTATTATTATTTCTTAGATAAAAAATTATTTCTTAGATAAAAAATAACTGAGAGAAATAATTACAAGCATAATTACCATGCAAGAAATATTAGAAGTCCTTCAGAGGGAAATAAATTATATAGGTTAGAAATGTAGATTGACATAAAGAAAGGAAGAACACAGAGAAGAAGTAAATGATGGTAAAATAAAATCTTTTATTATTCCTACTCCTAATCAGTGTTAAAGATAACTAGTGTCTTTAGTTATCTTTAAGATCTTAAGTTATCTTTAAAGATGTCTAGTGTAATAGTAGAAAGAATGTATTGGATTGTCATAACACATAGATAAATAAAATAAATGACAAAAAATTCATGAGATGATAAGAAGGAATTGGGAATATCTATTACAAGATACCTGCACCATGCATGAAGCAATACAGAGTTACTTGAAGTGTGTCTAAACTAGTTGTAAATGTGTATTGCAAATTGTAGGACAACTGCTAAACATTTTTTAAAACAGAAGCACAATTGCTGTGCTAAGAGACAAAACTGAGTCGCATAAAATTCTCAGTTAAAACCACAGAATGCATAAACAGAGAAAAAGATGAAAAATATACAACGATACAAAGGAAGAGTGGAAGGAATACACAGCATTTAGAAACATGGTAAATATTACTCCAGCTACATCACTAATAGCTTTAAAATATGAAGGTTTCAATGCATCAACTAAAAGATAGGTACTGTCAGAGTGGATTAAAAAAAAATCCCAACATATGTTGCTGACAGAAAAACCCATTTACAATATGAAGACACAAATAGATTAAAAGTAAAACGGCACAGAAATATAAAACATGCTAATACTAATAAAAAGAAAGCTGAATAGTTATATTAATTTCCAACAAAGCAGACTTTTAAACCAGGAAATTTACTGGGGGTACAGAGGGGCACTACATGCCGGTAAAGTACAAATTCTCCAATAAGAGATAACAATACTAAATGTGTATGTGTCTAACAACTGAGTATCAAAATGCGTGATATTTGAAAAAAAAATGAAATCACATTCTTTGCAGTAACACAGATGCAGCTGGGAGGCCATTATCCTGGGCAAATTGAAGCAGAAACAGAAAACCAAATATTACATATTCTCTCCCAAAAGTGGGAGCTAAACAATGGTTACACATGAACACAAAGATAGGAACAATAAACACTTGGGATTCCAAAGGTGGGAGAGAGGGAGGAGGGAAAGATAGAAAAACTACCTATCAGGTAGTTCACTGTTAGGGTGACAAGATCATTAGAATCCCAAATCTAATGATCATCCAATATACCCATGTAACAAACATGCACATGTACCTGCTGAATCTAAAATTTCTTTAAAAAGATATGACAAAGCTAATTTTTGATATTTTGTGCACAAGAATAGGAAAATAGACCCCGTAACAGAAAAGTTACTAGAGTACTATACTAGAATCAGATTCAGCTGTATCTGCAATGCTGTGTATATAAATGGTCTTTTTAATAAATGGTGCTTGATAAATTGGAAAAAATACATAATATAACTGAAATAACTGAGAAGATATAGACAAGTATACTATTATAACTGACATTTAACTCTTTTTCTAAGGAATTGATAAACCAAGCAGGGAGAAAGTCAGTAAGGATATAAATGAACTAAACAGCACCCCTTCCACAAGCTTAACTGAGATTTTCAGATTACTCCATCCAAAAAAATTAGAATCATCATGTGAAATATTCTCTAAGGTAGACTACAGTGTGGTCATAAATATATTTAAACAAATGTAAAAGAATAGAAAATATACAAAGCGTATTCTTAGAATACAATTAAATTAAACTAGAAAATCCAATAAGAAAAAAATAGCAGGAAAATCCTAGATATCTAGAAATAGTAAACACTAAAACATACTTAAATAAAATAAGACCAGGCAAAATAAAAATATTGTGAACTAAATAAAATTGAAAACAAACCCACAAATTATCGAAAACTGTGTGATGCAGCAAAAACAGTGCTTTGAGGAAAATGTGTACATGGATGCATATATTTAACAAAAACGAGATCTGAAATCAATATCCCAAAGAAACTACAGAAAAAGGATTTTTTTTCAGCCTAAAGCAAACAGAAGAAAAGAAATAATAAAAGTTGGTATTTCTATTTCAAGATCCTTGAGGAATCGCCACACCGTCTTCCACAATGGTTGAACTAATTTACACTCCCACCAACAGTGTAAAAGTGTTCCTATTTCTCCACATTCTCTCCAGCATCTATTGTCTCCAGATTTTTTAATGATTGCCATTCTAACTGCCATGAGATGGTATTTCAATGTGGTTTTGATGTGTATTTCTCTAGTGACCAGTGATGATGAGCATTTTTTCTTATGTCTGTTGGCTGCATAAATGTCTTCTTTTGAAAAGTGTCTGTTCATATCCTTTGCTGGCTTTTTAATGGGGTTGTTCGTTTTTTTTTTATTGTAAATTCTAGATATTAGCCCTTTGTCAGATGGGTAAATTGTAAAAATTTTCTCCCATTCTGTTGGTTGCCAGTTCACTCTAATGATTGTTTCTTTTGCTATGCAGAAGCTCTTAAGTTTAATTAAATCCCATTTGTCTATTTTGGCTTTTGTTGCCATTGTTTTTGCTGTTTAGTCATGAAGTCCTTGCCTATGCCTATGTCCTGAATGGTATTGCCTAGGTTTTCTTCTAGGGATTTTATGGTGTTAGGTCTTATGCTTAAATCTTTAATCCCCGGCAATCCCATTACAAGGTATATACCCAAAGGATTATAAGTTGTTCTATTATAAAGACACATGCACAGTTATATTCATTGTGGCACTGTTTTCAATAGGAAATACTTGGAGCCAACCCAAATTCCCATCAGTGATAGACTGGATCAAGAAAACGTGGCACATATACACCATGGAATACTATGCAGCCATAAAAAAGATGAGTTCGGCTGAGTGTGGTGGCTCACGCCTGTAATCCCAGCACTTTGGGAGGCTGAGGTGGGCGGATCACGAGGTCAAGAGATCGAGACCATCCTGGCCGACATGGTGAAACCCCGTCTCTACTAAAAATACAAAAAAATTAGCTGGGCATGATGGTGTGTGTCTGCAGTCCCAGCTACCCGGGAGGCTGAGGCAGGAGAATTGCTTGAACCCGGGAGGCAGAGGTTGCAGTCAGCTGAGGTCCTGCCACTGCACCCCAGCCTGGTGCCTGGTGACGAACTGAGACTCTGTCTCAAAAAAAAAAGATGAGTTCATGTCCTTTGTAGGGTCATGGATGAAGCTGGAAGCCATCATTCTCAGCAAACTGACACAAGAACAGAAAACCAAACACTCGTAAGTGGGTTTTCTCACTCATTGTGTTCTCACTTGTAAGTGGGTGTTGAACTATGAGAACACATGGACACAGGGAGGGGAATATCACAAACCAGGGCCTGTCAGGGGGATGGGGAGCTTAGGGGAGGGATAGAATGGAGTGTGGGGATCGGGGAGGGATAACATTAGGAGAAATACCTAATGTAGGTGATGGGGGGATGGAGGCAGTAAACCACCATGGCATGTGTATACCTGTGTAACAATTCTACACAATCTGCACATGTACCCCAGAACATAAAGTATAATAAAAAAAATTGGAGCACAAGTCAATGAATTAAAAATGGAGAAATGATAGAGAAAATCAATGAAAAAAGTTCTTGTTGTTTAGAAAAACGTCAACAAAATGTTTAAATTTCTAACCAGTCTACCTAATATAAAAAGTAAATAAATCAAAAATTACAAATCTTAGTATGAAGGAGTGTTTATCATTACTCATTATATGGACACTAAAAAAACAATGAGACACCCACCTATGTGCCCACCATGTGATAATTTAGATAAAATGAATTCCGTATTAGAAACAAGTTGCCAAAACTCAAATAAAGGGAAAATAGATAATCTAAAAGGGATTTTTGTATATTAAAAATTCGAATCAATAATAAACTAAAGAAAACTAGGTCCAAATGGGTTAACTAGTTAATTGTTACATATTTTTTAAAAGAAATGCCATCAACATTTTACAACATCTCCAGAAGATAGAAGCAGAGAGAAAGCATCCTAACTCATTCTTCTGAGTCTTTTTCAAATTCTGTGAAGAATGTCAATGGTAGTTTAATGGGAATAGCATTGAATCTATAAATTACCTTAGGGAGCATGGCCACATTCACAATATTGATTCTACCCATCCATAACATGGGATGTGTTTCCATTTGTTTGTGTATTCTATGATTTCTTTCAACAGTGTTTTGTAGTTTTCCTTGCAGAGGTGTTTCACCTTCTTGGTTAGGTATAGTCCTAATTATATATTTTTTACAGCTATTGTAAAAGGTGTTAAGTTCTTAATTTGATTCTCAGCTTGGTCTCTTGCATATCAGTGCTACTGATTTATTTACATTGATTTTGTATTCTGAAACTTTCATGATAAAAACTCTTAGAAAATTATGTATACAAAGAAATATCTTCAATCTCATACATAATAGCAACCAAAAAAGTGAAATAACTAACACAGAAACTTGACAAAATATGCAAATGACATATGTACAAAAACTACAAAACAATTATGAAAGAGATCAAAGATGATCTAAATAACTGGAGAGAAAAATTCATGTTCATGGATTAGAAGACTCGCTTTCTTTTTTTTTTTTTCTTCAATATGGCTAACTGGAGACACTGGATATCAGTTCTCCTCAAAAAGAAGGACCAAAATTACATATAGCTAATCACACCTTGAATAGGTTATCAAGGAGGGTTTACTAGAACCCAATGGATAACTCCTGGGAAAAAAACTGAGGCACAGTAAAAGAAGAAAGCAAGAGGCCAATGTGGCTAGCAGAGATTGGCGGGGAGCCACCAGGGCCTTGGTGTTGTGTTGAAAGGTAAGTGGAAGTACTTTTACTCCCCTCACTTCTGTGGCAGACTGCCAGTATTGAAACTGTGGAAGAACTCCTCTACACTTGCAAACCCTGACACCATTGAGGGTAGTGATTTGAGGATTTCTTGAAAACGTTACACCAGACTGTGAATTCAAGTTGTGTCACTTGCTCTTCCCTGACATTCAAGTAACTGTGGTGTGTTACCATTGTCAGGGCACAGCCACTGGGGAGCTGTATTGTGCC
The DNA here is from genome assembly GCF_009761245.1 of Sapajus apella. Classification (NCBI taxonomy): domain Eukaryota; kingdom Metazoa; phylum Chordata; class Mammalia; order Primates; family Cebidae; genus Sapajus; species Sapajus apella. The sequence continues at coordinate 33,612,410 of NW_022436942.1, forward strand.
CTGGTAATCTCAGAGCTTACAGCTCCACATCTTGAGAGTTCTTTAAGACATTCCTCAACACCCATTTAGAGAGCAGCAGCAGCATAGTGCTAGCCCTACCCAAGGCAGCTGCAGGGTTTCCAGGTATCTAGCCCTCAGGGAGTACTACTCCTAAGTAAAAGTTAAGTGTAGCATACCACAGGGGAAGCCTCTGGGACAAAGGAAATCAAAGAACATGCTTTTTAGGGTCTAACAGCTCATTACATGGGGCTGTGATAGGCAGCTCCATCCACCAGAGACACAAATTCTATTCTGGGCTTTGTAAGCAAGAAGCAAAATCCCATTCCGTTGACTGAGTGACCTCTATGCACAAACTCATGCATAGAGAAGGACTTCTCCCTCTCCGCTCACCACTGCAAAGGTGGCCATTTCTCTTTCCATGGGAGTTGACCCAGGCAAGCCATAGGGCAGGCTGTCTGGAAATGTGAAGGGTGGCTGGGTGCACATAGGCAGCATGAACTCCTGGTCCCAGCTTGCCCAAAAGGTAGGGTCCCTTCCCATCTCTGCATGAAGTTGTAGCCTTCCTGCCATAGAGACCAGGAGAGCTGTTTAGCTGTATTTGGTGTTGTTGGGGGAGACCCCACACTGTGCTCCAGACCACACAGAGGTTTAGTGGTGAGCCATGGAGCAGGACAATCCTATGGCTCTGGGTCGCATTGCAGCTTGGAAGTAAGAAGCAGTGTTTAACCAAAATGAATATTCCAAGCTCCAGGATGGGCATGTGACAGAGAAACAGATCCCATCCCTGCCTGCCAAGGCCACAGCACTGAGACAGTCCCATCCTTCTCTCCCAACCCTATGCAGGGACGTCAGCACATTTCATCAAGGTCCCAATGACTTCCCTGCTACCCCCATCAATGTTGATGCTTGAACATGCTATTAGTGAACCCAAGGGCAGCAGGCTTGTTCAATCCAGCTCCACTTGGCTTCATCTCCTCTCCCAGGCTGTGAGGAGCCCAGGTCACTCTGTATTCTATGAACAAGCCCATTGCCTGAGGCCCTGGAGGATTGCTCTCCATAAATGAAGATGAGGCATAAACCCAGCTGCTGCCACTGGCAGTCAGATCTTATCTGCATGTGCCACCTACTGGCCTGGAGGTTGACCTGAACAACCCAATACAAACTCTTTTAACACAAGTATTAAAAGTAAAGGCAAAAACTGCAGCTACTTTTGCATCAACCTAATAAACAACACTGGGAAATCATATAAGCTTCTTTTTTTTTTTTTAAAGATGGGGTTTCACCGTGTTGGTCAGGCTGGTCTTGAACTCCCAACCTCAGGTGATCCGCCCGCCTTGGCCTCCAAAGTGCTTGGATTACAGGTGTGAGCCACCACGCCCAGCCTATATAAGCTTCTTGAGACCTCTACGATCCTGGGTCCACGGGAGGCCATAAGCCTGCTCAAATGCTCAGTACGCTCACTGCTAGTACATCTGGCATTTCAGAAAGCCACTACAGCAAGGCTATCAATAGCCAAGGAATTCATTCAGAGTCTTTGCCACTAAAGCACCCGGAAGCAAGGACAAATTACCCTAGTTAACACACATCATAGTTACATCCTTAAGGGCAAAAAAAAATTAAATCCTGTAAATGGAAAGTAAATTTGAACATAAGAAGTAATCGTTTCTACACATACAAAGGAACCATTGTACAATTCTGGATGTATGAAAAAACAGGCTGTTACAGCATTCCCAAAGGATCACACTAACTCTCTAGCAATGGATTCTAACCAAAATAAAAATTTTTAAATAACAGATAAATAATTCAAAATGTTGATTTTAAAGGAGCTCAATGAAATGCAAGAGAAATCTGGAAACCTACATAAAAATATCACCAAATCAGTTTAGGATATGAATGAGAAATATACCAAGAGTTTCATATTTTGAAAAACCAACAGGGCTTTGGCAATTAAAAAATTCATTGAAGAAATTACAAAATAAAGCTGAAAGCTTCAACAGTAGAACAATGCAAGCAGAAGAAAATCTCAGAACTTGAAGACAGGTGTTTTGAATTAATTCAGTCACACAAAAACCAAAAAAAGAGAGAATTTTTTAAAATGAACTTAGCCTTCCTAATGTATGAGACTACTTAAAATGTCCTGTGAATCATAATTATTCCAGAAGGAGAAGAAAGAGCACAAGGTTTGTATTTGGGGGGAAAAAAAAAAAAGAAATCTTCCCTATTATACAAAGAATTCTAGACATTCAGTTATAAAAGGCTTAAAGTACTCCAGGAAAATACATTGAAAGAAAGACCTCACCACAACATATAGTCATCATGTTGTCTAAGGTAAATATGAAAGAAAAAAATTCTACAATCAGCAAGAGAAAAGCTAGTGACCTATAGAGGAAACCTCATCAGAATAACAGTGGACTTCTCAGCAGAAACCTTACAAACCAGAAGAGAATGGGATTTTATTTTCAAAATGTCAATGCTGAATTTTGTATCCTGTTAGAATAAGATTCATAAATGGAATGAAATAAAGTCTTTCCCAGAAGCAAACACTGAAGGAATTCATTACCGCTAGACCAGATGTACAAGAAACGCTCAAAGGAGTTCTAAACATGGAAATGAAAGATCTATACTTGCCATCATAAAAACAAGCAAAAGTTTAAAACTCACAGGTCTTATCAAACAATTACACAAATGAAGAAGAGAAAGAAATAAAATGGCAACGTTGAGAGAAGTCCACCAAATCACAAAGAAAACAGACAGGGGGCAAACAAAGAATGTACAAAGCAACTAGATAATAATGAACATATGGCAGGAACAAAACCTCACATATCAATATTAACCTTGAAGGTAAACTGCTTAAATATTCTACTTGAAAGATATAGATTGGCCAAATTGATTTTTAAAAACCCATAAACCGTCAGGGCACAGTGGCTCACACTTGTAATGCCAGCACTTTGGGAGGCTGAGACAGGTGGATAACATGAGGTCAGGAGTTCAAGACCAGTCTGGTCAACATGGTAAAACTCCATCTCTACTAAAAATATAAAACTTAGCTGGGCGTGGTGGTGCATGCCTGTAGTCTCAGCTAATGGGGAGGCTGAGGCAGGAAAATCGCTTGACCCTGGGAGGTGGAGGTTTCAGTGAGCCGAGAATACACCACTGCCCTCCAGGCTGGGTGACAGAGTAAGATTCTATCTCAAAAACCAACCAACCAAACAAACAAAAACACCCATAAACCAATTATATGCTGGTTATAAGAAACTCATTTTACTAGTAGTCATTTATAGACTGAAGGTAAAGAGATGAGAAAAGATATTCCCCACAAACAGAAACCAAAAATGAAGATTTTCCACACAAACAGAAACCAAAAGATAAAGAGATTAGAAAAGATACTTCACACAAACAGAAACCAAAAATGAGCAGGAGTAACTATATTTGGATAAAACAGACTTTAATTCAACAACAGTAAAGAAAGACAAAGAGGATCATTATATAATGATAAATGAATCTATTCCACAAGGTATAATAATCCTGAACATATATGTACCAAAAAATATAAAAACTAAATATTACTGGATCTAAGAAAAGAGATAGATAGCTATATAATAATAGTGGGGGACTTTAACACCACATTACAACACTAGACATATTATCAAGATAAAATATCAATAAAGAAACGTTGGACTTAAATTGGACTTTAGACCAAATGGACCTAACAGACATTTACACAACATGCTACTCAGCAACCACAGACTCTGTATTTTTCTCATTAGCACATGAAACATTATCTAAAATAGATATATTAGGCCATATGGAATAGAAGACTTAATATTGTTAAAATGTGAATTCATCCTAGCTTTATCTGCAGATTCAATGTTATCCCAATCAAAACCTCAGCAAGCTTGTGTGTGTGTGTGTATCAGCAATCTGATTTAACATATTTTATGGAAAGCCAAAAGACCTAGAATACACAACACAATACAAATAATTAAAAGAAAAAAGTTGGCATTCTGATACAATCTTACTTCAGGACTTACTATAAGGCTACAATAATCAAGAAAATCTGGTATTGGGATAAGAATATAAACACAGATCAAGAAAACAGGATGAAGTCCAAAAATACATGTAAACAAATATGGTCAATTTATCTTTGACAAAGAAGCAAAAACAATTCAATTGAGAAATTATAGTCTTTAAAACAAATCATGCTGAAGCTATTGGATGCCCATTGCATTAGCCTGTTTGTGTTGCTATTAAAGAATACCTAATCCTGGGTAATAATAGGAAGAAAACCATGGTTCTGCCAGCTGTACATGAAGCATAGTGCCAGCATTTGCTTCTGGTGAGGGCCTTAGGAAGCTTACAATTATGGAAGAAGGCAAAGGGGAACCAGAGTGTCACCTGGAGAGAAAAGGGTCAAAAAGAGAGAATGGAGAAAGTGCTAGGCTCCTTTAAACAATCAGTTCTCAAGTGAACCGATAGAGTGTTAACTCACTCATTACCATGAGAAGTACATCAAGCGGTTCTTGAGAGATTTGCCTCCCATGATCAAAGCACCTCCAACTAGGTCCTACCTCCAACATTGGGAATCTCATTTCAGCACGAGATTTGGAGGAAACAAACATCTAAACTCTATCATCCATATGCAAAATATGAACTTAAACATCTCACACGTTTGTTAAAATTAACTCAAAATTGGTAATAGAGCTAAATGTAAAATACAAATGACAAAATTTCTTGAAGAAAACAAAAAGTGTATGACTTGGGTTTTATGATAGATTTTAAAATACAACAATAATATAGCACAATCCACAAATTTAACTATCAAAATTATAAACTTCTGCCATGCTAACGACACTATGAAAGGAATGGAGAGATAAGCCACAAACTGCAAGAAAATATTTGCAAAACACATATCTGATGAGGGACTTCTATCTAAAATATGTAACAGACTTTAAAAACTCAACAAGAAAGTGAACAGCTCAACTAAAGATGGGCAAAGTATCTGAATATCAGACACCTGACCAAGTTGATATACAGATATCTTAAGTAAATAAAAGAATGTTCAGTATCATTTGTTATTAGAGAATTGTAAATTAAAATGACAATGAGATACTATTACATACTTACTAGAGTGGCTAGAATCCTAAAATATAAATGAAACAAAATAAAAAACAAACCCGAAAATACCAACTGTTGACAAGGACATTTTGAAGACAATTTGGCAATTTCTTCCAAAGCTAAACACATTTTTACTATAAGATCTAGCAATCCTGCTGCTAAGTGTTTACCTAACGGATTAAAAAAATGTCCACACAAGTTACCTTTTTATCGCATTATAAATGTTTATAGCATTTATAGCATTGATAATCACCAAAAGCTAGAAGCAACAAGGATGTTTCAATAGAAATAGATAAATAAGCTGCAATATATTTATAAAGTGGAATCTATTCAGTGATAAAAAAGAGATGAGTCATTAAGTCACAAAAGACATAGATCAATCTTAAATGCCTATTGCTAATTAGAAGGCAGTTTAAAATAGTTGTATACTATATGATTGCAATGTATATAATATTCTGTAAAAGGCAAAACTATATAAAGACAGAAAACAAATAAGTTTTCTCCAGGGTTTTAGGAAGGCAGTTTTTCAATTGGTGAAATATAGGGGATTTTTTTTTTAGGAAGGTGAAATTTTATAGAATACTGTAATGTTGAGCACTGGACTGATAATACAACATTGAGTATTAGATATTAAGCACTTGTCAAAGTCTATAGAAACTTATAATATGAAAAATTACCTTAATATATGCAAATTTTATCAAACATCATTTAGGAGATCAGGAGATTCCAGGATAGAATTCAGAAAATGACAAACAATATAAATAAATTATCAATGCATAAAACAAGCTTGTTCAAGGATTAGGGTAATAAGGTGATAACTCAAGTAACTGTTGAAATGAGGGGAATCTGTAAGATTAACAGCAAAAAGAAACTACATAATTGCTCTAGTTGATAAACTAGTTTCTACAAGGGTAAAGTTAATTAACCATCCTTAAACCACTATATGTAAACAGTATAACTGATCAATTACGTAAGTTGATGGCAGATGTTGGTAGCTAGAATTCTTACAGTTAAATTTGGAGGTTTTAAATAAACAACAGAAGGAGGCAAGAATTATTTATGTGGTGACAGGTAAGATTTGGAGGTATAAAACTCATGTTTAGATTAATATCCATACAGATGGTTACATATTAAAAAAAACATGAAAATATAAATTTTTAAATACATGGAATCGTATTCAGCCATGGGAGAACCAATGGGACGAGGACACCTGATACCCAGCTCTTGATTTCTAACACTATTATTCAATTAAAGGGACCAGAACCAGACACCCTGGAGAAATAGCTGTTTGTAGGACTGGCTCAAGATGCATGCAAGGTGGGCCTGGAACATCTTGTAGTTCTAGAGTATAAGAATATGTTTTTTAAAAATAGCAAAAAACATGCACACACAGTGATAAGGGTATGTCAGAAGACACAGGAACTAAATGAAGGAGCTTGTAGTGGCCACTACTGGAACAATTTGAGTGATAAAATAAATTAGTACTGGGTTTTAACCAAATGTGTAAAATAAATATATGTGAACCAATAGAGGAATCAATAAATTATTGAACAGATACATAAGTGAAAGGGACATATCTATCACATGGAATAATTCCAAATAAATCATGTAGATACTCCACTCTTGATGACATGCATCGGTACTTCTTAAGTGTAGGCTACATGTTTTCATTTTATTTCATGGAGTATAATATGGAAAGGGAGAAAGAAAGATTAGCTTTCCAGTGGAGGAACCTATTAAATTCTGCCTCAGCCCGTTAATCAAGATTAGCATGAACAGTGCTGAGTCCTAACCTTGGGATAATGTGATGAGAATGTCACATTAACTTTGTGGTCTTACTCCTAAAAATACCCAGCCTCAGTTCAATCATAAGAAAAAATTCATATACATTCTAATTTAGGGATATTATGGAAAATATCTGATGAGTATTCTTCAATACCATCAAGATCATCAAAAACAAGGAAAGTCTGAGAAACTGTCACAGTCAGGAGTAGCCTAAGGACTCATGACAACTAAATGTAATATGTTATTACAGTTGAAATTATGAAACATTAAAAGAGATTAAAAACTAAAGAAATTTGAAAAAACTATGGATATTAGTTAAAAACTATTTTTGGTTCACTAATTATAATAAAAGTGCCATATTAATATCAGATGTTAATAATGGGAAAATGAATATGAAATATATGAGAACTCTCCATACTATCTCACGCAAATCTGAAACTATTCTAAAACAAAGTGTTTATTAATAAACAATATAAGAACTGAAATAGGTGGATTCTATGACATATTAGACAAGTTAGAAAGGCACATTGATAATCAGGAATTTAAGTTTAAAATGTTGAGATTGAAGCAGAGATTGAAAAAGAGATGGGAAACAGCAAAAGGAATGTAATAGGGCAGCAGAAAACAATAAGAGATCTCAAGTAATTGCAGCTGAAATCTCTCCAAAGGAAAAGGGAGAAAGAAACTATAGTTGAGATAATACTGAAGAATTTTCCCAAACTGACAAAATAAATTAAATCACAGATTCAAGAAAGCTTCACAAATCCTGTAGAGGATTAAAACAATGGCCAGAAATCCCAGAAGGTCAAATTCAAGTCCTGTATGAAAATCCAAGAGAGGAAACAGACTTATTAGAGTGATGAATTAGAGGAAGTTTTCGATAAAAGATATGAATAATTACAGGGCTATAGAAAGGTGAAAAAGGAAGAAAAAGAAGTGTTCAAGGTAAAGACAACAGGAAATTTAAAATCCATATGCAGGAAGGAGCATGGCAAATGAAAATGTTATGGTAGGGAAACCAGAATTCTCGGCGTTGTTGAAATGAGGAGGAAAAAAATATATTTTAAAGTCTGTTCATTTGCTGGGCATAATGGCTCATGCCTGTACTCTCAGCACTTTGGGAAGTCAAGGCAAGAGCGCAGCTTGAGCTTAGGAGTTTGAGACCACCCTGGGAAACATAGCAAGACCTTGTCTCTACAAAAACTACAAAATTAAAAAGTAGCTCAGTGTGATGGCATGTGCCTGTGGTCCAGCCAATTGGGAGGCTTAGGTGGGAGGATTGCTTGAGCCTAGGTGGCTGAGGCTGCAGTGAGCCATGATTGTGCCACTGCACTCCAGCCTAGGCAAGAGTAAGACCTTGTCTCAAAAAGAAATAAATAACAATAAGTAAAATATGTTAATGATGCAAAGTTGGGAAACTTCATGAGAGTTACAAACTTTGAACTGTGAGGTGAATCTTGTCTCTTTACCTGTCATTTTCTGAGCCTTACTATCCCTAAGAGTCTAGCATACTGTCTCCAAGCAGCTTCAAAATTCAGATACTAACCTGTTAGTCCCAGCTGGAAGTCTTAGAAAATCTGTCTGATTAGCCCAGTTTTGGGACATGAGCTTGTATTGGTACACCAGTTAGAGAGAAACCAACAATATCATTTAATGTTACCACAGTAGTATTAGCCAGATAGATTAACTTCATCCCAATCTCAACCATTCTTGGCTCTAGCTTGCATCCCTGCTTCTTGAGACAAATACTCATTACTGAAATGTTTGTTTTCAAATAACAGAATTATATGTGTATCATTGAATATAAAAAACTGAGCAGTACTCCCCATATCAGAGAACAGAAAACAATTGTAAGCCCCATTCTCAGAACACTAGCACTGAAACCCACATCCTCATAGCCCATTTCCATATTTCCTCTATAAGATCCAGAGACAAACTGTCATAAGATGATATGACAGGCACAGACAGGATAAAGCCTTTCAATATAAAATGTTAGTGAGGTGGAACCAGAGTTGATTAACAGCTGGACTGGAAAAGCTCTGTCTTTTATCTTGGGACTTCTGGATGTCTGGTTTTTGACTCTTGGAAATATGAGAGCCATGGGATTTATGATGCAATGTTTAAGGTCTGACATTTCCCTGGTGACCCACTGGACCAATTTCTTTACAGCTGGTTTGCAACTGGCCAAACTTACTTGACAAGTGTGGTTTGATTATTTAAAGGGATAACAATTTTTTTTGGAGGAGCACTCCTTAGGATGAGATTTCTTCATAGATCATGGCAGCTTGAGCCAGAGACTCAGCATGGTCCGTGCATGTGTTTAATTTTTTTTTTAAATGAAGTCATTGTGGAATGTCTCTTTAATCTCTAATACCTACCTGCATCCTCTTTTACTTTATTGCATCTTTATCTTTAAATAAAATACTATATGATTATACATTTTGGAGAATAGTGGGTCCTTTCAAATATCAGAACCAGGTTAAGTGATAGAAGTATACAAACAGAAATGACCAAGTATTTGAAAAAAGCCAATAAAATGACTGTTATTGATATTTTCAAAGACATATTAGAATATAGTGTATCTATAAATAATCAAGCTAACCATGTAGGATTACAAAGCTTGCTAGATGAAAGTAAAGGCTAATGATAATAAAAATAGTCATAGTAGTAAAAACCTTAATGGCTCAGGTGAATTTCTGTAGAGACACTTTTGAGTAGTGAATTAAATGGCTATAAACTTCAGTGTAGGAATTAGTTCAAAATATAGTACAAAAGAATAAGGAAATACAATGATAAAAGCTGAGACATGGTGAACAAATAATAAAGTTTAACTGTCTACTAGAATAAGAGAACTAGAAGTAGATAATAGAGAGATTCTATGAGATTTGAAACAGGGATGACTAGACTGAAGAAAATAGCCAGAAATATTTACCCTTCCTTCCTTCCTTCCTTCCTTCCATCTTTCCTTTATTCCTCCCTATCATCCTTCCCTCCCTTCCTTCCTTCTTTCTTTTTTCCTTTTTCAGATGGAGTCTGGCTCTGTGGCCCAGGCTGGAATACAGTGGTGTAATCGCAGCTCGCTGCAACCTCCGCCTCCTGGGTTCAAGCGATTCTTGTGCCTCAGCCTCCCGAGTAGCTGGGATTACAGGCACCTGCCACCACACCTGGCTAATTTTTGTACCTTTAGTGGAGATGGGGTTTCATCATGTTGGCCAGGCTGGTCTCAACCTCCTGATCTCAAGTGATCCGCCCGCCTTGGCCTCCCAAAGTTCTGGTATTACAGGCATGTGCCACCATACTCGGCCAACACTTATGCTTTCTTTTAAAAAATTCTTCCATAAATTTCTGATATTCTCATTTCAAAGTGGAACAGAAAACAGAACACTTTTCAATATTCAACAAACATATGCAGACATATACATAAATATGCAAGTATGTATGTATGTTCACTCTTAGTTTCTCTTATCCTTTAAATCTGTAATAGTTTCTTTGTTTCTTTAATGTTTAACTTATCTTAGCCCAAGAAATGTGTCATAAACTATAAATTGGCTTGCTATAATCATTCCCACTGCTTTCTAGAACATATCCCTTTTACAGTAAGGATAGATAGCTAAGAAATAAAACAAAAGAAAGCAAAAAGCAAATAAAAACTCAAACATATTTTAGTCTAAATATATATGTTTCTGATTATTGTTTGATTTTCACCAGTCATATTCACATGTGTGAAGCTTTAAAAGTAAGCTACCTATAGAGGGTGGCAAAGTACAGCACATCCGTTTTGATGGTGGTACTGAATGGCTCAAACCCCATAGTTATAGTTCTTTGATTCTGCATTTTCCTGCTCATGCCAGAGGCGCTGGCTGTCTTTGAGAGCCAGTTATGTTGTGTGGTTATAGAAACTATTATTGAACATTCAACCCATAGACTATTTCCTTAATGCCTGTCATGATTCTACAAACCATATATACCCTTTAATAAATTTCCATCTGCTTAAAATCTTTTTTGAAGGCATTCATTGTTTTCAAATAAGATTTTTCTCACCAATTCAGAAGAATTATCCTATAAGCATTAGGATTCTTACATGAACTAGATAAGTTACTGTTTTAGGAATTATACTTAAGTTGTACTTGCTATACATAGGTGCTAAATAAAAATGAAAGCTCATAATGGCCATATGGATATCTGAAAAAGTAGACTTTAGAACAAGAAGTACCAGTGATGGGCAGTACCTGATGATACAAAAGCCAATTCACCAAAAGACATAAGAACCCAAAATGTGTATGAAACTAATAACAGAATGCCTAACTACTTGAAGTATAACTGATTAAAATGAAAGGACAGAGAGACAAATACAAAATTAAATATAGAAAATTGAACTCTCAAAAACTGATAGAAAAAGTAGAATGTCAACAGAAAGTTAGTTTTGAAAAATGCTATCAACCAACTCCACCTAAAGAAAAAACAAGCAAGGACTTAGGAAAAAATCAGTTCAAAGAATTGTCTCCATATCTATCATTTTCTGATACTTTTTGAGCCAGGCTCCCTAACGGTCTGGCATACTGTCTCCAAGCAGCTCCACATATTCATATACTAACCTGTAAGTCCCACCTAGAAGTCTTAGAAAATCAGTCTGATCAACCCAGCTTGGGACATGAGCTTGTATTAGAACAACTACTCTGGCTAGTGGTTAAGAGTCTAGGTTTGGCCTAACTGGGTCACATAGTAACTCCTGCGACCAAGGAAAAAGGGCATGTGAGACTCCATTGGACTCTGCGATTTGAGTGAGGGGAGCAAAATCTCCCTAAAAAAAATGGTGAAGGGAGGATTTGGGGTGGTAAAACAATAAACCTCAGCGACATTCTACTCCACTGGTGTCTTTTCCACCAGTATTCCATTCTGGGTAACGTGGGTCTAGCTGATACATCCTCAAGTCTCTTTCTATCTACAAATTACATAGCAGAAATAATTAAGAATTAAGTTTCTTGATATCAGTTTTACACTATTTTTGCTCTAATGCATGTTCCCAGCGTTTTTATATGCTATTTGTTAAACCAAATGATATAGAAGGGATACATTTAGAAATTTATTGAAACAATCATTTTTTCATACAATATTCCAAACTTGTTTTTGTAGAAGGTGCTGCTTTCCTTTCCTTCAGTGTCCACTGTACAAAATGCTGCCTACTTAAGGATGCAGCGTCTTTTGATGAGGCAACCTCCCTGCCAAAAACTTCTGAATATGGATTAGTACAGGGCCATTTTGAACTCCCTTAGGCTGTAAAAAACACTTCTAGCCTAGAATCAACTGGAGATAGATGCCTTATTTCCTAGCATCAGAATTTTCTGTGTCGAATATTTTCTGCAGTCCTGGGAATGATAGCTCATGGGCATTTCTGCTTAATCACTTTATCTCCAAAATTGTGTGAACAATATCAGCTTAACAGGAGCCATTCTGATACTAGAGAACTAAACATGTGAAAATAGAGCTAATTCTCTCTGCAACTATCTGGAAGTAACTCTTCACAAAAGCCTGGGCTGCTTTTTTGAATTTTCTCCAAACTTCTCTCCAATCCTACGACATCAGACTTTAGACCTGCAGCCATCTTGAGTTGCTGCAATGGCAGAAAAGCAATAGGATCCTGTCAATATCTACCACTACAGCCTAAGAAAATTCCATCCAGTGCCACAGGTTGCTTCAAGCCTTTTCTGTTAAAACATGAAAAGCATTAAATTCTTGAGCCATTATGGGTATCTAGAAGCATTAGTCTTAAGCTCATTATGGATTAAGCACATTTGGGAAAACAATATATACCCACTTTTGTGATTGAAAAGGGAGCATTTTTCTCCAAAAGTTACCAAATAATACTACCAAGAAACACATGAATCTTGTATTACTTTAAAAACTTTCCAGTGTGCCTTCATATATTACTTTTGTAACTTAAAAAAGACTGTAAACAACCTTGGCAAAAGAGAATAAAGTGATCTGAATCATTTTATCTGATGTTAAGGCTTATTGTAGCAAAAGTAACCAAGATAGTGAATGAAGGCAGAGGGATAGACATGTATGTCCATGGAACAGAATAGAGAAGTTACAAATAGAAAATTTCTGGGGTGTAAGGCTACGCAAAGAGTTCTTCCCTTGACATCAAAAACACATGCCACGTGAGAAAATAATTCATAAACTGAACTTCCTCAAAATTAAAAGCTTTTGCTCTGTGGATACCCTGTTAGGAAGATGAAAAGACAGGCCACACATGGGGAGACCTGTATTCACATATCGGACAAGGAATGATACCTAGAATGTGCAGAGAAGAACACATGACACCCTTTCAGAAAATGGCACTAATCTATCCAAACTTGCCTCTTTCGGAGCTACCGTTGTAAAAGCTGAAGGATAAAGCAGAAAGGAAGCATCCAGCTTTAGGATTCAAGTTCTAAAGGACAGAAAGGAACTAGTAAAACTCTAAGCAAACATTAAAAAACAGCCAAAAGTCAGAGTGTTGGGTCACTGAATCCTAGAGCAGTGAAAGAAGGTATTAGAGAACTCACGTTTATTGAGAAGTTAAAACATGCCTCACACCATACTAAAACCTAAAATAACTTATGGAATTAGTAATTTATATTTCTATTTTACAGGCAACAAATTGAAATTAAAGGAGTAATTAATGGTCCCAAAATTATAAATCTCAAAACAGCTGTTTGACTAACTCTTCCTCTACCTTGTAACAACAAAATACTAATGTAAATGAATTAGACCTTAACATTGCTTCAATTTGTATTGTGAGTTACAAAAAACCTTTATATTCATTATTTTTTCTTTCTTTAAACCGAAGCTATGAGATAGATTTGATATGCCTATTCCTTCTTGTCAGACAGGGAGACTAGTCCTTAGAGAAACCCAATGGCTTTCTTGAAGACACACAAGATAGGGTGGATTTTTACTCTGTGGTTGGGTCTGTTGGGTTTCAAGTGAAGTGCTCTTCCTATGACACAGAGACAAGCTGTTGCTATAGCAGTTCTATCAGCATTATTTTATAATCCTCAAATAACTATAATCCTGAATATAGTATCATCTGCTCTAGTCCCATTTCCAGAGTCAGTCCTAACAGAGCTGCTGTAGCAACGGCTGGTCTCCGTGCCACTATCATCTGCAGGCGTGCTAGTGAGTACGTAAACAAGGCCTGCCTCTACTGGCCCAGGTCATGATCAAATTACATAGTCTCTACTGTGTTGCCCTCACATTTAAACTATGGGGAATAATAGTGCCACAGGATCCACCCCTTAAGTTTCAGAAAAAACAAACAAACAAACAAAAAAAACAAAACAACACTGGAATATACATAAAAAGTGCTCAATAATATATGTGATTAGTAATAGTAGAATATTAATAATAGGTATTAGGAATATATAGGAAAAGATAGAAAATAAGTTAGGGAGGTTGGCCAAAATGTTCTATTTTAATTTGTCTTATTTTGAAAGGTTCTGCCTGAGTGGATTAACAAAGTAAATGGCATTTCCACTGTTGCCTTTCACAACAGTGATATATATCAAGGACTGTCTGTCTAACTATAAGCACTGGAAGATTTTTTTAATAATATGGTGACAACACTATACATTTAGAATGTAAATAAGAGCTGCACAGGATGCAAGAAATAATAAGGGAATACCACTATAGAAGTCAGAAAAGGGAGATGGGAAAGCAGAAATAGAAGGATGACAGTGACAGTTTGGGGAAGTGGAGGGTTAGTTGGCCATGTAGGGATAAAGAGAGAAAGGAAAAAGACAAAATCAACTTTTACCTTTCTGATTGGAGCAACTGAGTATACCATAAGATTAAATAAAAAATAGCATATTGAAAAAGTTGACACAATGGAAGTAAAGGAAAAAGACTGAATTAAGCATGATGTTTTGTTTTGTTTTGTTTTGTTTCCTCAAAAATCACTGATCAGATAACTCTCTTTTTTTATGGCAAGGAGTAATTGAGAGGTTAGAAAGAGAAAAAGAGTGCTACCTCAGAAGAATTTATTTTACACCTCTGAGAATTTCAGGGAAACTCCAGCTTAACAGATTTTTTGCTTGTTCAGTATAAATTATATAGATGGATGGATGTATAGGTAAAGATAGATAGACAGATATATAAAAGTAAACTAGGATAGAAATTGCTATTTATTTTGATATTATAAATGCTTTAAAATAAATATAAAGAAGTGTATTAATTTGTATTTTGTTCTTCCCTAGACCTCTGGGACTTTTCAGAGCAACTACAAATGTTTACCTTTATATAATACATATAACTATTACTATATTGAAAGATAGTCTTTCATATATTTATTTTTTTATTATACTTCAAATTCTGGGTACATGTATAGATTGTGCAGGTTTGTTACACAGGTGTTCATGTGTCATGGCGGTGGTTTGCTGCATCCATTGCCCCATCATCTACATTAGGTATTTCTCCTAGTGCTGTCCCTCTCCAATCCCCCAATCATCTACTATTCTTCCTTTAGCCCTCCACCCCCCAGGCCCCAGTGTGTGATAGTGCCTTCCCTGTGTGTCATAGGATCGTACATTATTGTTATATTCCACTTCATAATTTTGGTGTTCTATAAAAAAATTAATGATGATTTTACATTATTGAAATACTGCAGTCGTCACAAAACAAAATTTTATGTTATTTCAAGCCCATTGGTGTTCATAATTTCTCTTTCTTATATTCTACCAGGTGCAAAAATAATAATCCTTATTTTCATACTATCTGTTAGCAACTTTCTTATGCATGTAAAATTCCTATTTGTTTATTAGCCACTAATTTAGTAAGTTAATACCTATTGAGCATCTTAATATGCTCAGCATGTCATAAAAAAGAGGTAGTCCTTTCCCTCATGAACTTATAGTCTAGTAAGAAAGACAAACATTGTTCAAGTCATTATAAACAGCTAATTTAGATTTATAATTACCATTATGTGGCATACACAGAAAGAGATAAACTTACAACAGGCATACATTACCTATTACGGTGACCAATAAAGGATTCCATAATAATTGGCTTTTAACTTGAGATCCGAAATTTGAAAAAAAAAAAAAAAAAAAAGACATTTTGTGAACAGGTACAGACTTAGAAAGTAAATATTGTTCCAGAGAGAAGGAAAAATGATGCATAAAAATTCTGAGTTAGTGGAAATACATGACACATTGAATAATTAAGAGAAGGATCTTACTACTAATTCTTAAAGAACAATCTGACAGGTGGCCAGTGAGGCAAGTATAGCCACCCGATCATATACCAATTTTAAACCAGATTAAGAAATTTGGGCTCTTTCCTATGTATAACTATAAGCACTGGAAGATTTTTTTTACTAATATGGTGGCAACACTATACATTTAGAATATCAGTTAGAGCTGCACAGGATGCAAGAAATAATGAGGGAATACCATTACAGAAGTCAGAAAAAGGAGATAGGAAAGCAGATATAGAAGGATGACAGTGACAGTTTGGGGAAGTGGAGGGTTAGTTGGCCATGTAGGGATAAAGAGAGTAAGGAAAAAGACAAAATCAACTTTTACCTTTCTGATTGGAGCAACTGAGTATACCATAAGACTAAATGAAAAATAGCATACTGAAAAATTTGACGCAATGGAAGTAAAGGAAAAAGACTGAATTAAACATGATGGATTTTTTTGTTTGTTTGTTTGTTTGTTTGTTTTCAAAAATCACTGATCAGACAACTCTCTTTTCTTATGGCAAGTAGTAATTGAGAGGTGAGAAAGAAAAAAAAGGGTGCTACCTCAGAAGAATTTATTTTACATCTCTGGGAATTTCGAGAAACTCCAGCTTAATAGATTTTTTGCTTGTTCAGTATAAATTATACAGATGGATGGATGTATAGGTAAAGATAGATAGACAGACAGACAGATAGATAGATCAGATAGGAAGACACAGTTGAAGCTCAAAAGGGTACATACTAAAAATACGTACTTCCTAGCTTTGGCAAGACATGGTAAAACATAAAAGACAGCATAAACTGAAAATAGAGTTGGTAAAGAAGGCATAAGGAAATCCAATGTTGGAAGATGGTATGCACATATAAACCAATGGAAGGAATTTAAAAAGTAGGATCAAATTTGAAAAGAAAGTATTGTGTCAATGAGAATATCATTTATTCAGAAAGATAGTGAGAGGCTACGCAAGAAGACTGAGAAGTGGCCACTGCATCACAGTGACCTGGAGGTCACTGGAGCCATTTACCAGGGTGGTTTCAGTTGATTGGTAGATGTGCAAATGACAGACAATGAAATGGAAACAAAGATTTCAGAAACTTAGACTGAAGAAAGAAGAACACAAAAGTCTATCTGAAATTGTAGATATATAAAATAGAGGCCTTTTTTGTTACATTGGAATGTTTTTAATATGTATAAATACAAATGAGCAGAGTCAGTCCCATTTTAAAAGTTGAAGACATTGGACAGAAAGAGAGGAGGAATGAAATAATCTAAAGAACAATTTAAACACTATTTTTAGAAAGGAAGAGAGACAACTCCAGTATTGTGGCAGAAAGAAAAGAATAGAGAAGGGGTAAAAATATATACTGGTTTCTAGATTAGTAATGGGAATCTGAACTAATTTCTTTCTGATGTTTCCTCTTTTCTGTCTAAAGAAAAAGTGTGAGTTTCGACTAACAATGTAGAATGTGATGAGAATAATGGACAGTTTTACCAAGCTGTAAAAGTTATTTTAAGTCATTGATTGCACAAGTCATCACAGGCGCACTGATGCTAGTGATTATAAATGAATACTTCTATTGATCTGCCTGGTGGTTCAGTATGCATCCATTAAGGCTCAGCAATCTGAATGCAGGCATTAAGAAAGCCAACATTATATACTTCCAGGTTTTGAGTTTCACTGGAGAATTTAGGCGTATAGATGGGGTAAGGGGGAATCCCAATAAGATATTATGAAAGAAAATAACATATCACTGGAAGAACCTTTGCTGTACTAGTAACTGAGAGGGAAAATGAAAAGATTGGAGACTGTGTTTCACTAGAGAATCTAGGCGTATCACTGGGGTAAGGGGGAAATCTCAATAAGATATTATGAAAGAAAACAAGATACCACGGGAAGAACATTGGCTGTAGTAGTAACTGAGAGAGAAAATGAAAAGATTGGAGGCTGTGTTTCACTGGATAATTTAGGCATATAGTTGGGGTAAGGCGGATATCCAAATATGATAATACGGAAGAAAACAATATACCAGGGAAAGAACATTTGCTGTAATAGCAGCTGAGAAGGAAAATGAAAAGGTTAGAGACTGTGTTTGGAGAGCCAAACGTTGTTATAATTTCTGAAGTTAAACACTATTAAAGACTGGTGCTCTAGAGTGTGACTATGGTCATAGGAAAAGTTGATGAAATGGAAGATAAAACTGTAAGACTAAAGTTTCCCAAAGAACTAAAAGGCCAGCTTGTTGAAGTAATCTCTTCTACATTACCTAAATGGTGGAGAAATCTGGGGTGGAGAAGAATTGTAAGCACAAATGATCTGTGTAATAGCAATGACCCAGAGTGGAAAAGCAACACATCTCTTGCTGGTTTATACCACTATGTTCCATTTTGCTCCTCTGCCAATGATCATCTGTCTAGCCTAAAAGAATCCTTTCTCACATGACCAATATTGCTTATATACAATTTCTATCTAATTGAATATGTGAAATAAAAAACTAGGTTATAGAAACTGAAAGCTAAAACTCTTAGAGACAATCTAGTCTAACCAATTTATTTTATCAATGCAAGATGCCAGGAATGTTTAAGTGTGTGTTTAAATTTACAGAAGTAGTAGCAGATTAAGATTAAGCTCAATTATCTGATTGTGTCTGTCTTGTGTTCATCCCAAATAATTAAACAAGTAAAAAAAAATTACCTACCAGGAAAAGTATAACCCACCTTCAATTAAAGAAATGCAATATCAGTAAGAGGATACAATCTCCCTAGAAGTGACATCATTCAAAATTTAGACATGCAATAAGCTGCAGTATTTCATTGTCAAGCTATGAAAATAAGATCAATATTGGTACCAACCAAAACAACATCAGACAGAGGTTGGTTAGAAAGTAAGTGTGTGACAAAAAGATTGTGCTCAAGGAGATAATCACCCTAGATATCTAACTGTAAAAATAGTCACATAAAAATTAAAAGTAACACATAAATACCAGTCAAAGGTCCATGGGTCCCTGAATTTGCTGTTAATATTTAGTACATATGATTTATAACAGATGATGGAAGTCAGAGGTGAGATGACAGGTAAGGAATAATCATAGTATTTCAAGGGCTAAGTAGAGGCTCCCTATTTTGGTGTACTTAAAGATAATCAATGAATATAATATGCACATTTCTCTTAAAACTTTGACTAATGTGACACTTTTTTAGATATTTTAATTTTCAGATTAAGTTTACTTACCCACCTGTGCTATTATCATCTTTATGAATAAAAAGAATATAAGAAAACTCTTATTTTAACACTGAAAAAATGCTCTTTTTAGTAGCATTAAGAACAAAAACTGAATATTGACTGTCTAAGCAATATAAGGTTTCACATAATGCTATGTAAACAATATCAAAACCAGTTTTCACCAAATACTTTAAAATATTACAAAAATAACACAATGATGGCAGGCTTTAAACCAAAAGTATCCAAATCCCTTGTTATAGAATTGGAAGTAGGAAATAATAGAGTGCTAAATTTTATGAATGGGGTAGTTTTATTTTAAATTAGCTAAAATGGATATTCCAAATATTAAAAAGATAACATTGATCCCCATGTCTTCACAGCTTTTTATTTAACCACAGTAATTTAAATTCTATATTAAAAAAGAAACATTCTGTTGGTCATCTATATCGTCAGAGAATGACTAATGAAAATAAACTTACCTAGAGAGAGAAGTATTTATTTTAGGCAATAAATATAAAAGTTTTGAGTTTAACAGTGGCAGAGTTTCAGAGAGAAGATGACTTCAGATTCTATATTAAAATGAATGTCAGCCAACTGAAATTTTATATGATAAAGATATAAATGAGAATAGCATGATTCTGAATATAAGATATTTATTTCTTAATATGATATGTTAAAATCACAACATATTATTTCCAACATACATTTATTTGAAAATGCTTTAAAAGGACCCCATTGATTTCAGACAAACACCATTTATTGACCAGACATTTTCACTGCCCTAGGTGCTAAGGAAGCAAAATGAAGTAACAGATTTTTTTGAGTAATGTTCATTGAGTGTCTTCAATAAATGTATTATTTTTGATAAGATAACCATAAAACTAAAAGTAAAAAATGCAACAGATAATGAGGACATTCAATCTCATAGATTGATTTTATTCTCTAATAATATTAATGTAATTATTACAAGTATTAATATGACACAAATCAGGGTCATACAATAACCACTCTCTCAAGGATGCACAAATATTAGTCAAAACACAGCTACCCTTGTCATGACTGAGACAATATATATAGCTAACACACAACATTTTAACCTGGGATTCAAATAGAATACAAGGTACATAGGACAGTACTTCAGAAGAGAAAAAAAGTGGAATTGGAGAATGCAAATGAAATAGCTTTATGACCATCTCATTACAGGGGTGACTTAAAAAATATGGGATAAAGGAAATGGGAGAAACTAAATGACTATGTTGCAATCCTTCTGCTTGCCAAGAGCAAGTAATGATGACTCCCACCAGGGAAAGCTAAATTGAGAGTTGAGAAATAGCATCAAATAGACATAAAAATGGAAGATACTGTGTTTTTTAAACAAGGAAAAGTGTTTCCATTAGGCTATTGTATATAAAACATTTTCTATTTGTTCATTACATGCAACTCAATCATTATTGCATAGGAAAGGAAACTAAGTCTTATATCCATCATATACTTACTGAAATGGAAAAAATAATACAAAAATGTAATGTTGTGAAAAGAGTAATTTTCCAGTTATACTAGACCTGAAATGAATCAATAAAAGAAGAAAAGGAGCAGCAGTATGTGAACCCAGGAGGAAAAGTTCTGAAAAAACTCGTTAGCCCAGAAAAGTGGTAAGAAGAAGAGGGAGTGGGAATTATAACATTAAGCTCAGAGAGGATATTCTTTTTCAACCTCTGACAAGCTGATGCCCCAAAGCAATAAAAGAAATCTATAAAGAGGCAGCTGACCAGCCCTAGTCACAATGTAGGGATAAGAGGTCTATTACATACATTTGTCAAGAATGCCCAAAGATCATGGTTCTGAGCACATATAAAATAACATATTAAACAAATAACAGATTGTGACCTTTCAGCGGACCAGGGTTTACTCAGACTCCCTATCAAGACAGCATAAGAAGGCAGAAAAAATTGATTACACACTAGTTCATATCAAAATGTAAGGCTACTTCGGTGTGAAAGTAAATTGCAATGCAAACATATGAGAGAAAATGCATTTATATAAAATTTTTCTATTTCTACTATGCGGAAAACAGAACAATTGAATATCTGCTTCTTAACAAAATATAAAGATTTTCCGTTTTAAAATGAAGATTCTTAGTTGATTGAGTTCTTGCCTTACGAATGATGAAGATCAAGAGACAAGCTTCTAACCACAATGGAATAAGAAGTACTGAATTCAACTTCCCATCATAAACAACTGGACCAACTACAGAAAACATATGAAACAGCTGCTTTCAGTCATTAGACAACTGGCAGTGTGGAAGTGTGATCAATGAAAGAAAAGAAACAAATGATGTAAACTCTATGACTTCCCCCAAATTGTGCCTGGTGCACATTACAAAACAAAGATCAGAAAGAAAAAGTCTAAGTGGAGAGTGCCATCTTGCTAAATTGAGAAGTCAGAGATTGGAATTCTCAGATTACGTGGCACTTGGAAGTTGAAGAGCTAAATTCCAGAAAGGAGGAGCTGAATGGTAAAAGTTCCATAAATTTCCACTCCTTATCCCTTTGAATCTTTATTGACTGCTGTATTAGTCAGAGTTTTCTAAAAAAAACAGAGCCAATGAGAGAGAGAGAGACAAAGGGAGAGAGAGAGAGAAAGAGAAAGAGAGAGGGAGAGAGAGAGAGAGATTTTAAGGAATTGGCTGACAGACTGAAATCTCAAACAGTTGTTGATGCTACAGTCATGGGGTAGAATCATTTCTTCTGCAGAAAACATCAATTTTTACTCTTAAGGCCTTAAATCTGGTTGGATGGGACTCACCCACATTATCAAGAGTAATCTTAAAGTCAACTGATTGTAGATGTTAACCATATCCACAAAACACCTTCACAGCAACACTAGTGCTTGAATAAATAACTGGGTACTCTAGCAAAACCAATTTGAAACATAAAATTAACCATTGCAACTACTGGCATGTACTATATAATGATGTTTTGGTCCACAACGGATGACACATAAAATGGTGGTCCCATAAAATTATAATATCATATTTTTACTCTTCCTTTTTTATGTTTAGATATGGAAATACCATTGTATCACAGTTGTCTACAGTATTCAATACAGTAACATGCAGTACAGGTTTGTATATAGCCTAGGTGTATAGTCGTCTATGTTATCTAGGTTTGTGTAAATACACTCTATGATGTTCACACAAAGATAAAGTCACCTAATGATGCATATTTCAGAGTGTATCCCTATATTTTAAGTAATATATGACTGTACTAAACTGCACATGCATAGGGTGAAACTCCATAAGGCAGACCAACCAGAAAGCTATGAGCTGGACCACACTCCATACAGTCAAGCTATTCAAATTTCAATCAACCAGAGACAAGAGTTCTTATTAGCCATGAAGAACATTCTGTACAGGCCACAGAACGACACACCTTAGTAGAGGAGCCAAATTGTGGACTTAATAAAAGCTACTCTAAATCAACCAAATGAATATAAAAAACGTGTCTCAAAAGTAACAAATGGAATCACTAGTAATTTAATTCTCTATCAGTCCAAAGCCCAACATTGTTTAAAGGAAGAAAATGATGTCCAGACACAGAGTCATAATGTCCGGCATACAATTTAAAATAATGCTAGCCATAGCAAGAAGCAGGAAAATGTGACAAAATTTTTTGTTAATAAAAATACATCTACAAAGAAGAAAGAAAATAGAGTTAGCAGACAAGGACATTGAAATAACTATTATCATTGTGTAAAAGTACTTAAAAGAAAAAATGAACATATTGAAGAGAGAAATGGAAATTATAAAAAAGGCCTAAATAAACTTTCTAAAAGATGAAAAGTAAGACATCCAAGATCAAAATTCACAGAATGGACTTGAAAGCAGCTTAGATACCGCAGAATGTAGGCTCACTATTCACAAGGATGTAGAAATAGAAAATATCCACAGTGAAGTACAGTGGAAAAAAAGAATGGATAAAAATGAGGAGAGCTAGCCAGGCGCAGTGGCTCATACCTATAATCTCAGCACTTTGGGAGGCTGACATGGGCAGATCACAAGATCAAGAGATTGAGACCATCCTGGCCGACATGGTAAAACCCCATCTCTACTAAAATACAAAAGTTAGCTGAGTGGTGGCAAGCACCTGTAGTTTCAGCTACTCGGGAGGCTGAGGCAGGAGAATCGCTTGAACCTGGGAGGTGGAGGTTGCAGTAAGCCACAATTGCGCCACTGCACTTCAGCCTGGCAAAAGAGCAAGACACGGATTCAAAAAAAAAAAAAAAAAAAAAAAGAAAAGAAAAGAACAGAGTTGCAGGGGGCAATGTAACAACACCCAGTAACCTAAATATATATATTTGGAATATCAGAAGGAGAGTAGGGGGAAAGTTATTATTTGAGTTTTCAACATGCATGCTTCTATTGGTTTTATATTTAACAAAAAAGACAGAAAATTAGCAAAAATATAGAACACTTAAAGGACATTAAAAAGAAAATTGATCTAATTGATATTTATAGAACATGTCACCCAGCAATAGCTGAATATGCAATGCTTTCAAATTCTCTGTTAAAAAAATCCAAAGTATGTCCTTTGACAAGGATATTAAACTAGAAATCAATATATTAAATAAATCAGAAATCAATAAATTTAAGTTATCTGGAAATTCCTATATATCGCAAAATTAAACAACACAATCTAAATGAAACACAGATTTAAAAAAATTGCAATAGAATACCGTTTTAACCTCAGTGAAAGTGAAAGCACAAGAAATATAAAATATATATATATATATATTTTGAGGCAGGGTCTTGCTGTATCACCTAGGCTGGAGTGCAGTGGCAGGATTACAGCTCACTGTAGCATCAACCTTACATGCTCAAGTGATACTCCTGCTTCAGCCTCCCCAGTAGTCAGAACCAAAGGTAGGAACCATGACTCCTGGCTAATATTTAATTTTTTATAGAGATGGAGTCTCACTATGTTACCTAGGCTGGTCTTTAACTCTTGGGCTCAAGCAATCCTCCCTCCTTGGCCTCCCAAAGTTCTGGGATTACAGGCATGAGCCAGCCAGCATGCCCAGCCAGAAATCAAAATTTTAGGATACGATAAAAAGGTGTGCATTCACGAAAATGTATAGATTTACATTATAAGAAAAATAGAAATATCTCAAATCCATGGCTTAAGTTTTCACCCAAAAAAGCTGAGAATGGAAGAAAATATTAAATGCAAATTAAGGTGAATACAAAAAATCATAAACATAAAAAAAGGATTAGTAAAATAAAAAATAGAAAATTAAGAATATCAATAAAACCAAAAGCAGTTTTTCTTTTTAAAAAGTCAGTAATATTGATAAAACTTAGGGCAGACTGACCAGAGGGGGAAAAAAAGTGACTGATATCTTAAATAAAAGAAAAAAAAAATCACTATACATCCTACAATCAGTAAAGGATATGGCAGATACTGTTGCCAGTCAAAGGAAACATTATAAATAATTTATTCACAATAAGTTTAACAGCAGATAAAATAGAGAAATTCCTTAGAAGACATCAACTGACAAAGTGGACTTTAAATTACCGAAAGTATGAATAGTACTAAATACATTAGAGAAATTACATTTTTAACTAAAAATCCCTTTATAAGTACAACATTAGGCCTAGATGGATTTATGAGCATATTCTACCAAAAACATAAGAAATAATACCAATTCTACACATTTAAAAAAAAATTTAGAAGACTAATTTTATGAAACAAAACTAAATAAATAGGGAAGTGGTTGTTTAAATCTCATTTTTATCAACAATTATGCTAAAGTGGGCCAAATACTGTAGTTGGAAGTCAAAATTTGTCAGATATATAAAAAGCAATATCCAAATACATGCTATCAATATGAAAAAAGAAACTTTAAATATAAAAAGCAGGAAAGTTAAAAGATTGGAAAAAGTGACACTAAGTTGACTACCAGAACAAAAAAAAAAAAAACAAAAAAAAACACTTATCTCTTTTATTTCCTACTAATGGGCCCCATTTGCAGAAAGTAACCAGAATCTCATTGCAATAGAAACATTCATTAGGGTGAAATAGAGCTGTTGCAACAAAGAACAGGCATATCTTCACACTGAAAAACAAATTGAGATGAAAGAATTCCCTTGGCCCCCTTAGTGGAACCCCTCATGAAGTGGGTGGCTCATTTATTTGGCTACTGTGCATGCAAACAAACCCTTTATGGGAGGGGATCACACAGGTTAGCGAGGGCTAGCACTTTGTGGCTCTGGCACCAATGCATGTCTAGGAGAGTTACAAGGCTCTTTTAGTTTTGCTGTCTGTGGATGGCTAAATATTAACCAGCTCAGTGGAGAGTCAGTGTAACAGCCTTTTGCACCCTGCCCTCTTGGTTCCCGGGTCCTTGTCCAGTGTCCAGGAAGAATCAGGTCACACAGACGTGAAGAATGGTGAATGTAGGGATTTTACTGAGTGATGGAGTTGGCTTTCAGTGGGATGGATGGAGAGCTGGAAAGGGGACGGAGTGGGAAGATAATCTTCCCCTGGAGTTTGGCCATCCTGTGGAAGATCTCCTCTCTCACTGTCCCCAGTTGAATTCCTTTTTTTAATTTTAATTTTTACTTATTTTATTTTTTTGAGTTGGAGTTTTTGCTCTTGTCACCCAGGCTGGAGTGCAATCTCAGTTCACTGCAACTTCCACCTCCAAGATTCAAGTGATTCTCCTGCCTCAGCCTCCCAAGTAGCTGAGATTACAGGCACCCACCACCATACCCAGCTAATTTTTGTATTTTTCATAGAGACATGGTTTCACCATATTGGCCAGGCTGGTCTCAAACTCCTGACCTCAAGTGATCTGCCCACCTTGGACTCCCAAAGTGCTGAAATTACAGGCATGAGCCACTGTGCCCAGTTCCTCTTGATGTTCAGATGCTTCTCTTCTCTACTCTGCACCACTCTGCTGCTCTGCCAGTGGAGCTTGGGGTTTTTATGGGCACAGGATAGGGGCATAGCAGGCCAGAGTAGTCTTGGAAAAGGCAACATTTGGGCACAAAAACAGGAATGCCTGTTCTCAATCAGGGCTACAGGTTTCCAGTTTTGAGGGTGGGGCCTTTGCTGCAGAACCTCTATCTTCTACGTAGTATTTACCTGCCTACTGTCTGTATCATTGTTTTCCTATGATGAGGCACATCTAACTCCCATTAGAATATGGATGACAACCAATCTTAGCTACTTCCTGCTGACAAAGGGCATTGTTTTGGGGGAAAATGGCAGTCAGATTCCTCCTAGCGGTCCCACCTAAGTTTCCCCGGCCAAAGGGAGCCATCATCTGAGGCTCCAGTTGACTGACCATTGGATTTTGATGGCCTTTAGGTGAGAGAAAAACAAAACAAAACGAACAAACAAGCAAAACCAAGTTTTATAAAGTTAAGTATGCATGGGTTAAATGTGTATTATACAAGAAAAGAATCTAGGACAAAAATTACAGAAATAAGAAGTAAAATATACTAACAACTTGTACCCCAAGATGTTTCACCTGGTGAAAGAAATTAAAACTTGTATAGGAACAGTGAAATTTTAGAAGAGAGATAACTGTTCTTGCCACATCTGTAGCAGTTAACAGGTGTACCCTGGGAATTCTGGGGTTTGTGGGCTTGCATGATGGCCATCAAAGCCTGTCTCTTTCTTGTGTCTCCCTATCTCTATTGCACAAGATCAAGGTGGCCACTTTCAGGAAGTCCTCAAATGTACTATCTGGTCCCAGGGCCTGTTTCTGTGACTTCCTCCAGATATAAGCTTCATCCATGTTGTGGGGCATGGCCTCCTTCCATGATGCAAGGGTTTCGTCAGCAGGAATTGGTCCTGCCCATTTACACTGTGCCTATTACCTGTCTTTGGATCCCTTAGATCTGGTTTTCCTCTCTAGGTC
Organism: Sapajus apella; assembly: GCF_009761245.1. Lineage (NCBI taxonomy): Eukaryota > Metazoa > Chordata > Mammalia > Primates > Cebidae > Sapajus > Sapajus apella. The sequence continues at coordinate 33,639,677 of NW_022436942.1, forward strand.
CTCAACTTGAAGCCTGGAATCAAGTTTGGAACATCAAAGTATTTCAGGGCTGCATGAATCTGTTTAGATTAAGTCTGAAATATGCACCTGTTTGCACACACTCCTGTGATCATTGGGATGAGGTTTGGGGTCACACATCTAAGAACAAATCAAAACTACATTATTCTGAATTGCACCTCTGATGGCTGGACCAAATGCTCATTCTACTTAATATTATTGCTGCAGTCTGTAGCAAAACCCTTAACATTATAAAGGAAGAAATAGGAGCCATTTCAAAAATGTGAAAGAAAAAGAGATGCCATAGCAAGGTCTGGGGATCTTGGCTGATGGCCACCTGTGGTTAGGAACTGGGAGCCAGTCCAGGGGCCACCCAGCACAGAGACGAATGGCTTCAGCCAGATGCCTTCAGCTGCCCCAGGGCCTTGTCCTGATTCCATATGATGGCTAAACCCAATGAAGAGAAACAGAGCCAACGTTCCTCTCAACCAAAAGAAAGAGAGGAATGGCAAGGTCTTGAAAAGAAGCAGATCCAACAGTTCCACATCTGTACTCACCCATGTGCTGGATCCTGAGCAAGAACACAGACAAAATGGGAGAATTCCCTTGGCCCCTTCAGGGGACTCCTCATGAAGGGAGTTGCTTGTTTACCCAGCTGCCACATCCTCAAACCCCTTATGGGATGGGGAGCACACAGGTGAGCTGGGGTGAGTGCTTTATGCCTCCGGCCCCACTGCAGTGTCTAGGGATGTTACAATGCTCTTTTAGCTTTGCCATTCTTGGATGGCTAAATATTAACTAGCTCAGTTTAGAGTCAGAGTGACAGGCTTTTACAACCTTCCCTCTTGGTGCCTGGGTCCTTGTCCAGCATCCAGGGAAAATCAGGTCACACAGACTTGAAGGATGCTAAATGCAGGGATTTTATTGAGTGATAGAGGTGGCTTTCAGTGGGATTAATGGGGAGCTGAAAAGGGGATGGAGTAGGGAGATGATCTGATCTTCCCCTTGAGTTCAGCTGTCCCCCAGCCAAGCTCCTCTCCAACCATCCCCAGCTGAACTTCTCTCAATGTTGAGACACTCCTCTTCTCTCTTCTCTGCTGCACCACTCTGCCACTCTGCCCCTGGAGCTTGAGGTTTATATGGGCACAGGATTGGAACATGGCAGGCCAGACTGGTCTTGGAAAAGGCAACATTTGGGTTCAAAAATAGGAATGCCTGTTCCTTTTTAGGGCTGCAGGTTACCAGGTTTAAGGGTGGGGCCTTTGCTGGGGAACCACCCTCTACCCAGTATTTTCCTGCCTCCTGTCTGTATCAAAATGACATAGCAAGGAATAGTTTCGGTGTAGAGAGCTAGAAGTAAATAAAAGCAGTATCTAATTTCCTCATTTTAAGAAGCAAAGATAAGAAAAAATCTATTTATATTTGGAATAACAAGAAATGGACATCTAAGAATAAGTAGAGAAAAACATCAGAAGAAATCAGGATTTTGGTAATAGAGGAAACAAGTTCATAAAGTATTCAGATTAAAAATCAGCATAGGTAAGCCAATTTTCTAGTCTTTCAAAGCAGAGACTGTTAAGATGAAAAATAGAGGTACACACATTTTCATTAGAATTGTGGTGGTAAAACTTATAGGAACTAAAAACATACAAAAAAAAAAAAAGGAGGAATTGGGCCTTGAAATGGAGGTGGGATGCTAGGAAATACTTGCTATTATCTAATCACTGTATTATGTGTCTTGTGCTTTTATCGTGCACATTATGCCAATGGTATCCCTGAGGCTGTATAGGGCAGAGTCCTGGCTTTTTTTCCCCTAATAAATTCATATAAGTTTTTTCCTGATAAATTCATATAAGTTTTTTATTACTATGTGCTAGACACTATTCCAGTCACCAAATATATATATACATGATGTTAGGGAACAAAAAAGGTAGCTCTCTCATGAGATTCAGTTCTCAAAGAGGACCTAAAATTTCCAAACACATATATTTTTCTAGAAGTAATGAAAAGATACTGATTAAACTATAAGAAAGCTAAATCTAGAAGGAAGAGCTATGGACTTTCTGGTGGGCCTTGTGATGGCTGAGTCCTAGGAATCTGTACTTTTAGGATTCCTCATAATAGATGAGGGGAATATTTTATCAAAAACCCAAACGGTAATGTCACACAACACACAAATGAAGTTAAAATGACCAAATCTTCAGTTATCTTCTGCTTGAGAAATAGAACATAGGAGTTAAAAGGTATCTAAGGAGCTATTGTATTGATTTTGCAGATGTAGAAACTGAGACTTTAAGAAGTTTTATGAATGAACTGGGTTGTTAAAAGGAGACTTTAGTCAAAACTCTACTGCATTTGTCTTGCAAGCTTAGTCTGTTTCCATTCTGCCAGAGGTATAAGGTAAAGCTTTATTTTAAAAATTGGAATGTCACTTTTTATTATATTTATTGTAAATGTGCCCAACAAATGGCTAAGCAGAAGGGAAAGTCAATAAGTACAGCGAAATAAATAACTTGGAGTCAGAATCTTAAGATTCTGTTCTTGGCTTCTTCTCTAGGATGTTTGATGATCATTGGCAAGTCACTTAACCTCCTTGTACTTCAGTAAAATGACAAAAGCAAATACTCAGACATATTGTGAGATTCTATGACTAATGGTGCTAACTAATTCAGAATTATGTTCATCTACCATAGGTAATAGGCATTATTAGACTCCCACACAGGATTATAAATACACTTCTTACACTAACAATTTGAAATGTCTCCTACTACATATAAAAATCTATAGGCTTTATCTTTCTTGTAAAGTGTATTTAGAGACAAGCAAGCCTATTTCTAAGTTGGTTTCAACAGAGATGTACAGAAGAAAAAGTTTCTCTTAGTGAACAAATATATAGTACCCCTGTGGGCATCCCCATCAAATAAAAACATCTCTTCGTCTACCCTGCTTAATGTTCTCATTGAATAATTAGAGTTGATAATTCTACAATTTCATGGTAATTGAGTGTTTCCATTCCAATTGAGTTTTTCCACTGTCATAGAGTATTTTCCCATTGTCACATAATCATGTTGTAATACTCCTATCATAACAACTTTTCTTTTGGATATATTCCCCCCTCCAACTTTAACTTTCTTTATCCCTCATCTCTACAAAGTCCCTAAAGATTTACCATTGATCTTTATGACCACTGCATCTTTCATCTTCTAAACCTGCCTCAAATTGATTTTTCTTCTCACTACTCCATTAAAATTTCATTCTAACAACACTGAGCTCTACATTGCCAAATCCAATGGCTAATAATTATACAGAATTTTATGGCACTAACATTTAAGATAATTGATTACTCTTTCTTAAAACATTTCCTTCACTTGACCCCTGAGACAACAGGAAGTCCTGCCTTTACGAAGAACAAAAACAAACAAACAAACCCTTTCTTCCCCGTTCTTTTTGTTTATCTTCTTCATAGTTTTGACTTTTAAAGTTTGGAGTCTCCAACGTTCAGTACTTCCTCACTTGTCAATGACTCATATGCCATTTGTGATGTAATCCAGCCCCATACTTTTGAATATCATTGATATGTTGATACTTTGCAACTTTTTTCTGCCTCAAACTCTCGAACTACTACATTCATTGGGTTTTTGAACAGGTATTGTAGGCTTAACATGCTACAAGTTATTATTATTACTCTTACTTTACTTTTCCCAATTGCTCAAGTCAAAAGCCTTGATATCTCTCTTTTTAATATACTTACCCTCCAATAACTTAAAATAATCTTTATTATTTCAAGATATTTGGCACTATCTTGAAATGTCCCAAATCTGATCAATTCCCACCACTTCCCCACTAGTCCCTAAACAATTGTGGTAGCTGATTAATTCTGATGTTTTCACTGTTTGACACTCCCAAAGAATTTTTTACACACTGCAGCCAAAATGAAACTTTTAAATGTAATTCAGGCCAAAAATGTCCCATGTTCTAAATTCTCTGACTTCTTCTTAACAATGACTGTGGCCTACAAGTCCCTAGATTATCTAGTGCTGGTAACATTTCTAAATCATCTCCCACTGGACAACTGAGTTCCAGCCATCTTGGCCTCTTTGCACACAGCTGAACACATTACTTAAGCTTCTACCTCAGGGCATTTATATTTCTTCTCTTGCCTGGAATGTTCCTCTCTTCACTCTTTCTATAATCAGGGAAGGTTTGATTATGATGCTTAGATCTCTTATTTTATTGCTTCACCTCTTCATTAGAGAGGGCTCTCCCTAATCAGCCTAAAATACACCCCCAACCACATCACTTTCTAGCCACCCGATTCTCATGTTCATTAATAGAATAAATATAGTGTATATATTTTAAGGGTAGTTCTTCTCTCTGACTGAATGCTAGGAGGCCTTTTAGAATAGGAAGAACATTAATTTAAGGTTATATAATCCTTAATTTTTGTCCTATCACTTATCTGAAATGTTATCTTAGACTAGTTACTTGGTTTAATCTCAAATGAAGATAGCAATACCTAGCATATTCTAATAGTGTTTTAGTCATTACAAAGATATTTTTGGTAAATTCATTGTTCAGTAATATCATTACTGAGTATTTTTACCATTATTAAAGATTAGAATAAAGCCATGCAATTAGAATGATTTTAGTAAATGTATAATAATTTCATTACTTAGAATTTTTTCCCTAGGTGAAATTTGGAATAACATATTCTGTAAATTGAGGATAAAAAATCAATTGTTCTGTTTTATGTTTAATTCATTTACTTTTTCTGTATCTAATCTCTCCTTTTAAAAAACACAACTTTTTACAATTCCAAGCCAATTCCTGTTTATTTCACAACTTATCTCTTAAGCAAAGTAAATCAGATAAATATGGTCCTTCTTTATCACAATGTACTATGATAACCTCAAAATACATTTCAAAAACTATATATGAGATTTCTCATATTTTCTGAGCCATAATTCTTTATAACCCATAATACCTCTTCACACTTTGTTCATTTATTCTTTCAGTTAGTTATCTCTATTAATTAGATACCTGTCACATGAAAGAGATCACATATTTTATTTTCATATATAAAAATATTTTTTCTGTCATTAGTCTAATGCTTTTAGAATGTAACCTACACAATTCCCAGCTTGTATGTTTCTCACCGGCCTTCAGAGAAGTCTGAAATGAATCAAAATTACCTAAAGGTAAAGCACACAGTATTTCAAAAGCACTGAAACAGAATGATGATTTTAGATTCAATTTTTGCCCTTGACTCTGGCACACATTTTTAAAAAGTGACTGCATAGTATTTAGAACTGGTGGCTCCACTCTAGCATTATGCACACACGAGAGGACAGATAACCTGAGAAGGAAAAATATCACAGAAAATAAAAACACATCTTTCTTCCATGGAGGAATAAATGCTGTAGAACATTTTTATGAATCATCCAACATCACATTTTGAAGTCCCCATACATTTAGTACAGATAAATTAAACGGAAAGAAAAAGCAGAGATGATGACTTAATGACTTAATGGCTTTAGGATATTGAAAATTCTGTACTAACACTTCTCTCTCCATGTGAGCAAAATGTTCCACACCTCCAGTGAAAATTCCACTATTTATTCTCTTTCTCATTTCCATTTCTTCTAGCATATTCTAAACATCCCTCATTTGAAATCCCCTTTTCTGGATTTAACTGTGGCAATTTCAGGCTATGATCCTTTTTCTGTACCAAAAGGAGTTTATTCCAATGGTTCTCAAGTACAAAAAATACGCCCTTGATCATGAAAACCACAGACCAAAGTTCCTGCTTTCGTTGAGGTGATAAAGTAGACTAGAGAAAGCCTATAATAAAGACTTAGAATGTTCCTAGCAAGTTTCTAATAAAGGTTCAACTTAATTAATGTCTTTTTCATTAACTTAGTTTTAATAGATAATTTAAAATTTCAAAAGAAATAAAGAAACATTGTGATTGGGACATGCTTACCCAAGTAATTAGAGCTTATATTTTTCTTTAAGCCCAACTATCCATCTAACTGTTAGCTGAGACCTGAGATTCAAGTCATAACAAATAATTAAAAGTAAAATTAAACAACTCCTTCTATACAAACAGCAGATACATAGATATTATATATCTCCTTCTTACTGACTCAACAAGGCAAACATAGACCTAGTGAAATTCAGCGTGTCAGATTCTAACAATAGCTTTCCAAAAAACATTCAGTTGTCCTTATCAAAATTGCAAACACTTTCATAGAAAACATAGATAATTAAATAAGAGTAAATCTTTCATTTTAATCACCTTATTTAATCCTCATTTCTCTTTGAGTGTAAATAATACTCTTTATTTCTAAAATTTAAATTATAAAAACTAGTGATAAAACATTTTCTGCATTCAAATTAGGGTCAGTAAATAGTTCCTTTCACTCAGAAGTGTATCTAATTAGACTTAAGCTATTCTCTAGTTTATTGTTAAAAGTTTCTATCTTAACTAGATCTACCATGCCTATTTAAAATGTATCAAGTTATATAAATCATAACCCACAAATTCCAAGAGTGTAACAGCATCTATTAGCTATTTTATTTCAACTTTAATAAAATTTCCCCAAACTATGACAGTTTTATACTATTAAGGTTAAACTTTGACCAAATCTGAGTAAGAAACATTTTAATAAGTTTCTTAAAAGTATTGTCAACTTAGTAAATATATATCCTCCTAGCTAAATGATATCCCAATTGCCAATGCCCATTCCCATCCAAAAATATGTCAGAGAATAGTTAGCTTTAACTTAGCAAATTTTGTTTATTTCACCAGCTCATTGGGAATCCAACTCACCCTGTATCTTGTGGTTAAAGGGTTTATTACTGGCCATTTCTTCAGAAATTGTGTGTGTGTATTGAGGGGGTGCTATTATGCACCCCCATATCAATTTGGAATCACCTACCCAATATTGTATGCACTAATATCCTTAATAATTAATAACAGTGATTAATAATAATTAATAACAGTTATTTGTTTGTTTTTGAGACAGTCTTCTTCTGTCATCTAGGCTGGACTGCACTGGTACAATCTTGGCTCACTACAACCTCCATCTCCCGGGTTCAAATCATTCTTGTGCCTCAGCCTCCCGAGTAGCTGGGATTACAGGCGCATACCACCACTCCCAGCTAAGTTTTGTATTTTTATTAGAGATAGAGTTTCACCATGTCTACCAGTCTGGTCTTGAACTGCTGAACTCAAGTAATCTGCCTGCCTAAGTCTCCCAAAGTGCTGGGATTACACTTGTGAGCCACTGAACACAGCCAATAACAATTTTATTTAATTAACTTTTAAATATAATTTGACTTACCTAGACATGCCTTAGCTCATCTAAGTAGAGCTTATTTTTTTAATTAAATATTTGAAATTGTATATCATATAAGTATGTAGTTTTTAAAGTCCCAGGACTTTATTTTTCTGAAATCAACATAAATATTTCAGGACAGTGTTCTGCCCTACAGACAAATTCTCCACATGACAAATTTAATTCTTTCTTAGAAAGGAAAAAGAAGTAAATATAAAAATCTCACAAATTTTCTTGGAATAGTATTTATTCTTTTTACCTTTAGATTTTTCGATAAGCCAGTCACTCTACTTCTCATTTTCTGTATGCAGAATGTAACTTTTTTCACATAATTGGCAATAAAAATCTTACATAACTTCTAAGTATGCATTATTTGTTCTTTTCATTGTTTTATGCCTGTATTCCCATCCTGATTAGAGAGTTGTTCTGAGTGGCAGCTTTCCTTTCTGCCAGTAGAGTAAAAGCCAAATTGTTTCCTACAGTAAGAGGCTCATTTCTTACATCTGAGTGGGTCTCTTAATTCTTTAAAAAAAAGTCCTCAGGACACTCAGAGAACTACAGCTGGAGTGGCCATTCCTTACTCACTTCAGCCAACAGAGAGCAAACATCTGCATTCCTACCATGGGTCAGGCACACACCCTCACTTTTCCTCCTTGGGTTTGTCCTCTGCTGTGCTTTTTAGGGAACCTTCCAATTACTAACTGCAATTTTTAAAATACAATCAAGTCATTTCTTCCATTGTCTACTGCCCACTCCTGGGATAATCAGATATGTCTATTACAGTCTAGAAGTTCTGCTTTTATGTCAATCGCTTGCACCACTTACTGTCTTAGATGTCATTTCTTTGGGCAAAGCACCTCCACTCTCCAAGGACAATCTACCAGGGCTAAGCCACCTACACAATTGATTCTTCAGAACAATTTTTTGAGGCAGGTATTACAGACGAGGAAGGAGCAAATGAGGAAACTGCCAAAAGTCATAAAGGTATTGTGAGTAAGTCAGCTAAGGGTAGATTCATATTGCACAATTAATATAGTATATTTTCAGTGTCTGTGCTGTGTGAAGAAATAGTCCAAACCATCTGTCTCATTTGCTCCAATATAAGCCTGGGTAATAGAGTGAGACAATGTCTCAAAAAAATAAATAAATTGGTTGCATTATCTTAACTTTATCTGATTATACTTAGTAAGAAAATGCAGAAATATGTCATATTTAAGAAAAAATTACAGCCTCCCCAATAAAGGATAGTACATTGGCATTGGGATAATCAGTATGTAAACTTTTTAAAAATGCAGGTGTGTTCAGTTGGTATGAATATTGTACCAAGGGGGAAGTGATTTCTATTAGATGTATAAATGAAGAAAAATGGTTTTTATGTTTTCCTAGTTTTCTTAAATGTCCTTTTATCATAATGAGATTAACCAATTCATAAGTCAAGTAATGTTGATTATAAACTTATCTCTCTGATCCTTTTTGACTCAAGATCACTGAAGTTTAGTTGTAATAAAGTGGATTTCAACTTAGCAGTTCTAGTTAATAGAACACTCACTGGGTATTTCCTATGTAAGTGCTTTGATGTGCATGATAGATATCAGAGACCCATGGGTTAGATAAATTTTCTATTTCTTCCAGTGTCTGGTATAGTATCTAATTACATTAACTCTTATTAAGTGCTATTGTGGATGAATAAAAATATCAAAGTATGGCCAGAAGAATGTTAAGACAGAACTAAAAACACTCTTACGGTCATTACTTTTGCCCTTTCTCATACTTCTAGTTACTGCCAAGTACAGTACTACCAGAGGGTGCATCTTTGGTTAAAGAGGTATTAAAGGTTAGTCTTCTGTGGGAAAAATGAGTTGCCATGCATCAACTAGTTTCAGTCTGACAATTAACATGACCCTTGTTGGAATTAAAAACAAACAAACAAAAAACAAATAGGCTGAACGTGTTGGCTCACAGCTGTAATCCCAGCACTCTGGGAGGCTGAGGAGGGAGGATTACTTGAGCCCAAGAGTTCGAGACCAGCTTGAGTAACATAGTCAGATCTGTCTTTACAAAACAGTAATAATAAAAAAATTAGCCAGGCATTGTGGCATGATGAGCCTGTAGTCCCAGCTACTCGGAAGGCTAAAGTGAGAGGATAACAAGCCTAGGAGGTTGATGCTGCACTGAACCAAGACTGCACCTCCATATGCCAGCCTGGGTAATAGATTGAGACCCTGGCTCAAAACAACAATTACATTGATGGCATCATCCTAACTTTATCTGACCACTACGTAGTAAGAAAATGAAGAAATATTTATCATATTTAAGGAAAATGTACAACCTCCCCAATAAAGGAAATTAGTTTTTTAAAACCTTCCCACAGTTAAACACATCTCACTAATATTTTATTATTTTTGTTTTGTACTAATAATACATATTATGCCCTTATGTGTGGATAACAGATGTAACAATGTCTTTAAATATTGATAGCTTTAGTATTTTACTTTAACATTTCTATTTTATAATTCAAGAGAGATAAATAAGTCTTTCGCCTAACTGATTTCTGTAGAACTGATTAAAATATACAGCTGAAGAAATGTGCAGCAGAACTCTCTTTTACTTTTATTTAAAATGTGTATTATTTATCACCTTCACTTAAAAGATTATGAGGTGATAACTTACCAGTCAGTGGAGAAAATTCCCCAAATAAAATTATAATCAATTGGAAGGTAATGAATCTACTAAGCCATAACATATATGTATGTAATAATGCCATATTGTCTGTTATGCCTCCCATGTGTATGTATATGTATATTATCTGTAATAATAAATATAATATTTTAAGTATATATATAACATATATTACATACATATATAGATATGTATGTATTAGTTCGATAGGGTTAACATAAGAAAACACTACAGTCTGAGTGGCTTATAAAAATAAATTTATTTGCATGCAGTCCTGGAGGCTGTAAGTAGTCTGAGGTCAAGCTCTTGGCAGGGTGGGTTTTTTCAGAGGCCTGGCTCCTTGGCTTGCTGATGGTTTTCTTCTCGCTGTGTCCTCACTTGATCTCTCTTCTGTGCATTCTTTCCTCTAAAAGAACACTAGTCTCATTGAATTACAGTCTCATGTTAACCTACTTCTGTAAAGGTTCTGTCTCTGAATACAGTCACATTCAGAAGTACTGAGGGTCAGGGCTTTAAGATATGAATTTTGTGAGATGCAATTCAGCTCATAATGATATACACTATGTATGTGCATTTATTTTATAGGTATCCTAGAAAAATGGCAATTTCCTATTTTAAAAAAATCTTCTTTCCCATCCATCAACATGAATTGCTTTACCTTTTGAGTCATTCTGAACTCTATTTTACAGAGAATTATATGCTGAACTAAAATATAAACATTTATCTTGCAGTGGTGCCACAGTTTCTCTTTTAAGTAATAGGTGATTTATCACTTACTATTACTCTATGCCTTCAATTACAAAGCCATTCCTCACCTAGGGATTGTGTACAAGGCTCCTTTGATGGTGATTAGGCAAAATTTTTTCTTCCTATAAAAATACAAATCATCTTACGTCAATGCCACTTGAAGAAAGGAGACATTGTCAGTTTTACAAGCTACAATAGATCCTATTATCTGATTCAACTGATGGAATGCAAATTACATGACAGCTTCAGTTTGAAGGAAATGGACTTATACAGTTTCAGAGCATGAATCGTGTCTACCTGGTCATGGAGAAGTAAGTTGCTTATAAAATGATCATAAAATTTCAGTGGCATACAATAATAAGCCCTCAGTTACTCATTGCTGGGGGTAAGCTGCTCTTGATTATATTCAGCTATGGGTGGGGGTGGCTTTGCTTCAGGCTTTGGATCTCTCTAGGCATGGCTACTCTCCTAGCTGAGACTGAAAATTTAAAAATAACTATAATAAAGGAAAACCATTTAATTCCTCTACTTGAATTATTTTAAATCAATCATGCACTATGATACAAGTAGTTCACTGGAAATTTAAATGTTAACTAAAGACCATGAGATCTGTGGAAGAAAGAGGGATAGCTTTGTTTTCTTAAAAAAAATAAACTGCAGGCTGGGGAGACACAGGTTTCAGTACAAGTGAAAGTATGACCCCAGAAGAACAAAGGAAAAATTTGGCTTAAATAGGGAAATTTCTTCTTCTGGTTCTCAATCGGGTCCATTTACCCACATGAACGTATCACATTTGTTCAGTTCTGATGGGTCGAAACAGTCGAGCTCTGATTGGATGGTTTTCAAGCCCCAAACCAGAAATATGGCAGGTGTTGGGGAGTGTAGGTTGGCGTTCTAGCCACATTTTATCTTGGCACTGACAACAGAAACTTGTTTGGCTTGATTGTAGATAGGAAGGTCCTGTGACGCTTTTTTTTAATTACACTTTAAGTTCTGGAGTACATGTGCAGATCTTGCAGGACTGTTACATAGGTATACACATCCCATGGTGGTTTACTGCATCCATCCCTATGTCATCTACATTAGATATTTCTCCTAATGTTTTCCCCTACGCCCTGCTATCCCTCCCCTAGCTCTCGCACCCCCCAATAGGACCCAGTGTGTGATATTCCCCTTCCTGTGTCCATGTGTTCTCATTGTTCAATACCCACTTATGAATGAGAACATGTGGGTGTTTGGTTTTCTCTTCTTGTATCAGTTTGCTGAGAATGATGGTTTCCAGCTTCATCCATGTCCCTGCAAAGGACATGAACTCATCCTTTTTTATGGCTGCATAGTATTCCATGGTGTACATGTGCCACATTTTCTTTATCCAGTCTATCATTGATGGGTATTTGGGTTGGTTCCAAGTGTTTGATATTGTAAACAATGCTGCAATGAACAAACATGTGCATGTGTCTTTATAATAGAATGATTTATAATCCTTTGGGTAAATACCCAGTGACACTTTTACAACACCTTTCTCAACACAGCATCATGACCCCTTCTTTACCCAGACACGACTGCTTAGTTGTATTTTAATTATAGTGCCTCAGTTAGCCATGGGCAGTACATTTTGTCTTTCAGCAAGAGACATATTTTAACATAAATATAAGGCATTTGAAACACTCATTTATCATATTCATTTGGTCTCTCTTTCTAACAACAGCAGCACGTACTTTATATTGGTTTCCTTTGCATTTGAATCTAAGATTTTAAAAAGTTTAGTTGAAGTCCCTCTTATCACCTGCAAAACCTAGAAAAAAAAGCAATACCTTTTATTCTTTTGAAAACTGCAATAGTTCATAGTCTCATAAGCCTACCTTTTTCAGATTTTGAAAGCAAAACATAAAACCCACAGCTTTGCAAATTTGGTTGTCAGAATTAATACCCAAATCCCCAAACATCCAGAGAATTTGACAAGTGGTTGCAGCCTGGGATTCTCAGAATTCATAAAAATCAAGAGTTGTTTTTTGTTTAAGAAGACCTAAACAGTGGAATAGGGAAAGTCATAAGAGACATGAAAATAGAATGTATGATTTGTGTAAAATTCATCAAGGTTTCTTTTTGCCTTTTATCTAGGACAAATTACACATGTAAAGTCCAGGAGTGAGAAAAAGAGTCCAGAACTACAGGATCAATTAAAGTTCTGCAGGGATTACTTCAATTCTTTAATCTTTTCTTCCTCCTAGGATTTTTTTCTTGGGTATAGGGTTAGAAGTTGCATATTAATTCATTTTCTCATCATATACTATCTGCTAGCCACTCAGGGAGACCTGAATGATTTCAGAAAATAAAGATACAATTTTTGTCCTCCCAATATAATGTTGCTTGTAGGGAAATAAATAGCAAATTAGATTTCAACTGATAAATACTTTGGTAGTGATAAAAACATAGTTTTCCAGAGTTGGGGAGAATTGAGCACAGAAAAATTCCTCTTCGGGTACGCGTCTTTATGTTAATTTGTCTTTGAATAGGTAGCTTTGGCAACATTTTTAGAATGCAAGGGATTCTGACTCCCCCTTTATTCTCTCAGCATATTCTTTTGCCTATGGTAACATACTAAGAAAATCACAGAGCAGACCCCTAGGATTTTAGATGACTCTATATCCACTATTAAAATGAAATTTTATCCTTTTCAAAATAATCCACCAGGTTGTTAGTGGGTTCCGGCAGGAAGTGAATAGCTCTCAATGGGACACCAACTCACTGTAAGACCTCACCTACTTATCAGGAATCAGGTGTTAATTGATTTTCCAAGTCATAAGCTGGGCAATGTGCATCAGCATTCCATCATTGATTAGAAGTGTGATTGAGAAAACTCCGAAGTCAAAAGAAAGTTGGTTAAATATATTTGTATTTGAGAGACTCAAAGACAAAGAAGCCATGTTCATAGGGAAGGATATTATCCAAAGTCTGAAAAACATTTTACTTCTCCAACAATAACTTGGCTATAGTCACTACTGGGAACCAAAAAGACCCGTGATGAATATCAATGTTGAGACTCGAATATGTCACTATAACCTGGAATGTCTTGCAACCATCTGACAGTGGATTGATTAAAATGCTCTCATTCCACCATGAAGTGGACAGTTCTTTGAAAGAGTGATTTGAATTCCTTTTTCCTGACTATAATGCTTCTGTCAGAATCAAAATTTTATGGAGTTACTGAGTATATTTATTATCCTGTATTTTACACAACATTACGTATTAAAATTGCACTTTATAGAAAAACAAATGAAGTAATATACTGACATTCACTGCTTTTTACATGTATCCCTTAGTCTAGAAGCAACTTTGGCATGGCTTATTAAAGACTTAGTTATAGTACTAGCTAGTAGATGAGCCTTTGTGACATTGAAATGTTGCCCCACAGTAATACCTCATAACAGTGATCACTTCTTAACAGTGATCAATATATAATATTATTTCTTATGTAGCCAATCACTAGTCTAGGAAACAAGAGCCTAATTGTAAATAATCTAGCTTTCCATGGCCATGTCTTTGGGTTCTACTTATTTGGAGATCTTTATTTCTTAAAAAAGGAATTACCCTACTGTAGGATGTAAATGTCACTCCACTAAATAAGAATGTGAATAGGCCCCTGATCACTTGAGACTCCTTAGGCTACTTCACCAACAACAAAGAGAATGTGATAAATAAATCTGATCGCTCAGGGAAAATAGAGTTGCTGTTAAGCAGTGGAAGCAAATAGAGTTTCCTCTGTATCCCCCAGAGATCCTCTGGAGCCCTTCCTAGTATTTGTCCAGTGGTAATTTAATGAAATACTATAGAAAATGTACACTTGTAAGATCAGGATTTTTGAGGAGTTAGAATCTCCCAGAAATGAAAGTCTGAATCATTGCACTAAATTAAGAACAGCATCCAGTTGAGATGCTGAATGAGGACAAAGGAAACATAGAAGGGGAACTGAGGAAGGAAGCTATGAATAAGGTAATTGGCTATCATATCTCTTAGTTTTCTTTCCTATTCTTCCTCTCTCTCTCTCTTTGCCCTCCTCCCTTCAGTGTATTTATGTATTAACCAATTAACTTCTTTCCTCTTCTATTTTATTTAAGAGCATAAGGGGTTGGTAATTAATGTTAAAATGTTATTTACAGGTTACAGAATATTAAAGTGAGATTATGAGTATACTAGAAAAGGAATCACGAAGTGATTGAAACAGTAACTAACAGTACTTTTGGACTCAATTTTAAAAGAGAGTGAGCAGTTTTCATTGGTACATAAAATTAAATGTAATGTGTAGAGATGAGTCATGACTTTGTAATTATTTTGTTTGGACTTTTAAGGCTTAGAGGAAGCCCTATTAAAAATTAGATTCAGATTAAGTGGATTAATAGACACTGAGATCCTCATTTCTAACATCAGCTTTCCAGGTGATACAAGTGCTTTTGGTCCATGGACCACACTTTGAGTAGCAAGACTTTAAAGGCTACTTGCTTAGAGGTGCATTTGATAAACAAGAAACAACAACAGAAAACATTTTTAAAGCAACTTGTGTACAGGAGCAGAGTCTAGTTTTCTTTTAAAGTTATTTTGGCCATTCTCTGGTTTATATTTCAATTTTAGAAATATATTGCAACAGATTTTTTTTCTCTAGAGAGTTTAATAAAACCTTTGTTCCAAATATTTTTGCAATAATTCTTTAGTGTACAGGAAGATAAGAGACATAACAAAGCTTATAGAAATCTTTAAAAGCAGGTGTAAGATTTGTTAAATTTGTGTGTGATTGATAATTATAAGTAAATATCAATAGGTGTGCATGTATGTGTCTGTGTGTGTGTGTGTGTATGCATTGGAATAACATTTGAATGAGCTGAAAATAACCTCTCAAACAAATACCACATGCTTTTGACATGACCCTTCAAAAGGATACCATCACACACAAATGAACTGTTTGCTATAAAGGTAAATACAAATTGAAATAGAAAAATTAATCTTCTCTGGTGCAAAAAGGGAAAGATATCCCTGCCCCACAAACATCTATTCTTTGACATTTACTTTAAAATACTTGTGACTCCTTTAAAATATGCATGAATGTTTTAAAGACTAAATAAGCCTCTTTAAAAAAAAGATCTAGGAAGGTTTGTCTCCCAGTTTCCCGGGGAGATAGAGCCCTAATTTCATCTTGTGCCTGACTTCAAGTTTCAAACCTTCCCCATCCTGAAGTTATGTATGAGGTTTTGTTTGTTTGCTTGCTTTTGTTTTTTGGCTAAAGGAAATTAGCAAACCCAAATGACTATCTCAATTAACAGGTGAATTTAGAATACATGATGTGTAACAAATGGTAAGGCCAAGTCCTCTTAATAGGGTCTCATTATTGTTTATTTTACAAACATGTATATAATAATGGGTTCTGTTTGCTTGACTATATAGGAGGTGAAATTTCTTACTGTCTTTAGCTCTTATTAGCAGAGTATGATGGGTTTCACATTCTGCTTAATGCTTATTTAATAATAAAACTGCATTCTTTCTCTTCTACCCTTACGCAGAGGTTTGCTGGGTGAGAGAATATTTTGTTTTCAATTATATTTCACTAATAATGTCTCAAGGAGATAATGCAAGGCAGAGAGGGGCTCTTAACACTATTTGGTACTTCTCCCCAAACTTCAATGTTAAATTCCATGGGGAAGGGCTGGATTAGAACTACTTTTCTGGGCAGAGCAGATACAGGCCAAAGGCTTTTCATCTGAAAACCCAAACCTAAAGTTGAATGTTTGTACCCCAGTGATAGAAAAAGTATATCCTAAATATAACAACAACAAAAAGATATGAGAATCCTCCAGAGCATTTGTTAGAAGCTAAAATTGGCAGATTTAAATTTCTTGCCCTGGGTCTTTCTTAGGTAGTATACAGTGGAAAGATCATCCGAAGACTGATTTCAAGAAGACGTTCTTAATTTATTGAAGAGAAAGAAGAGAGTAACCGGGATTTTAGGGGGGATCTTTTGAAATTCTCTTTTATCCACCTCTAGTATTAGACTACTGCAAACAACCATTTCAAATGGAGTTGGGAGGTGGAAGAATAGATAGAAGAAATAAAAAGTCTTGATAGAATAATAATAATAAAATAATTTTTAAAAAGCTATGTAGAATTAAGACAATATAGGAACTTCAGCTGGATATATGAAAAGGAATACCAGATCTATCTAACTGCATAAATTAGACAGGGCAGGTTGTGCTGGTGCCAGAAAACCACTGCCTTAAAGTATCTACTAATTATACCAGTGAAAATTCCACAGAAAGTTTTCGCTTTCAGGTGAATTATTCATGTTGTAGGAGATGGCTATGGGCTTTTCTCTTGGCCTGGAAATCCCTTTCCTTTTATACTGTGCCGGCTCAAGTGCTATACCATCACTCCTGTCTGGCCCATGCTTGTTTCATTGCTACTATTGTATACACCACACTACAGTTTTTAAAATTAATAGACTATTTTTTAGAGAAGTTTTCAGTTTACAGAAAAATTGAGCAGAAAGTTGAAAGTTCTCATATATCCCCTCTCACATATATTCCCAGCACAGTTTCCCCATGATGAATATCTTACTTTATTGTGATGTCATTTTTTGTCTGTTATATTCTTCCTAATACTTTAACTCTTTAGTGCAAAGATTATAACTTAGCGCTATGCAAAGATATTACATAAATGTCAATTTTTAGAAAACTAAATTAAATACAATGAGAATTTGGTAGTAAAATTCTATATATCTCATTTGCATTTTTAAACATCTGGGACTCTTAAAAACATGAGAGCCATGAACACTTAATATGTAAAGTGTGTACATATGTACCTTCAAATTCAAATTAAAGACTAAGGATTTTAAAACAGCAGGATTTCTCAACCTCAGCACTACTGATGTTCTTTTTTTGAGACAGGCTGTCCTGTGCATTTTAGGACACTTAGCAGCTATCTAGACTCTATCCCCTATGTACCAGAAGCAATCCCCTCCCCAACCATGACAATAAAAAATGTCTCCAGACATTTCCAAATGGTCTCTGTGTGACAAAATCACCCCTGTTTGAGAATTTCTAAAGATAGCCTTACCAGACCATAGCTAGGCAAGTATTCATCAGTATAAAAAGTCATTTTAAAATAATACAATTGGAAGTTAATTTCTATAAATCTTAAATAACATAGAAGAGAAAGAGATTACATAATAATGTGATGAAATATAAAAAGGAATTTATTAAATATAAATTTTAGTATACGTTGAACATACATTTATTATAGTTTTCCTGGCATACATAGAGTAAATAATCACTCAGAGAAGTTCTTAGTGGATAATTTGATGTAAACCTGTGACATCTGTTGTTTCCAGCCTTTCATTTAATTCACAAATTTGAATTTGAAGTGTATATATTAAAATTATTTCTTGAGAAAATGCAGTGAGACTTACTAAATTAGTAATAGAAATTGCCTACACAGCTAGCAACATAGTCTAATAATGATGTTTACTAGTTACTCAGTCATTGATCTATATTACTAAATCTCTCCAGAACACATAAATATGCAAACCAACATTCACCAAGCTCCCACTATTTGAAGAACATGCAGAGATATGAAGGCCTAAAAAGTGAAGGAAGACATAGTCTCTGTTTTTCCATAACCATTGTTCATAGATATTTTCAAGACTAGAGTTTAAAGTTTAGTCCTGGATCAATTTACTTTCAAAGTGTGAGGAACAAAACACTTATTCACATGAACTCTGTTATATTAAAGTTAAAAGGGCTTTGCATGGTTCAATACCAGTTTATAGGAAAGAAAATGTGCATCATTCACATCTCTGTGAAGATAGTTTGACAAAAGCTTGTGTGTTAGTCCATTCTTCCATAGCTATAAAGAAATATCTGAGGCTGGGTACTTTATAAAGAAAAGAAGTTGAATTGGCTCACAGTTCTGCAGGCCGTAGAGGAGGCATGTGCTGGCATCTGCTTCTGGTGAGAACTCAGGGAGTGAGCTCACAATCATGGCCGAAGGCAAAGAGGGAGCCAGTATATCACATGGTGAGAGGGAGGAGGAGACGGGGGAGGGAGGTTCCACATACCTCTAAACAACCAGCTCTCATGTGAACTCAGTATGAGAATTCACTCACCACCAAGGGGATGTAACTAAACCATTTATTAGGGATCTACCCCCATGATCCAAACACCTCCCAAGGCCTCACCTCCAACTCTGGGGATTACATTTCAACATGAGATTTGGAGGGAACAAAAATATAAACCATATCAACTTGTAAGAAGCATCTTCACATGATAGCTAAGACCATAGACTCTGCAGCTATGTGGGCTTAGTCTGGAATCCTGTCCTTGTCCCTTATAAATTATATGGCATTAGGGAAATCAAATAAACTCAGTCCCAGTTTTCTCACTAGCACAATAAAGATAATGGAGGATTAACTGAGATCATATGTTGGAAACATAGCAGATATTCAACTACATTGGTTATCAATAAGGTAACCAATGCTTGTGGAACACCTACTATGTACAGGCATTTTTCTATGACTCATAAATACATGGTGATAAATTTTCTGTACATAAGCAATATTATGTCAGTTTTACTGCTGTAAAAACTTCACTCTGTGAAAATAAGAAACATAAGCTGCCATGTTTTCAGTGAATTAGAAACCCATGCTAAACTGGTATACACAAGTCAATATTATGGACTTTTTAATAAAGTATTACCAAATGAATTCGATATTGTTTCAATATTAAATATTAACTATATAAATTATAAATATTACTTTTAGTTATTCTGATATATTTGGATATTTTTATGTATTTTTCATATTTGTACATTTTCAGTGTTATTAGTGAGGAAGTTCCTGAAAAATTCCTTCTCAACCGTATTAGTCTGTCCTATGTTTCTGATTGTTTCTTTCCTTGAGGACAAGGATTTGTATTTTTGTTTTTTGGGGTATTTTTGTCTGTGTATCCTCCAGTGTGTCCAGCACAATGCTCTTATCTGCTTCATCTCTGAAAGTGGAGGTTAGGTGAAGTAAATTCAATTGCTGTAAACTGAAAGCTTCTTTCAGCACTATTCTTCCTATAGCATCCTGGAGGTAGCTGGAGCTGAATGTCTCAGATAGCTATTTTTCATTACGATATAAAAATCACTGCTAGATTGGCATGAAGAAATGAATATGTCTTGACACAGAGAATTAATGAGATTTGCAAAGGCTCACACTGTTAAACTCAAGATGTCCATCTAATATTTCTGACTCAATTCCAGAGCATTCGGTTTCATAACCTGCCGCTTTCCTTCTATGAGTAATTATGATTTTTAATTGAAGTGTACATCAACTTTTATGTACTGGTTTGGCCACTGACATGTCAGGTGTGTGATAACTCTTCAAATGATCCTAATTTCTTCACCTCACAAATTATGTTCCAAGATTAAATTTAAAAGACTTCTCTTGACTGCCACCTTGTGGTAGATTTTTCAAAGTAAAAAAATTTAGTGGAAGAAATTCATGTACAGGTTTCCAACATTCTTTAAAAAAAGAGAGAATTAAACTGCCAGTAATTTATATATAAACAGGAGATAGTTTTACAATGAGGTTAACAAAAACCTCTAAAAATCATTCCTGTTTTAAAAGAAATATCTCTCTTTTTTATTATTTGAAACATTACACAGGGAAAAAAAAACAGAAAAAACACTGCCTCAATCCATGTAAAATATATGTAATATTATCAAATTAATTCAAAACTTTTCCCTGATTCACTGGTTACTTCCTATAAACTTGAAAATTAGATTTAGTTATTAAATAATATTTAATATTATTAAATATTTAATATTTAATAATATTAAATAATATTAAATAAATATCAATTTAATAAGAAATTACATGTATTAGAAGAGTTACACTATATAATCAACTTTTAAAAATATGTATTTATAATTAACTATATGATACATAGTTTATTAACTATTTCATTACTATTAAAATTGAAATTATCAATTGATAAAAATATAATTTTCTTAGAGCACTTGAAATATGTATGTACTTGTTTTTTCTAGTCTGAATGACCATTTGTAATCTGCTATCTGTGAATATATTTAGTATGTGTCTAAAACTAAATTAATTACTTGGCTGAGAAAGGGCTCTGAGTTTCCTCAGAAGAAATCAGATCATTCGATTAGGACTTATAATTGAAAGACCAAGATAATTGCTACAATCCAATAACACAGAGTGAAAGAGGAAAGGTGTTTAACCACAAGGCCATCAATCATACTAACAGAAGGTGTTTGGCAAATGATTGCTAATGCTTCCAATTCATAAACCAGATAATCTATTCAAAGGTAAAGTTAGACAGTATTTGGTTGTAAGAACTCTACTATCCAATGTATTAATTGTTTTCATAGACTACCTGTAAAGAGTGTTAAGATGAGAGTTGTTGGTTTTATAGAACAATTTCAGAAATCCTGCTGCAAACCTGACTTCACATTTGAAGAGCAGTTAAAGTCAACATAAGACTGAATTGGGCACCACTGTGAGTTATTTCACAAAACCTCATCATATACAGTAATTTCCAAAAAAAGGAAAGGCAGCTTTCACATCGGGACCAAAGGCAGAGTTGGTTTCATTTTCTTTTTTTCCTTTTTCTGAGACAGAATCTCACTCTGTCACCCAGGCTGGAGTGCAGTGGCATGATCTCAGCTCACTGCAACCTACAATTCCCTGGTTCAAGCAATTCCCCTGCCTCAGCCTCTCGAGTAGCTGGGATTACAGGTGCACCTCACCATGCCCGGCTGTTTTTTTTTTTTGTTGTTGTTGTTGTTTTGTTTTGTTTTTTTGTATTTTTAGTAGAGACAGGGTTTCACCATGTTGGCCAGGCTGGTCTTGAACTCGAGCTCCTGACTTCAGGCAATCCGCCTGCCTTTGCCTTTCCAAAGTGCTG
The DNA here is from genome assembly GCF_009761245.1 of Sapajus apella. Lineage (NCBI taxonomy): Eukaryota > Metazoa > Chordata > Mammalia > Primates > Cebidae > Sapajus > Sapajus apella. The sequence continues at coordinate 33,661,395 of NW_022436942.1, forward strand.
TGATTACAGGTGTGAGCTACCGCACTCAGCTGTTGGTTTCACTTTCTATTGGTCAAGAAAATAGCCCTTGTTGAAATTCAAACTCTAAATGGAAATTATAATTATTTTATCTTTCAGCTAGAAAAGAACCTACATATATTGCAGATTTCTTACTGTGAAATAAAAAATTAATTTGAGGTCAAAAATCCTTAAGGAGAAACAGTTAAAAAGGGCGGCCTGAGGTAATTTACTCCCAATTCAATTCAATTTCAATAACTCCACGACGTGTACATTCTTATGAACGCTCACGGGTATTTCCTTTTATCATAAATTCTGGGTATTATATTTTATACCTGCTACCAAATTGGATAGCTTTTCATGACATTGTTTTTAAAATCATTTGCCATGGTGTGGTCTTTGTTCTAAGAAAACAGTGGAAAGCTAATGCAAGAAGAAACCCCCATTTGAATTGCCACTATCTTTTTTTTATTGATACGTGTCTTTCATTAGGTCTGGCCCAACTATCTCAAAGTTTGTCCTTTAAAGACTTTATGAAACCTTTTCCACTATGCCTTTGAGGTGGTCCCATTTTCTTAATGAGGGAAATATATTTAAATTGTCTGAGAGCTATGTTTGCTCTCCTAGCTTGCTGCTGTAGGATATGTGAGACTAGAAACTCTATCAAAAATTGTCTTAATTTACTTGCTAACATTCACTCTCTCGCTAGAAATAATTTTGATTAGTAAGAAAAGTGCTTCCTCATTGTCTCTTTCACTGGCAAATAATACATTGCATCTGTGTCTTTCTTTACTGAGCCTAGGAGCCTTTAGATTCATTATGCAATTAATCCTCCTAACATTGCTGTAAAATGAGAATAAGGAGTAAATTCCCATTCTAATGTAGGGAGATTAAATGACTTATACTATGTCACCGAGCCAGTAAAAAGCAGAGTTAAGAAAACTGCTTAAGGCTTGCTTTTATTGCAATATTAGGTCATTATTTCTCATACTACAAGAACCTCTTCAGAGATAACTGGTACTAGTAGTTTAGAACTGAACAGGTTTCTTCATATTTAATTGTAACAGTGTTCTCTAAAATGGCCTTTTGAAATAATAGCTGAGAATATCAATGCATTTATATTCGCAAAACATAGTGTATGATGTCCTAATAATGTATAGAAGAAAGTTACATTTGTTTTTTTTAGTTATATAAACTAGTTAGCATTCATTAATAAGTGAATACGGAACTCAATGCATCTTTTCTTTTTCCCTTTCATTTATTATTAACAAACTTGTTTAAGCTGCCCCCTTTATCCTATGAGGATTATGCAGCTCAATATCACTTTTATTTGATTATTTTAATCATGTATTTTTAAAGAGATTTTGATATTTATGCAGAAATAATTCAAGGAGCAGCATTATTTTATTTCTATTATTTTTACTTAAATAAGATTTAATTCAACCTGTAAGAAGACACAATAATAAATATTTAATATCTTGCTTCTTCATTTCTCACCTTTTCTTCCTGTATAAGAAAACTAAGAAAATTACTATTTGCATGATATATTTGACTATGCATTTGACTACAACCCAAAAGATGAAATGCCAGATATCCCAGAAGCATAGAATTCCTGCAGGATTTCAAGCTCGAGTCTACAGTCCAAGGAAGACTAGAGAGGTTCAGATAAACTTCAATTGTGCACTTGAACTTTACCATCTTCAGAAAAGATATGGATATTTGAAATTTTCTTTTTGTACGTCAGAAGATATTAGATATGAAGGAAACTTTTACAATGTCTTTGAATTTTCTATTTGCATAAACAACTTTAGGAATTAATGAAAGTTGAAGGTCCAAGGTCACCTGAAATAAAATCAGCAGTGTCCCCTACTCACTCTAGTGGGTTGATGCCACCTTATGGAACTCGAGGCTCACTGCATCACATGTTGTATGAGCCACAAAAGCCGAAGTTCCAGGAGAAGAACTTCTAACTAAAATTTAGTCAGTATAAGAGCATTTCACTGGATAAACAAAAGGCAGGAGATCAAATATAAAATTATATTATAATACTTTTATATTCACATTTTATATTGCATATTATTAATCAGACATATGATACAATTCTTTTCCCTTTGGTAATGTTAAGAGAGTTGTTTTTGAAAGCAAATATGCAGGTATATTGCCAATGTTCAAAAAAAATTAATTCCTATATTATTTTGTTTCTTGTTTTTGCTTTTATTATTTTATTTTATTCATAGTTTCTTCATTCCAAGAATAAACTGGATAAGTTACTCAAATGTGGCTAGAAGTACAGTAAACACATCTATTTCGACTAGGCAGAAAAACTCATCTGGGGAACAATTCCCTAGCAAAAATTCCTTTGTAAGCCTGTTGAGAAGCATGAACACAAGGGTTGGACATTTCTACTAATCATATTAAGGAAGGAGTGAGGAAGAATTAGGAAGACAGCTATAGTTTTTCAGTAAAAATGAAAAAAATGACTTCACAAAGGATGAAGCAAACAAGATGAGCTGGTCCCCAATATGTGGATGGGAAATGGGGCCCTTTATTTAGAGATATGCTTGGACCCAACCCAGGCTTCATGAATGTCAGACACAGGGTCTTGAAAAGAGCTTATTTCCAAATGAATTCAAAGAGAGTTTTAATTTTAACATATAATGGAGTGTAAAATGCAGTGTGTTTGACATATTAGGTAAGTTGTAGATTATTTGAGAACTCTAAAACCTAGAATATTTTATTAGTCTAAACACTGTTCAATGACTCCCAGACCTAGTTGCTCATCAGAATTACCTGGGCCTCCTTGGTACATGATGCTTTTCTGACCGGGCTGTCTTCCTATTACCTGACTCTAAGCATCAACTCAGATAAATGTCATCAGTCATTGGAATCTGCCTAGAATCCTAGGTCTGGGGATTTGGATATATCATATAAAATTTGTTGCCACATTGTCCTTTTGTCAGCTGAAAGAATTTCATAGCACTTCTTGAATTTTTTTAAATGTTCCTCCTAGCCCTGGTTTGTGGAGGCATTTGTCAGAAAATATTAAGAGAAATCACCTATGAGTCTGTCATACCATAGCCAAAGTTGAGACACCTCAGAATAATATCCTTGCAGCTACATGTACACCTCAAGGTTGCTATTCTTCTTATCCACAGTAGCTTCAAAGGGAGCCCATCAAGTGATCAATACTAACACCCTCAATGATAACTGAACCCAACTGAGCAGTATAGAACATCAAGCTCTTTTTCCACTCATGTGAGGCTACAGTTGAATTTGCCATTTTCTTCATGTCTAGTGTCATCAGAGTGTAAGTTGGTTCAAATGAACATTATATTTCTCAGTTCCTTTTATCATGTATTTCTGCTTATTATTTTCCATGTTATTTTTCCTTGACCTTCATCTTTATCTCTATAACCTGTGAAGCTAACTTACCTTATTAATTCTCACATTTTTTCCTATGTGATCATCATCATTCATTTTACTCTCTTATTTCTTCTACGGATGCAGGGTAGTCAGTTAACTATTAGTGTTACTTTATTCTTTGAGAGTATCCATGTAATTATTATTTATTTCTCTTTCACTGATAGTATCATTTTGGTGGTCCAGCTAATGTGGTCACCATTATCAACTCAGATGTGGAAAGATCTTCAGCAGAGAATTCACACAAAATTTCAATTGCAAAGATGAGAACTGTGGTTGCAAAGTATGATCACAAAGATCATCAGCAATCAACACAAAAGCATATAATATTGAAGATGTCTGCCTCAGTTTACAGATCCTTTACCAAAGCTTTGAAATCAGTCTCTGTAACAAACTCCAAATCATCCACTGTTTTTGGTACTGTTTGTGTACACCCACATCAGTCACAATGATGTCTACAATGTTAACTATTATCCAACTTAGAAAAATGCTGTGCTTTCTTGGTGGCTTCTGGAAAGGCATTAAAAGTAATTTTCTTTAGAAAATATGTTTCTTTTTTATAAAAAGTGAATAATGTGAGCTGGGAAATCTTTTCTGGAAGGTAAAGTTCTCTGTCTCCTTTTCACGGCATGCGTTCTATTAGGAGAATGTGGCTGGTGCAGGAAAGTGGGTAGTTGCAAGAAAAATAAATAGTAGAGTATTGAAGAAAGACTGTGATAGTGTGGTTTATACCTGAAGTTATAAAGAGCCAGTTAGGAAATGTTTTAGGTTCTAAGGGCCATATGGGATTTGTAGCAACTGCTTAATGCTGCCATTGTCTCATGAAAGCACTCATAAGAAATATGCAAACAAATAAGCATAGTTGTGTTCCAATAAACATGACCAAAACATGCAGCAAGCCAGATTTGGCTGATGGACTACAGTTTGCCAACCCCCACCTTGGATAAGAATGTTTGATACAATTATGTTACAGAAAGAAAATAAGAGTCATAGGCTCAAGACCTATTTATGACACTAGGTGCCTAGTAGGGAAACATTTTTCCTGATAGCAAAATTTATCATCTGTAAAATGAAAGGGTTAAACTTACTTTTCCTAAATTTGCTCTCTGGTCTAAACTTATGAGTTTATTCTGCATTCATTTACCTCTTCTTTCGTATATAAGAAAATCTTTGCCTGTGTTATTTTTACAAAGACAATACAAATCACTCAAATAATCATTTCAATTATTTAAATTCTTTTTGAAATGATTGCTTTCTCTGGTAGGAGGAGAATAAGGAAGCTCTTATTCCAAATATATAAATTGTTTTCTTTGTTTTATTCTGCGTGAGTCACCAGAATTTATTATGACTCCCATAAGACATCCCAACAGAGAGCAAGGCACACAGAGCTGTGGTGGAGAATACTGGATTGATGGGGTTAATGCATTTTTTTTTTTTACTAGATCCTGTCTGATTTAGAAGAATAAACATCTTTTCTTTGCTGATACAAAGATATTCTTTTGATTTCCACTATCAATTTTGACTAAAATCCTCATTTTGGATCCCATTGCCTGCTTTGTCTGATTCCAAGATTCTCAAAGTTGACCCCTTTTGGGGCTTAATGCTTTTGTAATTCCAAAGCATGATATGTTTGTGTCAACATCTTTGTACAAGTAGAAAAACATAAATGTTCAAAAAAGCCTTTCAGAGTATAATGTGACAGTGCCCTTACCTACCCTGTCCTCCACCAGATTCAGCCCTGGAAACCTCATTTATATTTTAGCCAGCATTACAGAAGGATGTGGCCTCTCTAGTGGGTCCAACCAGTCCCATAACCCAATCTTCAGCTTGAGTTTCACAAAACTAGAGCTACACATGCATTAATCCTATGCTCAAATATGGAAAATCATGGACAATGTCAGGAAACAAAGACCCCCCCAAATAAATATTTAATATATATTTGTCGATAGCTTATTCTCTCCAGACACTGGACAAAGCAATGGAATTCAAATAATCATTTACTCTAAGATTTGAACCATCTTCTGAGGTACTGAGAATGCTCCCCAGTACTTGTGTAGCTAGAGTACATTTAATCTGAATGCAATTAGTTATACTCAGTGGCATTCATTCTAGATAATCCTCACTGAGGAGCTACATTCTAGCTACTACAGAGAAAAAGAAGGACAGTTCAGATGGATAGAACAGATTAAGCAAAAGTGAGAAGGAATGAATGAGAATTTGAGAAGAAAAGAAAGTTTAACATGACAAGATGTTGAAGAACATGACCTGAGATCAAGATGAAAATGAAGATTGAAAAGGGATTGCCAAAATCTTGGATACCATATTAAGGAATTTGGATTTTATGTTTTTACCACCATGAAGGGAAAACCAGTGAGTATTTTGGAGAGAAGGAGTAGGATATCAGATTTAGAAAGTCAGCTTGTGTAGAATTGTTGAAAATGTATTAAAGAAAAATCTGGAAGCATAGAGGTTGGTTAGTAAGGTAATGAATAATTTCAACAAGTAGGAGATATGGAACGTAAGCTGGGGTGACAAACATGACAAGAGCATCAAAGCTGAGAAACTTTTCAATCTAGGTAATGAAAAGTTGGTAGTTGGATAACCCCTGGTACTTCCACAGTTTGTACACCATACTACCTCCTTCAGCTATATCCTGCTTACAGAGATGGTTCTTTTGAAAATGTTTTTATATATTATTTAAATTGATGGCTAACAAGAACTCAATTGGGCTCACCACACTGGTGTTTCGGTTTAGCTTCTAGAGTCAACTTTCATTTAATCGTTTACTATCTTCTTTAGCTAGACCCATTTTATTATCAAAATGTTTACTTTGGTTTGTGATCTTCTCCATTCCATTGTTGTTCCCATCTCTCACTTCATAGATCATGCATCTCTGTGTCACAAATTCTCATGGTGGGGACTGTTAACATCCTTTGGAAATGATATGGACAGCTATTCAGCTATTTTCATCTTTGGAAGAATAGTTTCAGTGGATTAATGGCTAGTCAACCACAGTTCATCAGTAGGGAAATATGAGAAATTAAAGCCAGTAAAATAAAGTATTTAATTGTGAGAGTAAAGAGAGCAATGAAGTGGTAATTTATTGGAAAAAATCAAAGTATTTTATTATTTTATATAAGGGAGATATAATTTTCCTATTTCTTCCTTTGTTTTATTATTGTTTCTTTTTTCTTTGCTTTTATTTTTCAGTGTGAAAAAATAAAACAATGGAGAAGGAGAAAAAGCAACAGGGAATGATCAACATGTAAAATGTTATGGATTTAACATCTGTTTTTAATATGAGATTATATCTTATTTAGTATCAATAGGTGTTAATAAATAATTATTGAGAAGTATCAATATCATTAGATAATATATAACAAATTAAGACATATCAACAAACAAATAAATGTTTAAACATGGTCCGTCATAAACAGTTATATTCTAATATAAGAAAATGTGGTATCCAATTCAGTGGTTGACATTTAGGAAATGCTCAATATGGATATGATGAATGAACTGAATCAATAAAGAAATGATTTTTTTTGTGTAAAGCCACCCTCTAGGGCATCCAGTGAGCCCACATATTAAGAACCACCACTGCACTTTCATTCTTAATTCAGTGAGTTAGAGATGCTTGCTTTTAATCTTGTCGTGAATCTTTCCTAATCTGTCAGTAGATACGATGTAAGTGGGTCTTAACTCTTTCTTTGGGTATTTGGCATACCCTTATGATATCTGGCATACTCCTAAACTGATTTATGAATTAATGACTGCTTGTCATTAATTAATGCTGTATATCTTCTATTATTTTATATGAACCATTAATATTTGAAAAAAAAATTAACATTTTTACCAATTATTTAGTCATTACTACGTGTCAGGAACACAAAGAGGAATGAGAAAATCCTTACCCTAAATGGCTTACAGCTTATTAGTGGTCACTGGAGAGAGTTTTGTCAATAATCACAAAACACTAAAGTAATGCTAAATTTGTTATATGTATGCCATGTTAAGAGCACATGAATTTAATACAATTTCTATTCAGCAAACATACATGTATTACTCATCTACTATATATTTGACTGTGGGTTAGATACATTTTCATTTTACCAGAGACTCTAAGAGTGTGTAGTCTACTAGGGAAACAGACATGTAAACAAACCCATTTTAAGATCCCATGGTAAATGCAAAATCAGAATAAAAAGAAGTCGCACATAGGAGGGCCTGATGACCTCTGTGTCAGTTTGTGTCCTCCAAGAAACAAAGGCCAATATGGGATTTGAGGTACAGGAAATTTATTTGGGATGACTCCTTATGAAAGATAAAAGTCAAGGGAACAGGTATAGGTGAGAAGGCCCTTCAGACAAACAATTCAAGTCTGTCTTTGTAAAAGGAGAGAGAGGAAAGACACAATTGGGTAGAAAGGCCCTTAAATTGCAGCAAAGTTCTAAGAAAGCCTTTGCCAGGCTGCTGAGGAATCCCAGAGCACAAGTTTCCCGTTAGAAAAATTTCTCACAGGGCAAGAAGAAGCACTAATAAACTGCCAGGCTTTGTAACTGGCTGGCTGCAGCCCAGAATATATGTGGCCTGTGTTAGCACAATGATGGATAAAAGAATCGAGAGCTGGGCTGTCAGTCAACCATGCCTGCAGCAGTGAATTTTCTTGAAGGAGATCTGAGAGGTGATACTACAGAGACCTACTTTTCCTTTTAGGTTAAGAAGGCCTTTTCTCCATTGGCCCATTGGCCTTTATTCCTTAGAGAAAACGTAGAACAAAGATGTTAGAAAGATAAACTATAACCTTTATCACTTTAAGTTGGTCTTGGGAATGCAGTCAATATTAATCCTTTCCATTATCCACCAGCCATTCTAATTTCCCTCTGTGCTATCACTTCAGCTTGTACGGATGGATTATTTGGTTTCTTGGCCCCACCCTTCATTCCTGTGAGGTCTAAACCTGTGAATATTACACCTTTCTCAGCCCAGGTTAATGAATGTGTCTATTCACTGTTAAATTAGGTAAGGGAGTATCTAGAGGTGCCAAAGTGGATCATCTGGCTTCCCCTGACCCCATTGTTTGAGAACAATCCTACCTCCTCCCCCGATCAGGATCAATTACCCTTATCAGCATGATGACTCCACTTTCCTGGATACAAAGAGTCTAAAGTAGCCTAACTTATATTATTCAGTGATTCTTTTGCTCTGTCTCCTGTATTCTTGTGTATTCCCGTGGGGAATCAGGACTTCTCAACTTATAGAGATCTGAGTTTTGATGGTAGGAAGCATCAGGTGATCTGCCCACCTTGGCCTCCAAAGGCTGGGATTACAGGCATGAGCCACTGAGCCCAGCCCAGAACTGAATTCATAAGTATAAAATGTGTTGCCTCCAAAACACAGTGACGCTTACCAAATGTGATTCTTCCTTTTAATTGTAGAGAATGTAGATGCAGCAACTTGCTTTTTTCTTTGAAGGGGTTATTCTTATACCTGCTCACTGGACCCCTAAAATATCTAGTAAAGTTCCTGAATCATACGTTTTACCCTCCATAGATATTGAAAAACATATGCCTTACCAAAATCACCAGTCTATTAGCCACTTCTCACTTGTACTGTCCAATTAGTATATCATCAGTGAAATGAATTAATGTGATATTCTGTGGGATTCCCAGTTGGTCCATATATCATTCCAGGATTTTATTACAGAAAGCAGGAATGCTAATATAATATTTTAACAAAACTGTAAATATTGTTGTCTATTCCACGTGAACATGAATCTGTTTCTAATCCTCCTTTCTGGTTGGAATAGAAAAGAACGCATTTGCCAAATCAATGGATGAACACAACTTATTTGCTGCCATAATAATATGCTCTCACAACAAACGCCACCTGGCACAGCAGCTTTAATAGGAGTAACATGTTTGTGAATTTGTGGTCATTTACAGTCATTCTCCAGGATCTATCATTTCTGCAGGGGCCAGCAAAATTAATTATAATAAATAGAGACATATTAGGTCCTACGACCCCTGCAAAGCTTAAGTCTTTAAAGGTGAAAATAATCTCCACTATTTCACAGCCATGCCCATGAATATGACATTGTTTTGTTTTCTTCTGATGTATAATGAACTTTTAACATTTTAGGACAGATTTATATTTATAGAAAAGTTACAAAGGTTGTATAGGGACTTCCCATAAAATTCACACATAGTTTGACCTATTCATGATATCTTATTTTTAAAAACATTAATGAACCACTATTGACACATTATTATTAACTAAAGTTCACACCTTATTCATGTTTCTTTAAGTTTAACCTAGTGTCCTTTTTCTGTTCAAGGAGAGCATATTGTATTTAGTCATGATGTCTACTTAGGCTTCTGTTTCCTATGACACTTTCTCAGACTTTTGCTTTTAATGACCTTCACCGTTTTGAGTACTGGTTAGGCATTTTGTAGAATATTCATTAGTTTGGATACATGTGATGCTTTTTTTCATGATTAGACTGGGATTATGAGTTTTGGAGAGGAAAACCACAGAAGTGTCATTTGCAGCACATCATATCAAAAGCAGATAGTATCAACATAATTTATCACTGTTGATGTTAACATCAATCACCTGGCTGAGATAACGTTTATTAAGTTTTCCACTATAAAGTTAATCCCAACCTCTTCCACACTATACTCACTGGAGAAAAATCAATATGTGTACCCTACACTTAAGGAGTAGGAAGTTATGCTACATCTCCTTGAAGGTGGAGAATCTTCATAAATTATTTGGAATTCTATGACTCCATCATGTATTTATCCAATCATTTCTTCATATAAACATGAACTCAAATATTTATTTTATACTTTTGATTACAATCCAGTACTACTTAAATTTTCCAGCTTTGGCAATCAAAAGCTCTTTCTAGAATCAGCCATGTCTCCAAGGAGCCCTAGCTCCTTTAACTAGAGAATGACATTACAAACCAAGATCTGGGTGCTAGGTGTTTTTTATTTTCTATCTTAACATACATGAGAAAGGAGCAGTTTCAGACACTTCTTTCAGTCCTGCTGCACTTTGACAGCTCCTACCTCAGAGGACAAGTGATCAAGGTGGAGTTACTCCAACTTCCAAGCATATCAATTCCAATGACACACTTACAGATTAGGGGAATGTCCACTGAGTGGGTTCCACATACCTAGTAAATGCACATAAGCCTGCCTGGACTTTAGCCAGGATCTGTTTATTATCTGGCCCTGTCAGCTCCCTCTCTAACAAAGGGCCATGATGATCCTTTGGATCTCCATATATAAGCATCAATTCAGATTCTGTATCTGTCAGTTTTTGAAATGTCTGTGTATTTCGCTTTCCACATTGAAAAATCACCTGAATAAAGAGCTATCCTTTCAATGAGAGCCAGGGAATAATTACAATTTATATACATTACAATGTGGCAGAGCCCTCTATCCATGAGGTCTGGAACTAAACTGAGCAAGGTATTGTGACCTTTCATTAGGAGGACCACCTTCAGGTTCCTGTTCCTCCATTCTTTTCTTCAGGACATAGAAGTTACGTGGCACCATTGCTGACTGCCTGTCTGTTTTGCCGCAGTCTGCTAACAATCTCCACAACTCATTGCTGTTGAAGCCCCCTTGACTGTTTTTCTGACCTTGCTGATGCTCAAAGTATTTGTGATTCCCTAGCTCACTGTGATTAAGCACTGCCACCTGGCTTCCATACTCTGGGATCTAACAATCCCCAAGGATGTTAACAAGTCCAATACTGTGTAAGCCTAGCCTACTGTGTCAGCTGTGGCCTGGAGAAAAGAGACACCACTGAATTTTCTCATACTACATAAGCCTATCTCAGCAGCAGATTCCTGAAGGGCTCGGTGAATGGCAAACCATTTATTCCAGCCTTTATTTTATTTCTTTTTGGAGTGACTTCAGTCTACCAAGTACCAGAGTGACTCAGCCATTCTCACTTCACTCTGAATAAGCCATTACCCTCATCCAAAGGTAAGTTTGTTCCCAATTGCTAGGATTCTTGATGGGTGGTTAAATCCTATGTCCAAAAAAAGTGCCCATAATTCATTGAATTCATGATTATCCAATTTTATGTTCTGATCAAGCACCCTCAAAATATTAATCCCAGGAGTATTTTTCTGGTTCCAACTGATACATGCTAAATAATTATTGTATATGCCTTGATATTTTTTTGTTTTCTTATAAGTCCCAGCATGTCTCCAGATGGCTGGTGCTAGGATTTAATACTAGCTATTGGTCTAATAGTCAGGAGAGGGACAGCTCTTTAAGGGATATCTTTTGCCTTGGGGTGGAAGGGATGAGTTCTCAGCAGTGTATTCTTGAGCAGTGAAATGCTATCTCTTAGTAAGGAAAAGTGGGCTACTTATACAAACTCTGAGGGCTGAAGGAAGTCAACAGAACAAAAATCCTCAGAGATGTCCATCCTATTTTTTAGGATTCCAGATTTTTCCAATAAGGGCTCTGGTTTTAGCACAAGAAACTTGCCTTGAGCATTTAAAAATTGCTGGGATTTTGCAACATTATCAATCTTGTGGCTGCTCCTCAGCATTTTCTCTGCAGGAGAAAAAAGCCTTTTTGTTAGTTACCAAACATGTTCTCTGGCTCTTACACATAGGCTTTATTTCTTTGTTTGTTTTAAATTGGCAAATATAAGTTGTATGTAATTATTGTTTATACCATGTTTTGAAAGATACACACATTGTAGAATGGCTAAATTGAACTAAACATTATGCATCACCTCACATATATATCATTGTTTTTGTGATGAGAACAATTAAAATCTAATCTCTGAGCAGTTTCCAAGAATATAGTACATTGTTACTAACTATAGTAACCAAGTTGTTCAATAGATCTCTTTAATTTATTTCTCCTAATTAAAATTGTGTATTATTTAACTAACATCTCTCCAACTGACCTACCTCTGAGCTCCTGGTAACCACCCTTCTACTCTCTACTTCTATGAGTTCAATTTTTTTTTTTTTAGATTCTGCATATAAATAAGACATAATTCTGTGCCTAGTTTGTTTCACGTAATATAATGCCTTCCAGGTTCATCTATGTGGTCTCAAATAACAGGATTTCTTTCATTTTTAAGGCTGAATAATATACCATTTTAAAATAATATACCAAAGTTTCTTTATCCGTCTATCTGTTGATGGATGCTTAGGTTGATTCCATCTTTTGACTGTTATAAATACTACTGCAAGGAAGTGTGGATATCTCTTTGAGATGCTGATTTAATATCTTTTGGATATATAACCACAATTTGGATTCCTGGATCATATGATAGTTCTATACTTATTTTTTGAGGAACCTCCATACTGTCTTCCATAATGGCTATACTAATTTACACTATCATCAACAATATACAAGAATTCCTTTTTTTCCACATCATCTCAATACTTGCAAGTCTTTCATCTTTTTTTAATAATAGCCATTCTAACAGATGTAAAGTGATATCTCATTAAGATTTTAATTTGCATTTTGCTGATGATTAGTGATGTTAAGCATTTTTTTCATATACCAATTGGCTATTTGTATATCTTCTTTTGAAAAATGTCTATTCAAATCCTTTGCTCATTTTTTCAAATTGGGTCACTTGTTTTCTTAGAATGAGTTGTTTGAGTTTCTTACATGTGTTGTATATTAACCTGTTATCATAAGTATGGTTTGCAAATATTTTCTCCCGTTCCATAGGTTGTCTCTTCATTCTGTTGCTTGTATCCTTTGCTGTTTTAGTTACATGTAACCCCATTTGTTTATTTTCACTTTCATTGCCTGTACTTTGGGGGTTATATCTGAAAAATCATTGCCAAGACCAATGTTATGGAACCTTTTCCCTATGTTTTATTCTAGCAGTTTTACAGTTTGGGGTTTTATACTTAAGTCTTTAAAATCCATTTTGAGTTTATATTTATGTGGTGTGAGATAAGAGTCTAATTTCATTCTTTTTTGTGCGGGCATCTAGTTGTCCCAAGCACCAATTATTGAAAAGACCATCCTTCCCTATTATGTGTTCTTGACACATTTCTCAAAAATTAATTCACCATAGATGTGTAGATTTATTTGATTCTCTATTTTGCTCCATTGGTCTATGTGTCTGTATCTATGCCAGTATCCTATTGTTTTGTTTACTATAGTTTTGCAGTAGATTCTGAAGTTAGGTAGTGTAGTAGTAGCTCTAGTTCTGCTGTTTTTACTCAATATTGCTTTGCCTACTTAATATTGCTTTGGCTACTTAGAATATTTTGTGGTTCTATATAAATTTTATGATTTTTTTCTATTTCTGTGAAAAATGTTATTGGAAATGTTAATGTAAAGGGATTGGATGAAATCTGTAGATCTCTGGGTAGTTTGAACAATTTTAAAACATTAATTCTTCCAATTCATGAACATGGGCTATATCTTTCCATTTATTTGTGTCTTATTAATTTGTTTCATAAATTTTTATAGTTTTCAGTTTCCAGGATTTTCACCCCCTTAATTAAATTTATTCCTAAATTTGTATGTTATTGGTAGCTATTATAAATGTGACATTTTCATGATTTCTTTTTAGCCTTTAAATATTCTTAATAGCCCTTAGTTTTTCATAATCTCTTTTTAGGATGGCAATAACATGTAATAAATAATAAGCCAACCCAATTGTCCTTGTAAGCATTGTTCCCCTCCATATCTTTCAAATGCCTGAGTCATCATACAGCAAGGTTTTCCCCTCTATTGGAATATTTTCTAACTTCACCACTGGTAAATCTTCAGCAACTGGGCCACCACCTTGTACTGGAGATTATTGGTTCCTTCTCCCATTCCACTCAAGATTGGCGCCCTTCACCATTCCTAAAACATTGTCTTACTGTGTGTTTTTCCACACCACTCTGGGCCCCTCTGTATCTGTTCAGGTCCTTTTAAATATATATATACTAATATACAAGAAATTTATTAAGGAAAACACTTGTGAAGAATAAAAGAATGGAATCAGGATTAGGCAGGGAAAGAATTTAGACCATAATTCATGCCTGAAAGATGTAAAATTAGAGAGGGAATTAGTAAAAACAACTTTAGACTATGCCATACCTGTAAAAAAAAAGTTTCAGACAAGCTCCCTAAGTAAAAGTTGCCCATTAGAACGATGCCATATTGGACAAGAGTGGACCAACATCAGTTTCCTGGTCTAGCTCAGTTATTGGCTGGGAGCAGCCTGGGGAAAGCACGAAATCAGTGCAGTGCAGCACAGGACCTAAAAGGTCAGTAGCTGGCTGTCATTCCAAGGGTTCTTTCAAATCTCTTAAAGGTGATTTAAGGGAAGCAATTCTATGGCTACCATAACAGCTTTTTGTATATTCAGAAAACACTTTTTCTTTTATGGAAATAATATTAAATTGAATTTGAAATATGACAAGGAACGTCCCAACTATAAAACAAGAATTCAAATCTAACTGAAAAAAAAATTATATACAGAAAAAGGTGGTATAAATGGCAGATTAAATGCCATAGCTTTAGGAGGTTTTTTTTAAGTTAAACTTTACAGTATCAATTGTACCTGAGTAGCATACTCTATTATAGTGTTGTAAGAAGCATCTTTTCATAATAATAGTTCCATAAATACACACTATAGGGGCAAAAACATCTAATATATAAAATATAATACTACCAAATAAGATATCATGAATATATTTTAAGGCAAGTAGAATATTCAAAGTATCCAAAAAATTAAAAATAGAAAAAAAATATAAATTAAAAAACTATTCAGGTTAAGTGTATTTTCCTAAATTACTGTTCAAAAATCCCTCTTGATGATCATTATTACTAGCAGTCTGTCAAGGGCTCATCCAGAGTAGAGTCATTTGAATTTGTGGCATTCATTGGCACATTTTGCTCTCAGGAGAAGAGAGTTAGTGGAACCAGTAGCACCTATGGGATCTAGTTACTTGAAATAGTGGCATAAACAAAAGCAGCATGTGGGCTGTTCATTTATTTGAACATAAATAAATGAACGTAAAGACAATAAAACACCATTGACATCACCAAACATCGGTTAAGGTCAAGCAGTTTCTCAAGAGCTGAATACCAGAGAGAAGATTTTACAATACAATTTTCATAATTCTCTTTTATGTTGACAAAACTAGTTCCACTGAAAAAAAATATGCAGTCAGATTTCTTCTAAGCGGCATTCTTTCTAGCGGTACAAGTAACAACATTATACATTTAAACATCTACCAAAGAATGTCTTTATTTTCAAGTTGAGAGCACATTATGTACTATGATTTATGAAGATAAAGATAAAAGAACTGTTCTTTTATGAAAAGGTTTCCAATTTCATAGGGAAATCACTACTATCATAATTTATTGCCTCGTAGTAAGATTGCTGTCATAAGTTATTTGAGCACATTTACCTTTAAGATGTTGTTGTTATTCTTTGGCATTTGTAGACTATAAGATGTTTCTGTAACTAACATTTTAAGATGTTTGCAGCACCAGCTATTAATTACTTTGCCTATAATGTGTGCATATAATTCAACTTCTGGAGAATGATGGGCCAGAAGAGAATTAATATTTATTGAAAGCTAACTTCATGTCAGGAGCTGTGCTAAGCATTATATGTGACTTACGAAGAGACTTAGACTCCCACACAATTATAGTGGGAGACTTTAACACCCCATTGTCAATATTAGATAGATCAACCAGACAGAAAATTAACAAGGATATCCAGGACTTGAACTCAGACCTGGACCAAGCAAACCTAACAGACATTTACAGAACTCTCCACCCCAAATCCATTGAATATACATTCTTCTCAGCACCACATCACACCTACTCTAAAATTGACCACATAATTGGGAGTAAATCACTCCTCAGCAAATGCAAAAGAACGGAAATCATAACAGTCTCTCAGACCACAGTGCAATCAAGTTAGAACTCAGAATTCAAAAACTAACCCAAAACAGCACAGCTTCATGGGAACTGAACAACTTGCTCTTGAATGTTGACTGAATAAACAATGAAATGAAGACAGAAATAAAGATGTTCTTCGAAACCAACGAGAATGAAGACACAACATACCAGAATCTCTGGGACACATTTAAAGCAGTCTCTAGAGGAAAATATATAGCAATAAGTGCCCACATGAGAAGCAAGGAGAGATCAAAAATTGACACCCTATCGTCAAAACTGAAAGAGCTAGAGGAGCAAGATCAAAAAAACTCAAAGTCTAGCAGAAAACAAGAAATAGCTAAGATCAGAGCAGAACCGAAGGAGATAGAGACACAAACAACCCTTCAAAAAATCAATAAATCCAGGAGGTGGTTTTTTGAAAAGATCAACAAAATAGACAGACCACTAGCCAGATTAATAAAAAAGAAAAGAGAGAATAACCAAATTGATGCAATAAAAAATGATAAAGGGGATATCACCACAGATTCCACAGAAATTCAAACCATCATCAGAGATTATTACAAACAACTCTATGCACATAAACTAGTAAACCTGGAAGAAATTGATAAATTCCTGGACACTTGCCTCCTGCCAAGCCTAAACCAGGAAGAAGCCGAAACCCTGAACAGACCCATAACAAGGTCTGAAGTTGAGGCAGCAACAAAAAGCTTACCACCCGAAAAAAGCCGAGGGCCAGACAGGTTCACAGCTGAATTGTACCAGACATACAAAGAGGAGCTGGTACCATTCCTTCTGAAACTATTCCAAACAATAAAAAAAGAGGGAATTCTTCCCAAATCATTTTATGACACCAACATCATCCTGATTCCAAAACCCGGCAGAGACTCAACAAGAAAAGAAAACTTCAGGCCAATATCCATGATGAACATAGATGCAAAAATCTTCAGTAAAATACTGACAAGCCGATTGCAACAGCACATCAGAAAGCTTATCCACCATGATCAAGTAGGCTTTATCCCAGGATGCAAGGTTGGTTCAACATACGCAAGTCTATAAATGTAATTCACCGCATAAACAGAACCAAAGACAAAAACCACATGATTATCTCAATTGATGCAGAGAAGGCCTTTGACAAAATTCAACAGCCCTTTATGCTAACAAATTCTTATTAAGTCTTTAGAGCTACATAAAATAGGCATCATCCCTATTTTAAAGAGGAGACAATGGCCTGCAGATTCTCAGTAACTTGAACAGGTCATATGGGTAGTAAATGGCTTAACTAGGATTGAAGCCTCATTCATTATTATACATATCCCATGATGCAGTTTTACAACAGAATACAATCTATTGCTACTCAAATCCTAATTATAAAATACTCTATCATCTTAGTAAATCATGTATTAACTGATAACCATATGCTTAAATATACACTAGACAATTCTGGGACTGTAGAGTACCCAATAGGTTCTTTGTGTCACTGGTTGAGGAATTTACCTTTTATAAGTAAATTCATGGTAGAAGTAATTTGAAAAGGTGCTACCAATAAAACCTCCAAATGTATGCAATTGTGCACAACTCTAAGGTATGCTGTGTCACAGGGGGTTTTACTCATTTGGTCATACGTGGTTTTAGCTAAGTTTATACTTATAGACATGAAGCTCTTCCTTGATAATTATGCAGAAGCAAGCTGTGTCTCTGTTGTCATATTAGCAAAGAAGGAATAATCACTAACAGAGAAACCATAAAAATAAATGTAAAAGAAAATCCAGATAATATACTATGTTAATGTATTAACATGCCTGCCATGAATCTGCCAAAACAATGTCAAAATGCTTTCATGTATATTATATTGTTGCATAATATAATACAAATGTTAGTATCTTCACTGTTAATTATCAAAGACGCAGATTGAAGTAATTTATCAAGTCAAGCTTAATCTCTTATTAACCCTATTGTGTGTGATTTCATATATCTAATTTCTATAAATAAATAATAAAAATGGCATTTTAATTGCCAAAAGATTTAACAATTCACTTTGGTCAAAAATAAAATCTAAAAACCAAAACACGAATGATAAGACACATGACTTAATTGATTTTTGATAACAATTAATGTAACATATAGTCTTATGTATAATAATATGCGTTTTATGTATGATAAAAATAATACATGCACAAAATGTCATGCAGATGATGATTCTTATCACTCTTCTTAGAAAGCTCAGGAAAGTTTAATTTTGGTATCCTTTTTTCTCTCCCTTTCCATTATGGGACACTGCTTCCTTTTATTAGTAACTTTATTTTCTAGTACTTTAGCTTCTATAGGTCAACATCATAAAGGTCATTTTATTCCTGAAATAAGGATTTACTTCAAAAAGAAAAAAAAGGAAAAGAAGACTAAATAACTGGTAGCACAAATTCTCATCTTACAGGACATGATTGTTGGCACTGACACATGGTCTTCATCTCTCAAATTATATAATTTATCTATTAATATGTTTAACCTCTTCAAATCTCATATTGAAATTTGATCACCAATGTTGGGGCTAGGGCCTAATGGGAGGTGTTTGGATCATGGGAGTGGATCCTTCATGAATGGCTTAGTGCCGCCCTCACAGCAATGAGTGAGTTCTTAACTCTGTTAGTTCCAGCAACAGAATTTGGCACCTCCCTCTGCTCTTGCTCTGCTCTCGCTCTGCTCTCTTGACACATGATCCCTGCAAAAGCCGGGTCCCCTTCACCTTCCACCATAAGTGGAAGCAGCCTGAGGCCCCCAGAAGCAGACGCTGGTGCCATGCTTTTTGTGCAGACTGAAGAATGCTGAGCCAAATGAACCTTTTTTGTCAATTTTGATTTTAATTTTATTTTACTTTATGTTCCGGGATACATGTGCAGAATATGCAGGTTTGTTACGTAGGTATACATGTGCCATAGTGGTTTGCTGCACCTATCAATACATCATCTGGGTTTTAAACCCTGCATGCATTAAGTATTTATCCTAATGCTCTCCCTCCTCTTCCCCCCAACCCTCAACAGGCTCTGATGTGTGATGTTCCCCTCCCTGTGTCCATGTTTTCTCATTGTTCAACTTCTCTTATGAGTGAGAACATGCAGTGTTTGGTTTTCTGTTCCTGTTTTAGTTTGCTGAGAATGATGGCTTCCACCTTCATCCATGTCCCTGCACAGGAGATGATCTCATTCTTTTTTATGGCTGCTTAGTATTCCATTGTGTATATGTGACACATGTTCTTTATCCAGTCTATCATTGATGGGCATTTGGGTTGGTTCCAAGTATTTGCTATTGTAAATAGTGTTGCAATAAACATATGTATGCATGGGTCTTTATAGTTGAATGATTTATAATCCTTTGGGTATATAACCAGTAGTAATAGGATTGCTAGGTGAAATGGTATTTCTGGTTCTAGATCCTTGAGGAAGCACCACACAGTCTTCCACATTGGATGAATTAATTTACACTCTCACCAAAAGTGTAAAGGTGTTCCTATTACTCCATATCCTTAACAGCATCTATTGTTTCCCGGATTTATTCTGACAGGACATAGGCATGGGCAAAGACTTCATGACTAAAACACCAAAAGCAATGGCAGCGAAAGCCAAAATTGACAAATGGGATCTAATTAAACTAAATAGTTTCTGCAGAACAAAAGAAACTACCATCAGAGTAAACAGGCAACCTACAGAATGGGAGAAAATTTTTGCAATTTACCCATCTGACAAAGGTCTAATATGCAGATTCTACAAGGAACTTAAACAAATTTACAAGAAAAAAAACAACCCCATCAAAAAGTGAGCAAAGGTTACAAACAGACCCCTCTCAACAGAAGACATTTATGTGGCCAGTAAACATAGAAAAAAAGCTCATCATCACTGATCATTAGAGAAATGCAAATCAAAACCATAATGAGATACCAAATAAACTTCTTTTTATAAACTGCCCAGCTTTAGGTATTTCTTTTTAGCAACACAGATGAAATAAGATAATGTTACCTATCTCTAGTTAGCTTTTTAAGGTCTTCAGAAAATATAGTGTGACATTTCTTTAAAATCATGATTACAATATATTTATTTATGTATTCAATTTATATTAGATCCCCTTACAAATAACCAAGAACACCTTCCTAAACAGTTGCTGCTCAACTTATTTAAGTTTTCCAATGAAATGATTAATAGTAATAAAAGCCTTCATATCCAGCTTGTTCCTACCACTCCCCCACTACCACAGTCTTGCTGAGATTTTTTGTTTATTTGTTTTGAACCTCATTGTTTGAATCCTCCGAGCTTATCCCAGTCATTGATTGGTTCACGGTAAGTGCTCAGTACCCTTTATTTAACTGAAGTAACTGGGGAAAAGAGACTATTTTCTGCTTCTCCTAAAACTATCACTACTTGTTTTATATTGCTGTTGGTTTTTAATTAGTATGCCTACTTGACTAATTTGGGGACCTTCCTGAGCCCGTGAACTATGGAGCTTGTTTTCTTGCGTGTTTTACAACAAAGATCTTTCATTTTCACTTTCTTTTCTCTTGCTAGCTTTTGTTTTTTCGATAAAGACCATCTCCCATTTCATAGTGATGACCTGAAGAAAATGCTATTGTAGCTACTGAAATATATTTGTGATTGTTTTCTTTTTAATTTTCACAGTTTTTAAAGCATCAAGTGAGTTATATGTTTAAAAGATTAAGGCATATGAACGTGTCACATTAAGTTGTCAAGACACTGAAAAACTTTAGCCCTTGAGGAATAATTACTGTCATACATCAAAATAAAATGCTCAAGTGTCTTTAGTCAGATACTTAATATATTCATATAACACCTTATAAGTTGCACTAAAACTTGGGAACAGTAACCTTGAATTATTCTGATATTTTTAAATCATGGACAATCTCAGATTAAGATACTCTGTCCAAAGAGGTCAGGCCTCAACACACACACACACACACACACACACACACACACACACAGACACACACACACACACCCTAGTGCCATAATTTGTGTTTTCTTTCAGTTAAAAATAATTCAGAAAATCTCTTTTTTTTTTTTTTTTTTTTGAGACGGAGTTTCACTCATGTTACCCAGGCTGGAGTGCAATGGCGCGATCTCGGCTCACCGCAACCTCCGCCTCCTGGGTTCAGGCAATTCTCCTGCCTCAGCCTCCTGAGTAGCTGGGATTACAGGCACACACCACCATGCCCAGCTAATTTTTTGTATTTTTTTTTTTTTTAGTAGAGACGGGGTTTCACCATGTTGACCAGGATGGTCTCGATCTCTTGACCTCGTGATCCACCCACCTCGGCCTCCCAAAGTGCTGGGATTACAGGCTTGAGCCACCGCGCCCGGCCAGAAAATCTCTTTTAATACTTCCTCCCACACCCAAGAGTAATGACTACTACCACCCATTGCTAAAAAAAAGGAAGCATTTCATTGAGGAACAGTTTCCGTTTATAATATTTGAAATAAAATTAATCTTAGATGCTAGTGACTCTGAATCTACCTCTCCGTAGTAAAACTTTGTAGGTATATCAACCATGTGCTTAACCATTCAGCAATAAAATATGCTTACACGGCCATGCAAGTGAGCGCTTTGCGTA
This sequence comes from Sapajus apella, assembly GCF_009761245.1. Classification (NCBI taxonomy): domain Eukaryota; kingdom Metazoa; phylum Chordata; class Mammalia; order Primates; family Cebidae; genus Sapajus; species Sapajus apella. The sequence goes on from NW_022436942.1 coordinate 33,683,343, forward strand.
AAACTTTGTACATAATGATATAAAAATTATAATGGTAACAGTTCAGAATTTGAAAGAGTAAAAACCAAGGCACAGAGCATTTAAAAAGAAATAGTACAATATTACATAAGCAATCGACAGCAGCAAAAGTGAGAAAGCTATCACTCAAATTGGAATTTAAATTCTCATTCTGATTTTTAAAATATTGGATGTCTGTGAACTAAAGTGATCTGAAAGTTCTTCTAGTGTTTAACTATAATGAATAATTCAATTTATGCTACTGAATTAAAAATTAATTAGTTATATGCCTTACACTAGGCTAGAGGTATTAATCCTATTTTACTGTTTCAGTTATCTATTGCCAAGTAACAAACCAATCCCAAACCTTAGTGGAATAAATGAACAGCTTTATTAAGCTCCAGATTTCATGGGTCAGGAATTTAGACAGAGTTCAGAAGGAATGGTTTCTCTCTGATCTGCAATATCTGAGGCCTCAGTTGGAAAGACTAAAAAAATAAAGACTGAAATCATCTAGAAGTGTCTTCACATGCGTGCCTGGATACAGATGCTGTCTCTTGCCTAGGATCTCAGCTGAGATTGACGATCAGAACTGCATGCACCCTCTCCATGTGGTTGGGGTTTCACCACAGCATGATGACTGGGTTCTATAGCAAGCACCTCAAGATGACCAAATAGAAGTGATATCATCTTTAATGACCTCTCCTTGGTCACTTTCACTATAGCCATAGTTCCACTCACATTCACATGATGACATCAGCCCCATCTTTCATGACGGAACTGTCAAAGTCATGCTGGAAGAAGAGCATGTGGGAAAAAATACTGCCTTGCACCTATATTGGAAAATACACTCTCTGCAATTAACTAAAAAGGGGATGGAAGCAAGCAGTGATCTTTGCGGTAGTTTTTCAAAGTAGATGAATGTAGGCAAAATGAATATTAAGTTGCACATTCTTTAAGATTCTTTGTTTGTTTGTTTCATCTGATTTAAAGCCACAGTAACTTTAGAGATCAGGCTAAAACAAAACAAATGAATCTTTATTAAACTTAAGAGGCAACTCCAGATAGTGGTACAGGGCATGGAATCTGACACCAGATGGCTGAGTTACAGTCCTGGCAGCAACACTCACCAGCTGTGGACTACAGGCAATTTACCCTCTCTATGCCTCAGTTTTCACCTCTAAAGGGTTATGATAAAGTATGACAACTTGTTGTGGGGATACAATAAGTCAATATTTGTGAATACTTAGAACAATGCCTAAAACATTATAAGCATTATAATGAGGTAAATAAAAACATTTTATCAACACCTCTAAACCCAAGCAACATAAAAATCTGACAAATAGTGGTTTAATTTTTAACCTCATGATCTTACCATTTATTTTCTCTGTGCAAATCACTTTCCAGTAGTGCAAACTATGCATCTTGTCCTGGCAAAGGTCTCATTAGTTGAAAATTCTACAGAGACATCCCCAAATAAGCCATATTGTAGCTAATGAGTTAGCTAAACACTTCCGGGGGAAAAAGCACAGAAACAGTTAAACAGAGCAGTTATATATGGCCTGATTCTCTGATAAAGTTCATAAGTATGCATGCAGAAGTAAGAAGATCATCTATTTATTCTCCTGTAAGGTAGTGACAAGAATTTCTCTACTGGTGAATTTGCAATTAAAATATTCTCTATCCCAGGCACAAATATTGAGCTTTATCTGCTGTCTGCACTCTGTCCATTACATAAACCTTGTGGAAATAAATGACATTCCCTTGTGCCACTATTCCTACCACATAAACTGTCATTTTAAATGGCAAGAGATTAAGAAACCTCTGAATAGAGAGTTTTCTGATATTTTCAGAGTAAATAAGTTGCAGTGAGAAAAATTAACTTCCTCTATCAAAGGAATGTTATCAGTAATCCTGCCTAAAATGAGAGCAATGCCATCCATGGAACTACACACAATCATTACATAATATATTTAGGATTCAAAATCCAACCAACTAATATTAGGCATAAACACTTATTGTCAAAGGAAAAGGACAGGGTTTCATCTAAAAATGAAACTGAGGCATAACCATAAGAGGGGGAGGAATGGTTTTTGAAAACCCTGATCCTTATGGACTCAAACATGCAACAGCAAGCAAAAGGATAATATTTTCTTAAAAATATATACACTCTCAAAAAAGAGTCATTACTTTAAGAAATAAATATATAATAGGGGTTCATAATGTAAACTCCTAGTCACTGTGAATATAATAGTAAACAAAAACTTATATGTTCTCTACCCTCTTGGAGTGTACAATCTAGTGAGAGAGAAATTAGATAATTAAATAATCCCATAAATAGATAAAACTGCAGATTTGGCAAATATTGCAAAGTAGATTTAATAGGGAGTAACATGGTTTGACTATGTCCCCACCCAAATCTCATCTTGAATTACACAGTTTCTCTAATCCCCACATGTCATGGGAGGGACCCGATGGAAGGTAATTTAATCATGGGGTTTGTTATCCTCATGCTGTTCTTCTGATCATGAATGAGTTCTCCTGACATCCAAAGGTTTTATAAGGGGCCTTTCCCTCTTTGCTTGGCACTTCTCTTTCCTGCCACCATGTGAAGAAGGACATGTTTGCTTTCCCTTCCACCATGATTCCAAGTTTCCTGAGGCCTCCCCAGCCATGCTGAACTGTGAGTCAATTAAACCTCTTTTCTTTATACATTACCTAGTTAAAGGTATTTCTTCATAACAGTGTGAGAATGGACTAATACAGTAAATTGTTACTACATCTTGGGTCACTGCTGTAAAAATACCCAAAAATGTGGAAGCCACTTTGGAACTGGGTGTTCATGCAGATGATGAAACAGTTTGGAGGGCTCAGAAGGAGACAGCAAAATGACATGTTTTGGCTGTGTCCCCCACCAAATATCATCTTGAATTATATTTCCATAATCCCCACATGTTGTGGGAGAGACTCAGTGGTAAGTAATTTAACCATGAGGGTGGTTACCCCCATGCTATTCTTGTGATAGTGAGTTCACATGAGATGTGATGGTTTTATAAGGAGTTTTTTCCTTTTTGCTCAGCACTTCTCTCCTCCACCATGTGAAAAAGGACATGTTTGCTTCCTTTTCTCCCATGATTGTAAGATACCTGGGCCTCCCCAGCCATGCTGAACTGTGAGCCAATTAAACTCTTTCCTTTATAAATTACCCCTCTTGGGTATGTTTTTATTAACACTGTGAGAACAGACTAACACAGGGAGATCCGCTCTAATGAGGGATGTCAGGGTATAAGTAAAAATTAACTTGATAAAGGGGCTATGGACAGCGGCATTGCTACAGCAAAATGAAGGGCATCATCAAAACCTCAAAAAATGAAGGGAATTAAGTTTTATGGGGGCAGGGAGGCACCAGATGATCAAGTTAGTTGTTATTTCTACAATTTCCACACTGTAACTAAATGTTTGATTGATGGTAAACTTTGTAGTGCCCTTGAAACAGTATTCCCCCCAAAATTGAAATCCCTGTTAAGATTTTTTTTTCTTATCCTGAAAAGCTATAATAAAAGCCTTTAAAGTGTCTTAAACCAAAGATATTACATGTTTAATAAATTGTATATTCAGGCTTTTAATTTGAAATTTTTCCCTGGCCATCAGGAAGCAAGGAACCAGAGTAGATGTAATTTAAACTAGTATTTGAGCAGTCGAGATGGAGATAGATAGACTCAGAATTATATCTTTCTTTAAAACTTGCTTTTATGCATTTGGGTACCAAATAAAGTCAAAGTCACTGCAAACTCTGTCATATCCCTATTTTAAATACACCATGGCCTCTTAAGGAGCTCTCAAATCTATCTCATTGTTCATGCTTTCAATACTGATGACATGAATTGCTGTGAATTTCTTCTAATTTTATTTCTTCAGCCAAGGATCAGCCTGGGAAAGGAAGTGGGATTTGCAAGCCAGTTAAAGAGTTTCCCAAATGACTTGAGCTTTCTATGGTGGTGGCAGCACTTTCCACTAATAATTCTAGATTTGTGCTGATGTAATTAACCCCAAAATAATGAAGGAAATAGACAAATAATGAAGAAAAATAAATAATGAAGAGATGAGAAGCCAAGCATGTTCTAGGTCAAAAGTAGACAGACATGATGCTGTTTGGAGCTTTGATAAGAAAGCAAATTTACTAGTCAGAACCCTCTGGAGTCCAACAAATCGTAACACAATTCAGCCTGGCTTTTAATAAAAAAACCCATAACTAAATAAACTTTAAAAATACTAAGGAAAGAATCTCTATTTATAGTTACCTTTTTTAAACTCTGATGCTCCCTTCTCTTGGGCAATATCTTTGGGTATAATCAGATAACTCCAAGCCAAGGAATACTGGAACACAAGAGGACCTTCTGACCTAGTTTATCAAGCCCTGTACAAATACCTAGACACTCTATTTACCACCCGTCAAATGGAAAAATAGGCAGAAAAAAAAAAAAACTAATTTGACTAGGCTTTCCCCTGTCAAGAGTGAACAGTAGTAACATCTAGTCTGCAATTCATTTATATTTATCTTTACCCCTCTTAGCAACTTAAAACCTCCTTTGTCTTTATTACTAGCAATTGCCCCTTTTAGGAATCTTTCCATAACCCTGATCATCCAAGAAGAATTAAGACTTCCCTAACTACACAGAGCTCCCAATTCAGACTTCTGTAACATAACTTATTTTTCTGGGTTTTAATTGCCTCTTTATCGATCTCCTCCACTGTGCTGCATGTGTTTGGCAGATCAAAGGCCCCATCATTAATTACTAGAACTCTGCAAAATTTATACTTAATAAATTGTTTACATAGCTAGATGAATGAATGGAGGGATGGTGGATGGATAGGCAGATTGATGTTACCATGGATACTTTTGTTGCTCACCATGGCCGCCTTTACCAGCTATGCCACAGTGCTTCCATCCTACCTGTTGAGAATGTTCGCTCTAATAACAGTTTATAGCTACTCAAGCTACTATGAGTAACTATAATTTAATAAATTGGAAAATCTAGAAGAAATGGACAAATTCCTAGACATATACAACCTACCAAGATTAAACCACGAAGAGATCCAAAACCTAAAGAAAATAATAACAAGTAGCAAGACCAAAGCTGAAATAAAGTATTCCAGTATAGACAATTCTGGAACTCAATTGCTTCACTGCTGAATTCCATCAAATACTTAAAGAACCAATACCAATCCTATTCAAACTCCTGTAAAATAGAGGAGGAGGGAATACTTCCAAACTCATTCTAAGAGGGCAGTGTTACCCTGATACCAAAACCAGACAGACACATTAAAAAAACTATAGGCCAATATCTATGATGAATATTAATACGAAAGTCCTCAACAGGATACTAGCAAGCCAAGTTTAACAATACATTAAAAAGATCATCATGACCACCTGGGATTTATCCCTATGATGTAAGGATAGCTCAAAATACACAAATCAATCAAGTGAGATAGCATAGCAACAGAATAAAGGACAAAAATCATATGATCATTTCAACTGATGCTGAAAGCATTTGATAAAATTCAACATCCCTTCATGCTCATAGGGAGAACATACCTCAACACAATAAAAGCCATATATAACAGACCCACAGTTAGTATCACACTGAATGGAGAAAAACTGAAAGCCTTTCCTTGAAGATCTGGAACACAAAAAGGATGCCCACTTTCACCACTATTATTCAACATAGTACTGAAAATCCTGGCTAGAGCAATCAAAGAAGAGAAAAAAGTCAAAACCATCCAAATTAAAAAGGAGGAAGTAAAATTATCCTCGTTTACAGATGATATAATCTCATATTTGGAAAAACCTAAAAACTCCACAATAAAACTATCAGAACTGATAAATTTAGTAAATTTGCAGGATACAAAATCAACATACAAAAATCAATAGCATTTCTATACACTATGAGTGAACAATGTGAAAAAATTTAAAAAGTAATTCCATTTACAATAGCAATACATAAAACTAAATGCCTAGGAACTAACCAATGAAGTAAAAGATCTCTATAACGAAAACTATAAAACACTGATGGAGGAAATTGAAGAGGATGCAAAAAATGAAAAAAATAGTTCATATTCTTGAATTAGAAGAATAAATATTGTTGGCAGGGTGCAGTGGCTCATGCCTATAATCCCAGCACTTTGGGAAGCTGAGGCAGGTGGATCACAAGGTCAAGAGATCAAGACCATCTGTCTCTACTAAAAATACAAAAAATTAGCTGGGTGTGGTGGTACGTACCTGTAGTCCCAGCTACTCGGGGGGCTCAGGTAGGAGAACTGCTTGAACCTGGGAGGCAGAGGTTGCAGTGAGACAAGATTGTACCACTGCACTCGAGCCTGGGCAGCAAGAGTGAAACTCTGTCTCAAAAAAAAAAACAAAAAGAAGAAGAATGAATACTATTAAAATGGCCATAAAACCCAAAGCAACGTATGGATTCAATGCAATCCCTATCAAAATATCAAAGACATTCTTCACAGAAATAGAAAAACCTATCCTAAAATTTATATGCAACCACAAAAGATCCTGAATAGTCAAGCTATCCTAAGCAAAAAGACCAAAACTGGAGAAATCACATTATCTGACTTCAATTACAAAGCTACCTAACCAAAACATAGTACTAGCATTAAAACAAACATATAGACTAATGAAACAGAATAGAGAACCCAGAAACAAATCCACATCCATAGGGCAAACCCATTTTTGACAAAGGTGCCAACAACAGACACCAGGGAAAAGACAGTCTCTTTAATAAATAGTGCTGGGAAACCCATATGGAGAAGAATGAAACTAGACCTCTATCTCTCACCATATACTCCCAAAATCAAATCAAAATGGATTAAAGACCTAAATCTAAGACTTCAAACTCTGAAATGACTACAAAAAATTGGAGAAACTATCCATGACATTGATCTGGGCAAAAATTTCTTAAGTAATATCACACATACGCAGGCAACCAAGGCAAAGATGAACAAATGGGATCACATCTAGTTAAAAAGTTTCTGTCCAGCAAATGAAACAAACAAAAAAAGTGAAGAGACAACCCACAAAATAGGAGAAAATATTTGCAAACTATCCATCTGACAACGGATTAATAATCAGAATATATATGAAGCTCAAACAATTCTGTAGGAAAAAATGTAATAATTCAATTTAAAAATAAGCCAAAGATTTGAATAGATATTTCTCAAAAGAAGGTATACAAAAGGCAACAGGCATATGAAAAGGCATATGATAAATCCCTTTCACCATTGATTGTCAGAGAAATGCAAATCAAAACTACAATGAGGTATCATCTCACTCCAGTTAAAACGGCCCATATCCAAAAGACAAGCAATAACAAATGTTGGTGAGAAAATGGAGGAAAAAGAACTCTGTACACTATTGATGAGAATGTACATGTAAAATGTAAAAACCACCATGGAGAACAGCTTTGAAGTTCCTCAAAAAATTAAAAATAGATCTGCCATATGTTCAGCAATCCTACTGCTGGGTATGTACGCAAAAGACAGGAAATCAGTATATTATAGAGATATCTTCATCCTTGTGTTTTTGCAGCACTATTCACAATAGCCAAGAGTTGGAAGCAACCTAACACTCCATGGACAAATGAATGGATAAAGAAAATGTGGTACATATACACTAAGGAGTACTATGAAGCCATAAAAAAGAATGAGATCCTCTCATTTGCAACAACATGGAACACACTAGAAGTCATTATGTTATGTGAAATAAGCCAGTCACAAAAAGACAAGCAACACATATATTCACTTACTTGGGGGATCTAAAAATCAAAATAATTGACCCTCTGGAGTTCCTTTGTTTTGATGAAAAAAGTATCTTCTATTCTTGGAGACAGAGAAGGGAAGGATAGTTACCAAAGGCTGTGAAGATTAGTGGAGTGGGGTAGGGATGGGATCAAAGAGGAGAGGTAAAGAAATTAATGAGTGCAAAAAGATAATTAGAATGAATAAGACCTACTATTTGATAGCACCACAGGGGGACTAAGGTCAATAATAATTTAATAATACATTCAAAAATAACTAAAAGAGTATATAATTGGATTGTTTATAACACAAAGGATAAATTCTTGAGGAGATGAATACCCCATTCTCCATGATATGATTTTATGCATTGCATATCTGTATTGAAACAACTCATGTACACCTAAAACATATACCACCTACTGTGTACCCACAAAAAAAAATAAAGTGAAAAATGAAAAAAGAAAAACTGTAGTTCTGCAACACTTACCTTGTGTATATACACACCCATATATTATATATATGCACATATGTGTATGCATATGTATTTAATGCACACTTTATAGTATCCCAGTGTTGATCTCTAACTTTCCATATAACCACTAAAATCACTGAAGTCAAGAGTTCCTGTCCCCACAAAAAAATTGTTCGTATTATGATGTGAGATGTTGATCTGATAATATGGAGCAAATATAAATACCAGGACATAATAATTATTAAATATATTTTGAATATCTGGGTAATCTTCCCCTGTAACAGATCATTCGCATTAGCTACTGGATAAATTTAAATAAACCTAATTATTCTGATTTGATCATTATACATTGTATGCTTGTATTTAAATATCATATGTACCCCATAAATATGAACAACTATTACATATCTATAAAAATTAAAAGGAATTTTAAAATTAAAAAAATATTTTTTAAAATTAAAAATTCAATAAACCTTCAGTACTGCAAAAATGTATATGAGATAAAAAAATGCTATAACCCCAGAAGAAAACCCAACACTTCCGGAGGCAGAAACACAATGAATTCAGTGGGAAATTGTCACTCAGTGTGTTGTAGGTGAGATTCTCCCAAAACAGACTTGAATGAGATGGAGATCCGAATGCAGGAACTTATTGGGGTGTGCTCTCTGGAACGCCTCCAGTTAAAAAAAAAAGAGAGAGAGAGAGAAGAGAATACAGCAAATGGAGAAATTAAACTACTGATGCAATTGAAGTAGAAGCCTCAGCTAATTCCATGGGCACTCTGATGCTGGAATCATCCTGCATAGAGACGTAATGAATTAAGAGAAGAGGCTGGGAACCTTGTATCTCAGCAGGGACCAATCATTGTATGTGGGCTGTCCCCAGGGAGAGGATGTGATCTCCATTGAGGCTGTACAAAGGGACTCAGCTATGAGTCTTGGGCTACATATATCCTAGCCCTTGAGGATCTGGGCAGTACCCAGCATTAAGGACACCTGATGGGAAAGGGAGGGAGGAAAAGAGAGAGAGAGAGAGAAGCACCTATGTGTTTCACCATCTTAGCTTCCCTCTTTGAAATACAGCTTTCTTTTTTTTTTCCTGTATGCCTGCTTCTGCAACATGCACACAATCAAAACATTCTCAAGGGATTAAAATTCAAACAGCCTTTGTACAATAATGGTGTTTTTACTCTCACAGCTTTATCCCATAGGGACATTTACAACCTTCCTCAGTAAAATTCTAACTATAACTGAAGCAGCAGAAGAACATGTTTTCTGCAGATTGGTGTAATCCTTTTTCATCAGACACTATTAAGATTTGCCAAACTCAATCTTGCATTGTAAACCTTGTTTGACTTTCATCTAGAAATATCAAACATTTTAGAAGCATCCTCCATAAAGAACCAAACTAATGTCCTGTGACAAGCTACCAGGCCCATATAAAATCGAGGTTTTATACAGGGTGAAAAATAAATAATCTAAATTCCACTCATTAAAATTTTTATGCAGAATGACTATACTGAAATTATACAAAAACATTTCCCACTTACTATTGTTTAAAAATCCCCAGGAAATGATTGATTTGATTTGTAGAATTTTAATCAGAATGTCCTAATTGTACATAACCTGACACTGGCTATCACTGAGTTTAGTTGGTTTTACCTGTAATGTATGCCTCTAAAATCCATTTTGAATAACTTATCATTCCATCACAATATGATTTTTACTACGAAATTATTTTTAGATTATCATGAGGTTTGCATATTCTCTTCTCACAGAACTTCTGGTGCCTGAAACACTGAATTTTCTCTGAAGGCCATCTTCTAAAGACAGAGTATATCAATATTTTGATTAATGCAAAACCTCATTAATTCATTGTTAGCAAATTACACAGGTGTCTTACATTGATTCCATGGGCAAGAAACTGTCAGAGTATAATAAACTGCATGAAGGCAATTTATTGGGGGATGCTCTCAGCTTTAGTGCCTAGGCAGAAATGAGAGAAATAGCACTGGCCAGAGGCAAAAGTTAATCCTCCATGTAGTTCTAGCAAACATCTCAATATATTCTTAAGAGAGTGCTGGAGCTGGGATAACCTTTCGGAGTTGTCCAGAATTGAAACAAGGAATTTGGTTTGTCTTTATAAACTATGCATACAAAATATAAACAGAGCATGGGGAGAGGATGTAATCTTGGGTACAGCATCACCCTGGGTTTTTAGACAACCCTCCACAGAAACTGATTTGATAGCAGTCAGCCTGCAAAACTGCAGGAAGCTGGAGGAATAACTGCCTCAGATGTAAAGGGAGGTGATCTAAGCAGGCTGACCATCATAGTCATCACTACATCTTTTGAGATTTCCTTCTCTTCACACCAATTTCTCTGTTTTAAGAGTATTTATCAATCTCATTGCAGTAGGCACAGCTTGTCTCACTTCTGCTAGGATTTAAGCTGCACGTGAGCATGAAGCATGTTGGTGTTTTTTGTTTTGTTTTGTTTTGTTTTGTTTTTTGCCACTGCACCCTAACACCTAGAATATTTTCTGCACATAGTAGCTTGCTAAACTTATATTTAATAAATGGATAAAAAACAAGGAAACATGAAATTTAAAAAAAAAATGAACTAGGAGATTCTGTTATTGGACTCCTTTGATACAGTAACACAACATGTCAAGGTGACTTTATGAGTCACTTCACTTTATGGCCTTCTGGGATCTATAAGGCTCACTATTATGGGATCACACCAATTATAAGCAGATTCATTTGCTTATTTTAAAAGCTGGAAAAACATCCCACATTGACAACACATTAAGTTAAATTTTTTAAAAATGTGGTAAGTCACTAACTTCAGAGGAGACACTGGAATAAACAAAATAAATCTCATGTTTCTAAGAGTGAAATGAAATAAGAAAAGAATTAAGGTTTAACCAAACAATATACCAAAGGCAAATTGTGCAGATTCTTGGGTATCCAGGCTTCTCTGCTCAATAATGTTAATCTGATGAATAAAACCAAATGCAAATAAGCAGTTAAGATTTAAGATCCAATATCATGTTATTACATCTAGCTAGCATTTTGTGTGTGGTATGGTGAAAAGGAGGAGTGTGAGAAAGGTTTGTTCTTGCTTACTCTGTTTCAAGTCTTCCCTTTCTTCAGTTTAACCAATACTAGCTTCACTCATCCCACCTCCACCCACTTCTATTTTGAGGTCTTTATGTTTGCTATTCTTTTTGGCAGAAATACATGTATTACCATTGTTGCCTCCTTCCTGTCACTCAGGTTTCAGCTTAAATATAATTACAACTAGGAAGGCTTTTGAGTTATTCAATATCAAGTATCCACCAAAAAAGCTCCACAGCATCAATTCACTGCATAGCCCTTTGAGCTATTTTATGTGATCTTTGGATATATTATCTGTCTCCACTGTCAGGATTTAAGCTCCATGCAAGCAAGAAAAGTGTCACCAGTACTGGGACTGACTAACTCTGATGCAGTCAAAAATCACAATAAATATTTTTAAAATGATACTCATAGTGATACAATACATGGGTGTTATGTGCCATGTGATGAGTAATTTTTAGACATATATTTATAACTTATATGTGCTCAATCCTCAGAATAACCTTATAAATTATGTGTTATTGTCCCCATATATCAGATTAAATAAACTAAGTGTTCATAAATTTATATGCCTTGCTATTCTACCTGGTGACAGTACACCCTAAGCAGAACTGGAATATAATGTATTGGGTATTCCTGTTCTAGGATATAGTGGATTTTTGAAAACTACTTTGTGTTACCAAAGATTATCTTTGTTTCAGCAAAAAAGAGGTTGAAAAAACCCATAATGGTAAGGAGAACTTTTTTGTAATATTTATTTAGCATAGATGCAATTTATTTTAATCATCATGCCATTTTTATCAGCCATAGTGTCTTATTTAAATTTTTCTTTTCCGTAGAAGGTAGCTGACGACCTCTCTTAGCATTCAGTTCTCTAGCTTGTGTCCTAGTTATAGCTTCTTTTCAACCATTTCATAATTAAGTAATTATATTTAAAATATCGATCTATATTTTAGGATTTCTTAATTTATGTAATGAATATTTATAATATTATTCTTATATACCAGATACTGTACTGGAAAATAGTAAGGAGAATTAAGCTTATATTCTGGTGGAAGAATAATACTCCTGTTTGTTCTTACTCCTATACCAGTGATACAGACTGTATTTGATCAATTTTATTTTAGCATTTATTATTTTGACCTATATTCATTGATAGCCTACTAAGTGTAAAAAATATCGGAAGAATTTAGGATATAAAGACAAAATAGCTGCTCTTGAGACTCTCACAGAAAATGGGAATGAAAAAATATATAATACAGTATAAGAAACGTCACAAAAGTGTTCATATTCTTGATAATAAAGTTAATAACCAAAAGCCACTGCCTTCCTCAAGCCTACTTGGGGAAAAAATAATTAAAGAGAAAAAAGCATGGCTCTAAGGAATCAACATCAAAACTGTGCTAACCTCTGTCTCTATTGAATGGTGAGTGACAATAAAAGTGGAGGTCTTAAATTAGGTGAAGATATAGTATAGTTGCAAGGCTCTGTGTCGAGAGTATAGGTTGGATGAAAGCTTTTAAATTCTGTTCTTGCCTGAACTCTACATTGCCTTTGGGTAACTATAATCACTGTGGACTAGGACTTGGCAGCAGCTGCTTGATGCAAAGTCGAAGCTCTCCAGCAGTGATAAACTGATGGGAGGCCAGCCTTAGGCACTCATTTCTTTAACCTATTATCACCAAAACCTGCAAACTGTTGGAGGACCACCAAAAATTTTAAAGAGATTGCCTTCTCCCTGCCCTACCTCTTTCTAAAGGAAGATACAATTTCCTTTTTTTTTTTTTTTTTTTTGTTTTGTTTTGTTTTTTTGTGAGATGGAGTCTCACTCTGTCACCCAGGCTGGAGTGCTGTGGTGCGATGTTGTCCCACTGCCACCTCTGCCTCTCGAGTTCAAGTGACTCTTCCACCTCAGCCTCCCAAGTAGCTGGGATTACAGGTATGTGCCGCCATGCCGGGCTAATTTTTGTATTTTCAGTAAAGACAGGGTTTCACCATGTTGGCCAGGCTGATCTCAAACTCCTGACCTCAAGTGATCTGCCCGCCTCAGCCTCCCAAAGTGCTGGGATTAAAGGCGTGAACCACTGCGCCCCTCCCGAAGATACAATTTCTAACCTGATAAATTTCTTGTTACTATCTGAAGCTTTCCACCTTGAGCCTTATCCATTCTCCTGTTACTTACAAATACAAGGTATTCCAACTAGGGCCAGGTGTTTAGTTCCTCCACAACAGCCCTTACCAGGTAAAATAGTTTATATCCTAAGATAGGAGCTCACAGGCTAGAGTTTCAGCACATTAAAAGAAAGATAACCATCCTTTGATCAGCATCTTTTCAGTCCTCCTCTGCCTCACCCACCAGTGCCTGGTAACCACCATTCTACTATTTGCTTCTGCCCATTTGACTATTTTAGATTCCATATATATCATGCAACATTTGCCTTTTTGTGATTGGCTTATTTCAGCTTAATTAGCATAATGTCCTCCAAGTTCCCCTGTGTTATTACAAATAGCAGGATTCTCTCTCTGTTTTAAGGCTAAAGAGTACTAAAATGTAGATATATACCACATTGTCTGCATCTACTCACCTGTTGATAGACAAAGGTTGATTCCATATCTCTGCTATTGTAAATAATGCTGCAATGAACATAAGTGTGCAAGTATCTCTTAAGCTTACTAATTTTATTTCCTTTGGGTATAAATCTAGAAATGAAGTTACTGGATTATATGGTAGTTCTATTTTTAATTTTTTAAGAAACTGCCATACTCCAACTCATGAAGCAAGTTTGCTAGAACCGCCAGACAAACATATTTAATATAATAAATACTCTGAAAATAAGAAAGGATATTTTTAAACCAAATAAGAGGAAGAAGTCATAAAAATATCCAAGGAAAATATGAATGTGTATATTATGATTTTTATAAAAGGACAAAGAGATGTGATACCATGGAAGAACAACTAGTGAGTAGGGTTATCAGTGTGCCAAGAAGGTAAGAATGGATAACTTTACATGAAGTTAATTGCATATATTACTGAAACAGAAGCATTCCTCCTAAAGATTTATGGACAGAATTGATCTCCCCTTTTGTGGACTTTAACATACTGCATTTCTGGTATATTTCTTTAATGTGAAAAACTGAGAGAAGAAATCAGTATAGAAAATATGATGCATGCTTGACTGTCCTTCAGAGGACCTATAAGAATGAGAAAATGATAAAAATTATGTATTTAAAATGATTAAATACTAATGCTGCAAACTTTACAAATGATGAAATGGTGAAATAAATTGCTGGTACTTTAATCCAGACACATTTAGATTAACAGGATGTCTGTAAGACAGTTTGACAAATGCCTTGTTCTTACATAGTACAGCACAGTCCAGATTCAAGAGCCCTTGCCTCTGGTTCCTGTTTATTAAGTGGCTGATATCTGTACATGTATTATAACCACGCTATGAAGTTAACAAAATCTTTTATTCAGACACATAAAAATGTAGTTCTGAGTTTTAAAATTCAATGAGAGTGTCACAGTAAATGCAACAGCTATGCTCTAGATGTTAATGATAATTTACCAATGGAAAATATTTTTTCCTCTAACTAAAAGATAGGTCAGTCCCAAAGGAAATTATTATTTACATAACTAGGATAATTGAAACATTAAATCAGCTTTCCATAAAGTTGTATTTATTTTTTCTAAGTCAGATATTATCAAATTTAGACAGATTTTAAGTAACATTTCATATAGATATTTTACCAGTTAATTATAGGATGAAAACATTTAGATAAAATACAAAAATATGAATACTATTTTGTTGACTTAAAAATATACATCATAAAATTATTCTCAGGTTAATAAACACCTTTAATTTTTGTGCCTTGTGGAAATATATTTCAAATAAATAAGATAATCTCAATTTATCAGGGGTTATCTGTAATAAAATAAGGAGAGAAACCTCTTTTGGTTTATATTTCTAGTGTTTATTCCTATTCCACAACCATTTCATACCAGTCAATAAAAAAGACGAAATCTTACTATATTTCATTTTCTGTATCTATAAAGCAGAGACCCTGGTACATTGCAAATAACAACTTCATTCATTACTTTATTTGAGATTGTAATTATGTATCAATCTCTTTGATTGATACATAACTACAAGTATAATAAAAGTTTTTACCAAGTATAATAAAATATTGTTTTTAAAAAGTTCTTTATTTATTACCTAGCTGAAAAGTATAATACTTCTATTTTAAAAGAAAAACAGTAAAAAATAATCCTCCTGGAATGGCTGAAGGTAATATCAAGCTACTTCTGATGTTCTTGCTTTCCCTGAATGGACAAGACACGCCCCCTCTATTCCCACTTCCTACAACACCAACAATCAGAAATACTAATGTTCTCACTGTGTTTCCTGATAGCAACATTATCTTGGAACAAAATTTATGAAAAACTCATCTGAGATTTTCAGAAGCTCCCTCAAAAGTTACCTAAATAGCATATCAGAACTAGTAATCTCATAGGGTTTGAGTATTTTCTGTCACCTGGATAAATGAGCAGGTAAAGGATCATCCTGGCGATCCTGGACTTTTGTTTTAATGATTATCATTGACACATTAAAATAATTAATTTTATAATTATCAATAATTGTTCATTGATCAATAATTCTAATTTTGAAAAATTATCTTTAAGATTTCTAAATAATATAAGAAAACGGAAACAATTACTACAAGGAAAAAGAGAGACACAACCAATATTCCAAATGTTCTTGATGATAAAGGTATGGTTTCAATTGGCATTAATTCTTTTTGTCACTATTTTATTTTCCCCCTCTCTCCAATACTTTAACTTCTGTGTAACAAATTGGGTAGAACAGAAACAATGATCAGACACATGGCCTTTACACATAATTTTATATTTTAAGTGTACTTGTTCCTTGGGAAAGGAAATGGACCCTGAACACGATAAATAGGAAGGCTTCTTGGACCTTTTCAGAATGCATATGTTCTGCTCTTTCAAACCACAGGGCTGGGGATCCTTCCATGTCACTTAACTTCAATATTCTGCTCTCTAATGTTTATGTTCCCACCCTTACATCTCTTCCTTTCTGATTTCTGCTCCCCTATCTCCCTCAGGCACTAGTTCTGCATGCTGGCCATGCATTCTCGAAAGACAGACCAAGGTAGCTAGCCTGAGGCCTTTGCATATCGAATGATGGCTTCAGTCTACAAAGGCATTTGCCTCAGCACCACATTTCAGGGGTTAATTATGGCACTTTCAGATCATTCAAATGTTACTTTCTTAAGGGAACTACTCTGACTATCCTATTTAAACTACAAACTCTCCACTCATCTTTACTCCTCAGCCCCCTCATCATGCTCCATGTTTTCTTCCATAGCCCCTACTACATTCTAGCTTTCTACAAATTTATTTTTGTAGTAAATATGGTTATTATCTACTGGATATTCCCAGATAGTCTATTAGATGTTTCTAGCTTTCTAGCTGATGTATCCCAAATGCCACGGTGTGGCACATAACGAAAGCTCAAAAATATTTGTTGAATGAATGAATTAAACTACAGACTGAAAACTAGTTAGACTTGAAACTACACCATGAACATATCTTAAAATAAGTCACAAAATACTAGAAGGGTGTTTAGACTGCTTTAATTGCATGTGATTGCAGGTACCAGTTGTTCCACTTCCTCACTGGACCACTGAAGCATTCGACTTTATAAGGTTACCTGATTACTAAGAAGATAAAAGCATCTGACTTTTAGTCTGGCTATTTCTCTACCTCTAGCTCCATAAACAGCATTACTCAAAATCATGTGTATTCATTGCCTAAAATAACACAGCCTAGCCTATTAAAATTTTCTCTCTGGATTGTTCTTAAACATACCATTTTTTTAGGTTTTAGTGCTAGGCACCTTAAAGCTTTTGTTTTTTACCTCATATTTTATATTCTGTAAGATCAAAGACTATTCCTTCCTCAGATCCCATGGTAACTGAGAGATCAAGGTCTCTTGTCTGCACCCTAAATATGGTTGTTGGCTGTACTGTAAAATTCTACTCTCTGCAGTTGCTCGTATTAATTAAGGTTTTTAAAACATAAACAATAGAAACTAACTTTGGTTAGTTTGAGTAAAAGTTACAGGATGATAAACTGGACTCCAATCACACATCTGGCAGTATGTGCACAGGACAAGAGTAATACAGCAAAGGCCCCTAAGACCCACGGCTGGGAGTGCTGGATCACCTTGCAAAACATGTTAGAAGCAACTTGTTCTTCTGCTCCTAAGTTTGTCCTCTATACTAGGCTGTAAAAAAGGAGATGGGGGTGGCCATAGAAAAGATTTCTGTGGAGTAAGCTGCCAGAGTGATGTGTAATTTTCTCACCATGAGGGATGTGTCCCATTCTTCAGAATGCATAAGAGGGGGTTCAAAGGGATGATTCAGAGATCTCAACAGAAGTCTTCTGAACGCTAATGGACTCACGTGTGGGAGTCAGAGGCCAAAGCTGTGGCCTCAATGCAAATCAAAGAATTCTATATTGGGATATGCTGCACTTTCACTGAAGCAAGAAAAAAGTGCAGGCTTTCCTGGGGACCTAAGAAGGTTTCAGGACCCAATAAGCGTCTGAAGAAAGGTGCCAAACTCAGATTAACTCAACGGGGATTATTTCAAAGAGACTGACCAGAAGGGGCAAAGGCTAAACCCATAGTAACCTATATTTCTAGAGCTAGAATGAGTCTTAAACTTTTTGACCTGCTATAGAATTAAATGTTGCACAATCTACTTTAATTTTAATAATTCCAAATTCATTTATAAATAGAAGATGAGAAAATGTTCCTTGTAAGATATCACTAAATAGAAGAAAATAAACCCTTAGGATATCCTATTTACAGGCCAAGATTTATGGACATTAGTTATACACTCATTTTTTTTCTTGTGACAATTAGCTGTTTGATAACCTGCAACATGCTCCTAGGGCTTGATGCCACATGGCCTTTTGCACAGCATCCCCAAAGATAATTTATGCCAGGTACAATAAAACGAGGAGACAAATGATGCACACTTGCTACTTTCTAATACTTCCATTAAATAATTGAGAGAGCCCACATGTCAGTGTCCAAAAAAATAAAATTACACTTAAATATCATGATATTACCATCATTTAGGTTATAAATGGTAACATCAAATTACCTCATCTCTTTGACAGTAGTGATAAGATTGTATCAACAGAACTTGACCACGAAATAAAAGTATTCCTCCTCTTTGCCTGACATGTGAACATTTGAAACAAAAGGAAACAAATCTCACAATTGAGAATTGAGAAACAACAATATTATCTTCAGTAGAAAGTTAATAGGAAAGTCTATTTAAAGAAATAGACACTTTGCTGACTATTCTGAATTTTTAATCAGAATTTAAAATTCCAGATCTATTAATTACAGAAAAAGAAATGTATGATTGTCATTCATATTTGTTATACTTTCTAGCGCAAAGATGGTATTTTATGGCTCTTCATTCCCAAATACCTTACTATGTGTCTGCCTCCCATGAGTAAGGATATTATCCTTATATTTGTAGACAACTGAGCTCCTACATGCTAAACAACAGAATTGGACAAATGTACATACCTAATGACAGGTTATAGAAGAAGGTCTTTAATGCTACTTTTAAACGAGTAAGTGTCCCTCAAGAGCACATGTGCTTGCAGGCAGCTTCAGAGGAAGAGCATAAATCAGAAGAGAGATAAGCAGGACCAATTTCTCCTAAATTCACCAGTCAGGTTAAGTCATGGACCAAGCCCTTGGAAAAAATCTGTGAGAAGTGGAGAGCTGTCATAGGGTTATATGGTGCATTCTTGGAACTACACAGATAAATACATCTATAGCATAAAATAAATCTTGCATCCTAAAATGTATCCAGCATTAGCAATGTACTGAGTGTTTTGCTTCACTGAGCAGGCTAGACATATGAACATATATTTTACCAGAAAATAAATATGACTGGTCCTTAACCCTAGATAAGCTACTCAGTCTACTCTCATTCATAATAAAACAAATGTAAATCAAAACTATACTGAGATACCATTTCTCAACAATACTTTGGTGAATATTTAAAAATCTGGAAAATATATTTTGTGGATATACCAGTGGAAACACAAGCACTCATACATCACTAGCAGGAGTACAGAATTTGGAGGAAAATTTGAGAATACGTAACAAAATTACACGGACATTTGCACTTTCATCCAGCAATCTCACTTCTAGAAATATACCCTGAAGGCACATTGGCAAAAGCACCATCACCAATCAAAAAAAAAAACTACACACAACAACAAAGAAACTCCAGAAATATGCATTTACAATTTATGAATCTATTGTTATCAGCGTTGTTTGTACTAGGTTATATCCAAATATTCTTACAACTGAGCTGAAAAAGGAATGACACACATGTCTACATACTATTATGAAGTGATTCTCAAAATATATTGCTAAGTGAAAGAGGGAGGTGAAGAAAACCTTGTGTAATATGGTATGCTATTATTTTCAAAAATATACAATAAGATAAAAGCAAAGTAAGTGCTTATAGGTGAAAAAGAAGAAAAGTGGAAGAATGAGAATAACTACCATGCTACTCTGAATATACTTGTTTTTAGATTTAACTATGGAAAGGAATATTTTAAACAAAGTAATTTTCTATGTATCAGTGGTGGGATATATTCTAAGAACAAAAATAACTGAATATAAAAAAGCTCACTTTGTCTGCTCATAGTAATCTTGTTATTGATATGGTTGTTAATGCCAGTTTGAGAGTATTGTGTGTAAAGTAAAATAATGCAAATGACTAATTATGTTGAGAAATGGGAATGTCTACGTAGAAATTCAAAGGCACAGATAGGTGTAAGATTAATAAATTAAGTAAATATCCCATAGGACTAAATTTGAATAGGAGACATCAGGAATCAGCAGTACAAAACTTATGATATATTTCTATCTCTTATTATAAACTGAATAGGCAAAAAAAATAATAATAATAACCCACACAGTAGTGAGTACCTAGTATAAGTACTATTTTTCCCATCAAAATTATCAAGTCTTTGGAAATATTTCAGTCTTGAATAAGAAATGTACAACATGAACTTACCAGAAGTTCATACCAGAAAACAAGAAAGTTAGATTAGTTGAACTACTTGAAACAAAAATCTCGCTATTCTCACCTGGTTTTTAAGATACTAATATCACCCCTCACTGTCTATTTTCAAGTTGTCAAATGACTCTGAGTTAACAACATTCATCAGCCTGCTGTGATGAACTACAGCTAATGTTGGGAAGAATTCCTGATAAGAGCCTCGAATCTCGCCATGTCCTGTGCCACTTTGTTTGAGGGAAACATGTCAACAATTGGATGATGCTCTCAGGGCAAGGTCACTTCTCTATCACCCTTTGGGGAGAGATTTGGTAATAAGGAAAATATCGAGCATGTATATATTACTTACTACATAACAAACAGTTTTGAATACTTTTGTAGCATAAGAAATATATCATGGCTACAAGATTAGCAATATCTATAAGGCCCACTCAAGCAGCTGGCAGACATAGTGTTGGCCCAGTATAATGCCCAGTATGATGCATTCTGGCCTGGGGATCTCTAACCCTCGCCCAAGATTTCCAGAAGACAAAACTATCTCAGCACAGATGTAACTCTCATAAACCTTAATAGAACTCACTCTTACAAGAGTACCTTAAATTCCCTATAAGAAGGAAACACCTAGTAACTGAACTGGAGTAAACACAGGTATAAGAAATGGGGAAGAATTCCCTGAACTCTACAATGGTCTCTGGAAGAAGACCCTCTCAATCAGGCAGTCATATGTCCCCTAACTGTATCTGGCCCATGACACTGGCTTGCTCCCACTTTCTGTCTTGCAAGAGTGCTGTCAAAATAAACTGTTTCATCATCTGACAGTGTCTAATACTCATTGTATTAGTCTGTTCTCACCTGCTAATAAAGAGACAGCCAGGACTGGGTAATTTATAAAGAAAAAGAGGTTTAGTGGACTCATAGTTCCATGGCTAGGGAGGCCTCACAATCATGATGGAGGGTGGGGAGCAGCAAAGTCACGTCTTACATGGCAGCAGGCAAGAGTGTGTGCAGAGGAACTCCACTTTATAAACCATCAGATCTTGTGAGACTTATTCACTATCATGAAAACAGCACAGGAAAGGCCCACCCCCATGATTCAGTTACCTCCCACCAGGTCCCTCTCATGACACGTGGGAATTATGGGACTACAATTCAAGATGAGATTTGGGTGGATTCACATCTTTGATGTGAATCAGACCAAAGGGGAAAAGGAGCCTCTGGGAAAGCTGGGTAACTAGGATCACCTGAACAACACCCCACCCCCCAATTTTTTAATGTACCTATTAACACTTATACCAACCCTGGAACGTACGTACTATATTTAGAGTTATTTTACAAATAAAGGCATCAAGATTCACACAGGTTAAGTAGTTTACTCAGCAAGGTCACGTAGCTAGTTAAGTGGTACACCTAAACTCTAAGTCCAGATAGTGTGAATTTAGAGCCTATGCTCTTAATCACCGTGCTATATCAGCCAGCACAGCTCAATCATGCCATAAGAGGAGCCACTGACACTGCACCTGGCGTGTGAAACATCCATCCCTTGGGAAAGACTGTTCAGAACTGTAAAAATGTTTTAACGTGAGTCATATACAAAAGGACACAGTTATTGCTGACACTATATATATTTTTTGGCAATACTCTCCTCCCTCACACATACATGAACACAAAAGCCTCTTTTCCTTTCTAAGAACTTTTAATATATATTATTTAATTGAGGCAAAACTCAGGGTCAGTGAAAATTTTAGAATTTAACTTTAAATCACTTGAGCTGGTATAGAAAACTCATGACAGCATAAAGATGAAACAACTCACCAGCTATCACCAAGCAAGAAATTAGCAGAGCTGGAATAGGAATCCATGACTCTGATACCAAAGCCCTTACACGTGTTTAAATACTGCTACACAGATCTCTAAGTGTGAACTAGTTACATAGTATCTCTTAAATTTCAATATGCATACTTCATAAGACTGTTACATAAATAGAAATGTATGTAATAACCCCTACTTAAACGATTCAAATATATAGAAAGATAAAGTACAGTAGCATCACTATCCTGTTTGCCTTTCCCTTTATCATCATTTTAATGATCAATTATCCATTCACATTTTATAGTTTAGCTTATAATGATAATATGATGATGGTTAGGATAATGGAGTTATAAAAGAAGGGAAAAAGAAAAGGCAGAGGGAAGGAAAAGACAACATTTTGTTTTTCATTACTTTGACAAGAATCAAAGTTTTTTTTAAAAATTAAGGCATCAATATAGGCAATAAATGAGGAATTCAATGTCAAATGTAAAATAATTATGTCTCTGTGTCCCCTATAATTAATTTCGTGATTTACTTATTTTAATAAAAATAAGAATTTGCATATTGTTGCCTTTTCTGGTGATTCTGTTTATTGTTCCCAGTCCTTTACTGTGAAAAGGGTCACGAACAAGAATTAAAATACTCTGTCTGAGAAACTTCTCTCTGCTACTATAATAATACGTCATAAGATAGTATTAAAGATTTTTTTCAGTCTAGTTCTGCAGAAGAAATATGTCTTGCTTAAGAATAGTCTGCATTGGTTGTTAAATGATTTCTGCCTCAAAAATTACTCTGCAGCTTAAGCTGGCCACAATTTATAAAATCTAATAAATAAATATTTATGGGATGATCTCTGCTTACTTTTGGAAATAAAGTTTGAGTGGATAAGTAAATTGGATGAAACATTTTTCAGCCGTTATCTATCCTTTGAGAGTAATTGGTTCAACTATTTCTAAAATGCATGTTTCATTTACATCCATTTTGATAATTACCTTTTTACCTTCCACAATATAGAAAACCAGTTTAAGTAGATACAGTCTAGCACTTATGTGACAGAATCCTAATTGCACACAAGAGTATATTGAAGTTTCAGGTTTCCTGAGCTGCATTAATGCCACTTATCTTTTGAGTGCACTATTCTTTACAAGAACAAGCATCTTCCAGCAGTTACGAGTGGATTATGTATAGTAATAGTTCTGTCTTAAAAATGGAAAAAAGGAATGAAAACTGTTGGCATATCTAGAAGCCTCTCTGTCTTTAATGTATTTCATTGATAATAAGACTGTTATTCTCACTTACCTAATATAAGAATCCATTAGAGTATAAATGTATATGCTGTGATGCTGTGGACTTCTTTAGGTAATTACTTTTCTGAAGTTTTTTTAGATAAATTACAAATTATATAACCATTCCATAATGTACACATGGGCAACAAGGGACATAGACGATAAGAATTTGCCTGATACCTTTAGCAGTGCATATAAAGTGTCATACAGTTGTCTGTTCATGTCAGAAACCAGGTTCTAAAAATCAGTTACTAATTTATAACTATCACATTCACATGCCTATCAAAAATCATGCAAAGATTTTCTTCAGCTAGTGAAAAAATTAATTGACAATCATTGAACTGTTTCATAGAATAAAGGCATAATTTGAAAAAGAGTTAACAGCATAATAATATATGAAGCATTAGAAATAATCTCCAATGTGCTGCTTAACATTAATTTCTAAACTTCCACATTGGGCAATTGAGAAAACAATCAGCTGTGACTGAGGAAAAGGTCCCTAGCGCTGTTCCATTTATGTCTTTTTCTGCAATTTATGTCTTGGTTTTCTTCTGTAAGAATTTATTACAAATTGTAGTGTTATTTTCTGATTCCATCTGTAATAGGTCAATGTTTAGAGCTTAGTGCCAGTCTACATTACTGTTTTAAGTTTCACTTTCTCTGTCTTTATACAACCAATATAAAATAGGTTATTTTCTTTTAATTCACTGCATACTATACACTTACTCCCTATTTTGCTTCCCCCCTCCCCCACCACCAACAACTCTTTCTGTGATACTATGAATAGCTGTGTGAACGTCTAGCTTTATTGGCAACTCCCAAGTTGAATCTGACTTCTAAAGTGTACCACATGATGCAGAAGTCAAGGACTAAAAAATATTCTTTATATGTACCATCTGCTAACTCCCACATCACGAAAATAGTGCCCATTCTCCATATTCAGGGTGCTTTCAGTTTATTACATCACAGGAATCATGTGTATGCTATAGATATGAGAAAGATACAGTAGCCAATTGAATGCCTCTGTATTTCAGGGTCTCTTCCTGTGCCTTAATCGGGGTAAATGTCAAATAAAATGGTAAATACCCATCTATGAATAACATAG
Source organism: Sapajus apella (assembly GCF_009761245.1). Classification (NCBI taxonomy): domain Eukaryota; kingdom Metazoa; phylum Chordata; class Mammalia; order Primates; family Cebidae; genus Sapajus; species Sapajus apella. Next base: position 33,708,086 of record NW_022436942.1, read on the forward strand.
TCTAGTTCTTGCTCATTTACTTGGACATAAAACAAAACTAGAACATGTTGAAGAAATCCTCAGTGTTTAATAAGGGATTTTGAAGTCTCGAGTTAGCTCTGTAAAATCATCTATGGACCATTTAATTTCCAATTTAAGGAGTTGCAAAGCATTGTCCATAGTAACTGGCTTTAACTTGAAACTGAATGCGATCAGCGGAATAAGACAAAATTGCCTTTAGGCTTGCTCAACCACATTTTGGAAGCAGATTTGGGTGATGTGAGAAAGATGTACTTAAAAAAAAATTAAAATGAATAAAAGCTTTAAAATACCTACAGGGTCAAAATACGCAAATGACTATATTTTAATGAATTTAGTAAAGTGATAAGAGAATTCTAGAAGACATAAAATAGATATGATCATTATCATATCTATTTTGCAACTCTAATTAAAGTCTGAGTTAGAACTTGCACACCTGCAGTGGGTCAGAGCATACAACTTTCCGGTAGTTCCACGGTGTAATGGTAAACACCCTGGACTCCGAATCCAACAGAAGTCTCAGCATGGACCTTTACCTCAAGTCCAAATAAAAACTTTTGCTTTAGCAGCCCAAAAAGGCAAACTTTGGGGTGGAAAGGGAGTGCCTCTGACAATATAAATTATGTACAACTATAATTTTTAAACATTTTAGTGTTTCTCATAGACTATACAAATCTTGAAAAGCAAGAGGCAAAAAAGAACTACTTTGTAATCAGTACTTTCAAGTAAACTAAATATAACTTTATTAAATAGTATCATTAGAGTAATAAAGCATAATAAAATGAATCTGAAGGAGGCTGATAAGAACAAATTCTGCCATTTTTATTAGGCAATACCTTCAAGTCAAGTTGAAAGAAAACTTTCTTTCTGGCTTCAGAAATATTAAAAGCATATAATTTTTATATTAGTAATTTCATAGTAATTATTCAATAAATATCATATGGTTATTTATTATTTATAATATTATTATAGTATATTTTACAAATAATATGACATTCTCATTGAAATTCATCGCAAGTAAAATATGTATCTAGTTCACAAAATTATTAAGTTTAATTTTATATAGATTTTATTATCACAATATTCTCAACTACCTGACAATACATAAGAAATATTATCACTTCTCATTTGTTAAGGAGAAAGCCACTTCAAACAATACCTTAGAGTAAGGTAAGTTAATCTACGTCTTGATAGAATTTCTAGCAAAGGAAACCAGTATGTTAACTGAGGATAGAGAGAGCATCCTGTGTTAGAAGCAACTGCAATACAGTGGACTTTTGCTGAACAATTTGAGATGAAATGGGAATTTTCTCATACACTATGACATTGAAATATACATGTACATATATGACTCTTCTTCTAACCTTTCCCTTAGGTAAACTAGGATAGATAAATAGTAGTTCTGTCGACTGAGAAGTGGAGTAATTCAGGCAGTCCCTTTAACCAGACTGCCTGGTTTGAATCTATGTTCCACCACTTAACTGCTGTGTGTATCAGGAAAAAGTCACTAAGCATTTCTGTGCCTTAGTTTCTTTACCTGTTAAATGGGAGTAATATAATTGACTACTTTGTTGACTTTGTTGCTAGGAAATAATATGTTAATATATTTAAAGCATGAATAAAAATGATTGCTACATAGTTGCAATGATTGCTACATAGATGCAAAAAGAATTTATGCTACACAATAGTTCTCTCTGGCAGTGTTCGTTTTAGGAAAATAAAAACAGTTTTTGGTATTGCAGGCATGAAAATATTTACTAGAGAAAACCAGGCACTTATAACCTTGTTAGAAAAGCTGGCAGTGTGAAAATAAAGGTGATGTCATGGAAAATTTTGCTTGAAAGGTCAAGAACGTGTTTCTGCCACCGACTTTAGGGATGTTCAAGAATCTACTGTCAGAGTCATAGCTGATCATCGGCTTTGCAGTTAGTGACTAAAAATCAAACTTAGAGTCTAGTTAGCCATTATAAAACCTTTTGTCAGCTAAAACCTGCAATAGCATTATCCACTGCTGTTGCTAGAGAAAGAATGGCCTCTGATTCATTTTTATGTTCCAAATTTTCTGTGAGTGCAAGGGACTGGCAGAAGGTAAATTGCATCTAGAACACTAAAGGCAAGTAAATCCAGAAAAGATCGTTTTTTGTCTTTTAGCTCCAGTGATGTTCAGACAGGCTTACAAACAAGGAGACAAAAAGAATGTATGAATGTATACAGACTGCCAATAAAAAATCCAGCCCAGGTCCTTACCCTGTTCTTTGTCAACTAATTTGAGAACTCTCTGAGAAAAAGAAAGCTCCAAAGTGAAAGAAAAAAATCTCTGTGAAACTTTGAGCCAAAAAAGAAAAATCACTTAATGCTCCTTGAATTTAACCATATTTTTTATCCATGTCCCCATCTGAATTAATTATACATTCTAAAATCCATATATTTGGATCTCATAAGAGCAGATATTTTATCAGGAGTCACCTATGCCTCAAATTTCATAAAGAAGACACATCAACACTTGTGAAATGAAAGATTAATAATCAAAACATACAGAAGCTGCATTTGATTAGTAGAAATCCATGACACATTCTTCAAAAAAGAAGCTTGGGTCAATGGTGAAATTAATGGAAATGTTGAGAACTACCTTACCTCTGTTCCCTTCAAATAGCATTAAATGAGCTAAAGATAAAAGATTGTCTAAAAGTAGCTTAAAATTTACTGGATTTTAAAGAAACTGGATCACAGTGGAGATCCTGTTAGGATATTATGTTACATATCTCTTTCCAAAAGAATTACAATTAGGACCTGTAATTGAGGGTGAGTGGAGGGTCTGTCTTGTGTATTAGTTAGTGTTTTTCAGAGAGAGAAAGATCCAATAGGACACACATAGAAAGAATAAACAAATGTATGAGAGGGGATTTATTAAGGAATTGACTCAAGTGATTGTGGAGGGTGAGAAATCCCACAACTGGCCATCAGCAAGCTGAAGACCCAGGAAGGTCAGTAGTTTAGCTAAGTCTGAAAGCCTCAGAACCGAGAAAGCTAAAGGTTTAACTCTCAGTTTTATGCTGAAGGCCTGAGAATCTGAGGGACTCCTTGTGCAAATTCCAGAATTCAAACACTGAAGAAACTGGAGTTCTAATGTTCAATAGCAGAGGAAGAAAAGTGTCCCAGCTCAAATAGAGAGAGCAAATTCACCTTTCCTCCGCCTTTTTATTTTATCTGAGCTGTATGCTGATTAGATGATGCCTACATTGAGTACAGATCTTCTTTATTCAGTCCACTGATATAAATGCCAATCTCTTCAGGAAAAACCCTTACAGATCTACCCAGATACAATGCTTTACTCATTAACTTAGTTTTTCTTGATCCAGTCAAGCTGACACCTAAAATTAGCCATCACAATCTCTGTTCACATTTTTAACAGATCTCAACTTTATGCTTATGATTTCCAATTAACAGAGTCATTATAGCATGTGTCTGTGTATGTGTGTAAAATATGTAAACATATTATTAAAGAAATGTAAGAAAATGTCTTTTGTAAGAAAATGCCTTTTTTAATACTTAATTGTCATCTTCTCCTTTTATGTGGTAAATAGAATTTTCTAAACATGTAAAGGAGCCTAGCTCCCTTTTCACCTAAGAGTCTTGGTTAGTGTCACGAATGACCTCCTTTCTGGTGACTTTGCTCACAACTAGTTTGGCACTTAGCCTTGTTTTGCTGCCATTAAAATATACTATGTAATGATGAGGCTTCCTTACTCTATACATTTGCAGCCTGAAAATCCTTCAAGATCTTTCAATAAGTCCATAAAGATATACCATCAGGTTGTTATATCCCAGTGAGTTGTAAGGAAAGCACCACACTCTGAAATCTGACTGTGAGTCCTTTACTGCTGGCAACCAAGAGTCAGCTCATGCTCAAAATCTCTCGGCCTCAAGGAAGGGGCTTGATTTCTTTTTATACCTTGCTTAAGAAAAGGGAGGGGGAGCCTAGCTGAAGTGGAATTTTACAGAAGTGGAACAAGCGAGTTAGGGGAGGAGGCTGGTAACTTGGGGGCAGGCAGTTCCCATGACTGTTGATTAACTAAGGAGGGTTTACACAAGTGGTTTCCATGATTGCTGGTTACCAGGGTTGGTGGGGCAGGGTGGGGGGGGCATTTGATACTTTCCATACAATCAATCAAGGGGGTATTCACAATAGTAAGGAGGCTTGTCAAGCAGGATATGGTTACAACGGTTATATGTTTCTACAGCTCTAAGTACAACATGACCCAGCACAGGAACATGACCCAGGTATGCATTCAAAGGAGAAATGCCGGGAGGTGTGAGGTGGAGGTTAAGATGGAATCTGTCTGACTCTCAGCAAAATGGAGTCTGTCTGACTAACACAGGGTAGGTTAGCACAAGGTCATTCAAGTTTGAACTTCATTTTGAGATGATATTGACACTGAGCCCAAACTTGGTATGTGTAGAGGGATGTGGGCAGGGGTGTGGGAGGGCAGCGCTAAGGTATCTCCTGATTATTGTCAATATTGAATATTGATGGTGGATATTATAAAGCCTAGAAAGATAAATTAGCATTTGTTGAACATCCTCTTTTTGTAGGGACAATGGTTCTTAAATAAAATGTTAAATATCTTATGTGGAGGCATCAAATAGAAATGGAATAAAGCTGTGAAACAGAAATGAAATAAATGGAACAAGAGGAAGGCTGAACATGGACCCACCTTCCTTTTCTCCCCTTGATGCCTCTTGCATCATTTTCAACACAGCTGAGCTCCCCAGGTAGCACAGTTTCAATATAACTATTGTTAAAATTTTACCAAGTATTCTAATTGTAGTTTGAATTCCTAACACATACAAATCTACAGTTAGAAATTTGTCAACACTCTTAATATCCATGAGACACTAGGGTTCAATCTTTGAATCTCAACACTGGGACTTCAAAGAGTTCTTTGTTCAATGATTAACAAAGAAAAATGATTAATTTTGAGGGTTTTTGTTTTGTTTTGTTCGTTTTTTTAAAAAAGCTTATGGTAGAAGGAGCAATTCTTACCATTTAGTACATTTATTTCATAAAAACTTAATTTAAGAAAATCTCAGCTGGGCATGGTGGCTTATGCCTGTAATCCTAGCACTTTGAGAGGCTAAGGCAGGTGGCTCACAAGGTCAGGCATTCAAGACCAGCCTGGCAATATAGTGAAACCCCACCTCTATTAAAAATACAAAAATTAGCTGGGTGTGGTGACATGCACCTGTAGTCCCAGATACTCAGGAGGCTGAGGCAGGAGAATGGCTTGAACTCAGGAGGCGAGGTTGCAGTGAGCCAAGCTTGCGCCAGTGCACTTCAGCCTGGGTGACAGAGTGTGACTCCATCTCAAAAATAAAATAAAATAAGATAAAATAACCTCACTCACAATAGTAACAATAAATACAAAGCCAAGAAATTTCTAAAAAAGAAATACATCTGTAACAGATGAGAAGAAAACTACAAAAGTTTTTAAAAGGCATAAAAAAATGTGAAGAAACATCAAATGTCTCAAAGAGAATATTAAATTATTTAAAGAAATAACTCTTGAAGAATTAATATGCAGTACATGTGAATGAAAATTAATACAGTATTTCTGAAGGAAGAAAAATATTACACTATCTAAAAACTACTAAAATAGCATAACAGGTTGAGTATTCCTTATTTGAAATGCTGGAGACCAAAAGTGTTTCAAAAAATTTGTTTTCATTTGGAGATATTCTTATGTACACAATGAAATATTTGGGGACTCAAGCCTAAACATGAGTTTCATTTATGTTTCATATACTTCTTAAGTGCATAGCCTGAAGGTAATTTTATTTTTCGCTGAGGGATGCTGAATAAACTGTGTCATGCACCTGTGTTTTGACTGTGACATGAGTTCAGCTCTGAAATTTTCCACTTATGGAATAATGTCAGTGCTCAAATTTTCATATTTTGGAACATTTTAGATTAGGGATTTTCAACCTAATCAGGGTTAACATTGTGAATATTAAACCATATTATAACCAGTAACAATGAAGAAAGTGCCAGACTAATGAATAGAAGTGTCACAAAATTAAAATGTGACAACTGACAAAGGAGACCTCGGATGTCACTGTGATGATAAAGAGAGTCATACATAGTGTTAGGAGAACCAGTTAAGGTAAAGAAAAATGAATGCAACTTACACTCTTCAAATAATTTCCATAGAGGTAAAATAATTAAATGTAAAAGTACACGCTAAAATTAGAAGCTAATGTATTGATTTTTAAACGTTAAAGAATGAATGGTTTTCTAATATTAAAACTCAAAAAAAATCTGAGCATTAAAAACTCCTACAGTTAAAAAATAAGAGGCAGAAAATGGATGTTGCTTGCAATGACTATGAATTTAAGAATTTATTATTTCTATTGTAAAATATTCATATAAATTATTTAAAAAGAAACAGAAACTAATGTTTACTGTAAATAAAAATGATGAAACTCATTAATAAGCAAAAAAGTAAATATTTTACCTTAGAATATTATTTTTGGTAATTAACTTAGCAAAATAATTAAGTGAAAAAAACAGTATTGATGCATGAATCACATATTTCAGGTAGATAAAAATACTGGAACAACTACTGAGTAAATACTTGGCAATTTATGTAAAAAATTATAAAATATTCAAACATACTAAGTCAATTTCTAGGTATTGTATCCTAAAGGAATAACACAATTTCTGACAAAAATAATAAATATTCACTATTGTTTTAAAAAGATTATTAATGTTGATTATCTTTTCTTCATCTTACTGAATTATAATATTAAATGAATTAAAACCATATATTATGGATTTTATAAAAATTTATTAAGCACGCACTATAAATGAGGCAATAGTATAATACTAATGTAAGTTATAGAATATAATAATAGAATAAACAGCTGTTAACCCACTATCTGTATGTTCATACTTCTATGCTTTCTTTCCCTACAGATAATTTCTTCCTGAATTATCTCTTTATCACTATAAAATATAAGCATTCCTAAACAAAGTACTGTTTTACATATGTGTGTGAGCTTCATAATATGCATCCTAATGTACATAATTATCCATTATTTTCTTCTTTCTTCTCTTTTCCCTTTATGTTCCAGGTTGTTTTCTTGCAGTTATCATATATTGAAGATTGATCTGTGTTTTAATGTGTAGCCGCATAACAGTTTTGTAGAACTGTTCAATAGTCTGTCTCTCCATTTCCCTAAGAAAGCACACTCAGGTGTGCTATCTCCTAGTCTTCTTGTACAGAAACAAAGTACCAATAATTTCAGTTTTACAACATGAAAAGTTATGGAGATGGATGGTGGTAATGAATGCACCACACTATGAATGTATTTAATACCACTGCACTCTACAATTAAAAATGATTATGATGGTAAAGTATATGTTATGTGTATTTTACTAAAATAATAAAAACATTGGGAAATAAGCACCAATTTGTTTACCAAAGTAATTGTACCAATAATATGCTCCAAATAAATAGTAAGCATTCCAATTGCCCCACTGATACACATTCTCTTCAATACGTGGTAACTTCAGTTATGATTTTTGCTGAGAGAGTGAGAGTAAGTTTGTGTCTGATTGACTTTTTAACTTGTATTTCACCAATTACTGAGAAATGTTAACATCTTTTCATATGTCTATTTGATGTTTGATCTTTCTCTTCTGTAAAATGACCATTTATTTTGCTCCATTTTCTATCAGGTTTGCCTTTAAATTTTTATTTTATAGAAATTTATATATATAAACATACAGACACACACACATATATAAAGTCTTAAAATGTTTAGAATACACTTATTCCTTTACAGTTATATATGTGCTAAATACTTTCTCTGAGGAGTTGGCTTTTATTTTACTTTCTTTATGATGTCTTTTGATTAATAAACTTCTTGAGATAGTGGAATTTATCAATTTTTTTATGTTTTGCAAAGTACCTGTTATATCTAAAAAAGCCTTTCTAATCCTAGGTTATAAATCTAATATCTGATAAATTATTCAAATATTTTTAAATGTTACCTCTCCAAAGGCAACAGAAATTGATAGACATTATAAATTAGGAATCTATTTAGTATGTCTTTTTCCCATAAGGAAAATCATTTGAATCAAACCCTTTATTGAATAATTTATCATTTTTTAGTGACCTGTAAAGACACCTCTGTCATACATAAAATTTCTCTATAAAAATTATAAAGAAACTATAGGAAAGCTACCTACAACTATATAAAAATTATAGTTTATTTCTGGGCTCTCCGTCATGTCCCTTTTCTCACTTTTACTTATTTTAAGTTATTTGAGTCTTTATTTGCTAAGGTTTTTACCAAATCTCAGTATATGTTAGAAAACATTTCCCTTCTATGTTCATCCTCTTCAGAAAGGCCTTGGCTATTCTTGGTCAAGAACAGTCAATAGTCACTGGTGTCATCAATTCTTTTTCTTTATAAACCTAAAAATATTTTTAGTAGTTTTACTAATTTTGACAAAGAAACCAAGTTTTGGAATTACTAGTTATTTCACATTTTTGAGAAGCAAATACATGATTTTTTACATCTTTGGATAAATGTTCAGCTAATTAAATTTAGATTCTTAAAAAATAATTTTTGGCCTGGCACAGTGGCTCTTGCCTCTAATCCCAGCACTTTGGGAGGCAGAAGCGGCAGAGCAGGAGGTTAGGAGATCAAAACCATCCTGGCCAACATGGTGAAATCCCATCTCTAAAAATACAAAAAATTAGACGGGGGTGGTGGTGTGTGCCTGTAGTCCCAGCTACTTGGGAGGCTGAGACAGGGGAATCACTTGAACCCAAGAGGCAGAGATTTCAGTGAGCTGAGATCATGCCAATGAACTCCAGCCTGGCTACAGAGTGAGACTCCATCTCAAAATAAATAAATTAAATAATTAATTAAATAAATAATTCTTAATACAAGTTCAGAATGACTAAACTACAATTCCAAAACCAAAATGCTTTGAAACTAACAATTTTTAAAAATTCATTTGTTGAGAAAATCTTGCCTGAACTGAAGTGAGATTATCCAAAGTCTTAATTTATACTAGGAGTGTAATACTTATGTTTACATGCAGAAATACTAGTGTGTTTAATATAAGGTGTCTCCTTGTATACTTCTGGATGCATTATAATACGTCTTGTACACTGAAAACTTTCATATAAATTTATTTAAAAAAGAACTGATTGATGGATCCATCTTTCATCAATAGAAACAGATAAAAAGATTAATACCAAGAAAAGTAGAAAGAAGAATGTAATGAGAATAGCAGAAATTTAATAAAATGAAGAACAAGCCCAAAATTGGTTCTTTGAAAAAGAAAACAAAAATTGATAAAACTGTGTAAGATTCATATGAAAAATAAAATAGAAAAAAAATTCGCCATACTAGAACAGAGAAAAAGTTGGCACACTCTATATCCTGTAGGCATTAAGAAGATAAAAGGATATCATTAACAACTTTATAACATAAATTTGGACATTTAAAGCAGTAAAATCTCAGAAAAGCACAACTTGATAAAACGTTCAGAAGAAATTGGAGAAATATTGTGGTTTCATAACTACTTAGAAATAAAATCAGCAATATAATAACTTTACAGAGATGCCTTCTCTTTCTACCCTCTTTTACCTGAAACAACCAAAAAGCCTCTTTGTAGATATCGAAAAGCTTGTTTTATGTATCTTGGTACTCCTGCATTGGGTGCATATATATTTAGGACAGTTAGATCTTCTTGTTGAACTGAACCCTTTAAAATTACGTATTGCTCTTTGTCTTTTTTGACCTTTGTTGGTTTAACATCTATTTTGTCAGAAACTAGGATTGCAACTCCTGCTTTTTTCGGCTTTCCATTTGCTTGGTAAATTTTCTGCCATCCCTCCTGATTACAGGCAGTAATCTGCATGTTCTTACTCATAAGTGGGAGCTGAACAATGAGAACACATGGACACAGGGAGGGGAACAACAATTACTGGGGCTTGTCAGGGGAGGGTGGGGGAGAACACTAAGGAGAAGAGCTAATGCATGCTAGCCTTAATATCTAGGTGCAGCAAACCACCATGGCACATGTTTACCTATGTAACAAACCTACACATCTTGTACATGTAATCCAGAACTTAAATAAATAAATAAAATAATTTTTTAAAAAAGAAGTAGACCTAAGAGCCCAGAAAAGGCAGCTAAAAGTTCATAGGACATCGTTTGTGAAATGAGAGAGAAGCACAAAGAGACAAAATCAAATTTAGAGCAAGTATTTTACCAGGGACACAAAAGGTATATTAATAATACTAAAAATGTCAATTCATTAAGAGAATGTAGCAATCATAAATAAGTCTAGCTCTATTAATGAGTTTCAAAATACATGAAGCTAAAATTAATAGAAGTGCAAGGAGAAACAGACAAACACACAATTATGTAGTCAAAGATTTTAATATTTGTATCTATTTTCAATCAGTTTAATGGGACAAGAAGACAGAAAATCAGTAAGGATGCAGAAAACTTGATCAACACAATTGACCAACTGGACCTAGTTGATAATTACAGAACATTCAATCTAACAATAAAAAAATAAATATTGCTTTTTGAGTACACACGACCTATTTATTAAGACTGATCATATTCTGGCCTAAAGTTAAGTCTCAACAAAGTTAAAAAGACTCAAGCTATAAACATCGTAGTCTTTCCCTAGGAATAGAGCTTGCACATCAAAGAGTTGATGAAATGGGTTAAAAGCACCATAGAATCTTGATGCTAAAGACCACGTAGTCCAACTGTGCCACTTCATTGGTAAGAAGACTGAGGCCCAGAAAGAAGAGGCATTCTTCCCACTGTCACATACTGAGTGACTGCTACAGAACCTCATCACAAATCCCTAGACATCCTTTTTGGAATTCATCCACTCAGGATTCACTGTGTCATTCTTTAACTTTCAACACGTGCTTCTGAAAAAGGCTTACAAACAACAACAACAACTGTGGTCTTTGACCTCAAGTAGAATTTAAATAGAAATCAACAATAAAAAGATCTCATAAAAATCCATATTATCTAGAAACTAAAGAAGCCCTGGGTTATAAAACAAATCAAAAGGATAATTAGATAGTATTTTGAACTGAATGAAAATGTAAACACAATACATTGAAACTTGCAGAATGTCACTAAAGGAATACTCGTGGAACAAGTATTTTTGTCACCTATATGTATTGCCTATATTAGAAAAAGTAAAAGATTTTTAAATTTTAAAAGGCTTCAGCTTTAAATAAAGAAATACATTTTAAAAAATAAGAGCAAATTAAATAATCAATAAGTAGAAGCAAGAAAATAATGAAGATCAAAGTGGAAATCAAAAAAAGAGGAATCCAGGAAATAATAGAGGAAAACTGCTGAAACAAAAAGCCAGTTCACTAGGAAGATTATGAAAATTACTAACCCATCTGGAGTTAATTTTAGTGTAAGGTGTCAGGAAGGGGTCCAGTTTCTGCTTTCTGCACATGGCTAGCCAGTTTTCACAACACCATTTGCAAATCAAAACTACATTGAGATACCTCCTCACGCCAGTTAGAATGGCGATAATTAAAAAATCTGGAGACAACAGATGCTGGAGAGGATGTGGAGAAATAGGAACACTTTTACACTGTTGGTGGGAGTGTAAATTAGTTCAACCATTGTGGAAGACAGTGTGGCGATTCCTCAAGGACCTAGACATAGAAATTCCATTTGACCCAGCAATCCCATTACTGGGTATCTATCCAAAGGATTATAAATCATTCTACTATAAGGACACATGCACACGAATGTTCATTGCAGCACAGTTTACAATAGGAAAGACCTGGAACCAACCCAAATGCCCATCGACGATAGACTGGACAGGGAAAATGTGGCACATATACACCATGCAATACTAAGCAGCCATAAAGAACGGTGAGTTCATGTCCTTTGTAGGGACATGGATGAACCTGGAAACCATCATTCTCAGAGAACTGACACAAGAACAGAAAATCAAACACCATATGTTCTCACTCATAGGTGGGTGTTGAATAATGAGAACACATGGACACAGGGAGGGGAGCATCACACACTGGGGTCTGTAGGGGGGAAATAGGGGAGGGACAGCAGGGGGTGGGGAGTTGGGGAGAGATAGCATGGGGAGAAATGCCAGATATGTGATGGGGAGGAAGGCAGCACATCACACTGCCATGTGTGTACCTATGCAACAATCTTGCATGTTCTTCACATGTACCTCAAAACCTAAAATGCAATAAAAAAAATTTTTGAAAAAAAAAGAAAATTATGAACCCTCTAGTCAGACTAAGAACAAGTTATATTTTGACCAATTCCATTCCAAAATATAAATCAGCATCAGATACATATACAAAAGAGAAGCATAATAATTTTACGTTTGTCAATATAAAATACCCTAAAATTTCTATCTTTGAACGATTTGTGGTGAATTCACAGCATCTGAAATTTCTTGCTTATTATTGGTGGTGTCATATTTATCAAAGAAAAACAGAGAATGTTTAGCTAAGTTTGAAGTTCAGATAAACAAGTATTTTATTACTAAAAGTATGTCCCATGCAATATTTACTAATACTTAAAAAGACGCTGTTTACCTGAAGTCCCAGTTTCACCAGATGCCTGCATTTCATCTTGCTATATCCTACTTAGGATGTGTTTGGCTGGCTGACACCTTGATTTCTGCTGAGTTCTTATGAGTCTCTAGATGTCTGAGCAACATGGATGTGTACAATAACCACTCTAAACTATGACTTGGGCTTACACATTTCCACCACCCATGGGTGGCAAGGATAGCTTACTATTAGTTCTTCTTCAATGTCATAATATCTGATATGTGGTACTTATCTTCTGATTTGTAACTCACTAAAGCTTATCAGAAGAGTGGGACAATAAAACTCATCAGTTCAAGGAATATATGTAAGGGTACGGTTTAGTGAAATAGCAATTTAAAGAATTTTTCATTGACTTTTTAATGCCCAATATTATTTATCTCTGATTCATTGTATACTTATGAGAAATATATTTATTATGTGAGCAGATTAAGAAAATGTTGTAACAGTACTCAGTAAAGGAAAATAATCATAAAAAATGATGTCTGATTTCCCTTCTTAATTCAAACTTTCAAGATCAACAGAATGTAAAGACATATTCCATGAAATATCTAGTGTTATGGCATTATACATTATTAAATATTTGTAAACTACATATTTAATAATAGAGAATTATTAATTATATTATATGGTTCTGTCACATCATGATATGATAAATAATTATTAAAACTGTATTTTCAAAGAACATATAAATGTGTGGAAAAGGTATATTATCTCTTGTTAGGTGATACAGAGTACAGTATGAATAGGATTAACTGTATGATCTTAATTATGTAAAAACAGGGATATGCATATAGAATATGTACATCTAAATATGCTTATGTTAGATAAAATATTACATTGAAACATTCAGGTGCATATGCATATATATGGTGAGAGACAATTCTCCTTGAATAACTTACATTTCTGCATAATATGGGTCCCCTGAGCCAAAAGAACTGACAATCTTTTTTTAAAAATGTTTGTTATTAAAACATTCTTGGAAACTAGAGATAGTTTTTTCTTCTGCATTAGAGGGCAGAGGAATGTAATAAAGACAGAGTGTGCTCCCCACCCCGCTGATGTTCATTTAGTCTTCTCCTCTGCTTCAAAAAGAATTGCTTACCATCTGGAATAAAGCTAAGATCACTCTTTTTCTAGGGAAAAAAAAGTTGAGTAAGTCATCAGCAGCCTATACTAGATTAAATTGTCCTAATTTGGGAGTACCTCTACTGGAATACATCTCTCTGCATGTACAGGTACCATATGGCCATTACTACATGGCCTGTGACAAACAGGGTTTGACAAACTACACAGACTGCTTTGGCTTCTGTTTCTGCCATAAGTAATAAACTGTATTTGTCTCTAACCAAGGGCCCTCGTGTTTCCTGTCAATGTTTATAAATAAAATTGTGGTAGGCCTTTTATCTTATAAGCAGGATAAAATCTCATCTCACAGTTTCTGATATAACAATTTGTTTTTAATACACTTGAGTGTATTAGTCAATTTTGTACAATATCAACAGCTTAAAAATCTCAGTGACTTATTCCTGAACACATTACATGTCAAGATCTGTGAGTAGCTGGTTCTTCCCCCTTCTTTATGTCTTCCTACTCTGCATCTATAGCAAAGGAAAAGGCTCCATATGAGACATATTGATCTTGTGGCAGAGAGAAAACTAAGAGGTGGTAGAGACATACAATGGCTCCTAAGCCATGGATGTGTTAGGTGTAGGTATGTCCCCATGCCAATGCCGAAACCAAGGTTCACTGACAAACACATCAGTGGGATGGAGATGTACATGAATTGCACATGAGGTATAGCAAATCATGGATCAATAAATCTTTTTACAGGAAGAAGGAATGTGTATTTGGGAAGAATAATACAACTACAAATTTTATTTTTGTCACATTTTAAATCAAAATTCACATATATAAACATACTCAACTTTATAGGGAAATGACTGACATGAAATATACCAAAATATTAACAGTTGTTTTACTTTTGATGGGAAATTATTATTGGGAAAGTATTTTTTCTACTTTGAGTATTTTATACATTACAGTTTCTTATAATGCACATATATTGTTATAAACTAAAAAACATAAATGCTTTTTAAACAATGTCATCATTTAACAGATTTCAAGATATTTTTTATTGAAAATAATATGAAATTTTACATTTTATTGACCATAGAACGAGAGTCAAGGTAAATACTGACTCTCCTTTTGAGTCAATAAATTCTGATCCATTCCTTAAGAGAAGTCAATATCTACTTTATTGTTTCTCTAGATTCCAAATGGGAACTTTGATAAATGTCTTTAAATTTTCTCTCAAGTTTCCGATGGGATGTTTTTAGCAACAACTATAGCTGCTGAAAAGTTGTACAGTTAATCATTAGATGGATCCTCCTATCTTGAAAATAAATAAACCAATAAGTATTAAAGAGATGAACTGCTCCATTTTCTTCTTCAATCACATATTAATGTATAAAAATAAACTAATACACAAAAGGAAATTAACCATTCTAAAGGTTACTACTCTAGAATCTAACATTCTAATGATTTCCTGAAATCTAATGCATAGAACTTATTCCAATATTATCTTTATTTTTATCTTATTTGATTAATGTAGCTACCAAGAGTTCCTTTGTGATGATAGGGCATTAGATAACAGTAAATACATGTAGAATACCTGACTCTTCTGATTCCAAAATTGCTCATCAAAGACACACACACACACACACACACACACAATTTGGGATGGGTAGAATTACTTTTTCTTAGGAACAGTATTATAAAGTAGTTCACAGATATCACAGACTAAAATTTTAAAAATATATTGAAGCTTTATACTGATTATTTTGGTGTTTATTATTTCAACATTTATCATTATATTTGTTTAGAAAAGAACTTGAGGTTGCTTGAGGGTGAGTTACTAAAACTCAATTTAAGTTACATTGAAGATATCAATTGTCATATTATTGGTTACTGTTAAACCTAAAATAAGTTTTTTTAGAAAGAATTTCATTAAGAAAATAATCACATTTCTAATTAGTAGGATTTTAAAATTAATTCTATTGCTTAAATTAGTTTCATTGTTTAAGTGTTTTAAACTTGCTTATTTGCACAGGTTTTTAATTTTTTATTTTGATAATTTTCTTTGCCTTCTGGTGCAATGATCTACAGTTGATTTTGTTATCAGTAAGTCAGGCAGGTTACTGAATATAGGAATTAGAAGACTAACTATCATGAGAACACGTTAGTGATAGCCTGTGAGAATAAGTTACACTGAGAATAACTATCCCGAAGCGTATGCCTGAAACAAAACATATGCCATGTTGAACCCTGATTAGGCCTTATTATCGGCTGCATTCCTCTGCCTCAAACATGCCTGTTCTTATGCAAGGTAATACCTACTGAGCTTCTTGGATTTAGCTTAAACATAAGGTGTTCCAGGATCCTGTGACTGACAAATTCCCTTTCACAATGGATTCCCAGTGCCCTTTCTATGTGTACTGTGTCTTCACTTAGCTCATGTACTTCTATCAAACATTTTTCACACTCATTGTAATTAATTACACAGTGAGTATGCAATTAATTTTCACACCCACTGATTTTTTCTGCCAGTCCATCAAATATAAAAGCTGTCTGTGGAATATAACTGGATAATATTTGTCTTTCCATCTAAAATATTTAGGACTTTGTCTTTAACAAAGACTTGTCAATATGTGATAGTCGAATGTCAGTCAAATGATACAAATTGCACTTCAAGGTTAAAAGGCAACGTAGATCCGAGGTTATAAACATAAGTAATACAGGCTACCGATGTTTGACTCCAAAATCTGCTCATTGTTAGTCATGTGACCTTGGGACAGTTGTTTAATCTTTCTGTGTCTTAGTTTCTACATCTATAAAATAACAATTTATATTATTAGGGTGTTACAAAGATTACATATGTTAACATGTGTAAAGCACCTAAACCATTTCATAGAACATGTTTTCCAATATATGGATGCATTTACTATTGTTATGTTAAAATTTTTACAATCCAAAAAGATAAGATTAAACTTGCAAATATTCCAACTAATGTCAAACACGGGACACAAAATGAATCTAATTTCTAAAACATCATGTTGGTGACTATATTCAGCATTTATATTATTTTTCTGAATGGTTTCCTGCCTGGCTCATATTTACCAGAGTAATAACACTTACACAACTAAAAATATATACTAAGGTAACTCATTTATTTGGTAAATACTTCTAGAATGCCCATATACATCAATTGCTTTTGTATACCTTGAGGGTAGAAGAGTGAACAAAGATGTTTCATGCTATAATGGAGCTTACATTCTAGTAAGCGGAGATAATAGAAATAAGTAAATATTTAAGAAAATATTAGATAGTGGTAAGTGCTTTGTAGAAAATTAAAATAGACTAATAAGATAGAGATCATTCATGTGGCTGCAATAATTTGAGATATCAGGAAAGGATTCTGTGGTAAACTGACATTCAGCAAAGACCTGAATGGCAAGAAGGAGCCATCTTTCCAAAGTCAAATATAAGTCTATAGAGTTTGACCTGACATTAAACCATTAATTACATTATAGTGTGAAAAACAGAAGCCAACAATAGAAGCAGGAAGATTACTAAAATGACTATTACCATGATCTTGCTAAAAAATCACGGTGACCTGAATTAGGATAACTGTAGTAAGAATGATAAGACGTACATGGATATAAACTGAAGGTGGGCCTACATGACTTGCATATGGGTTGGAAATGAAAAGAGAGTAAACAAGTATAATCTCAGTGTATTAATTCATTCCTTCACTGCTAATAAAGACGGGGTAATTCATAAAGAAAAAGAGATTTAATGGACCCATAGTTCCACATGGCTGGGGAGGCCTCACAATCAAGGCAGAAAAGCAGGAAGCATTTTACATGGCGGTAGGCAAGAACAGAATGAGAGCCAAGTGAAAGGAGAAATCCCTTATAAAATCATGAGATCTTGTGAGACTTTTTCACTACCACAAGAACAGTATGGGGGAAACTCTCCCCATGACTCAATTAT
Organism: Sapajus apella; assembly: GCF_009761245.1. NCBI lineage: Eukaryota > Metazoa > Chordata > Mammalia > Primates > Cebidae > Sapajus > Sapajus apella. The sequence goes on from NW_022436942.1 coordinate 33,725,818, forward strand.
CTTCCACCAGGTCCCTCCCACAAGACATGGGAATTATGAGAGCTACAATTTAAGATGAGATTTGGGAGGAGACAGAGCCAAACAGTATCACGTGGTTAGAATGATTATTTTTGGTTTAAGCTAAAAGATAGACTGTGGAATTTTAGTGAATTGGGAGGCTAAGGCAGAAGCAAGTTTGAAGACTAAAGGTAAAAGCTCCCTTTCGGTTACATTAAGTTTGAACTACTTAGTATGCATCCTTGCAGAGATAACATAGAGAGTTAGACTATAAGGCAGGAGTTCTGATGAAAGCTCAGGACTTAAAATCCAGATTTGGGAATCAGACCAAGGCTTAATATTCAGATTTGGGAGTTATCAGCATATTACTTTGGTACCTATACTGTGGTTCCTTTATTCTTTTAAAAAGAATGTTATTTATATCTAATGTATTTCAAGTATTTATTTTGACATAAAGGATGCCTTGTTCTTGGTATCTAAGAGAGTTAATATAATATCAAACATTGCTCTCCTTTTATAATTCAAGTACCTTATATCAAAGCAGGTATAGTTCAATTTGAGATATTTTTTCACTATGACGTTTTATCAATAGTCATCTAGCAACTGAGCCTTTCCAGATATGAGAAGGAAATAGATAATTCTAAAGTTACCTGTGACAGATACTGTATTGAAATGATTAATGAGCTCATCCTGCTTTTCAGTTCACTGTGAGCTTCAATTCATCATCGTGGATTGTCATTAAGATTACTAAAAATTCTACAGAAGAATGCTTATATGTAAGCTCAATGATCAACTCTAGTCCTACAGGTGCATCATTTGAAATATGATTTCACTACATTGAGAAAACGCCTAATTTATTTTTCATGTATTCTCAAAATTAGATAATAGGCTATCTTACATGCATTTTCTGATCAGAGTTTCAAATAAAGATGCACTTTCTCCTAGTCCAGAAATAAGAGAATGGCCTATTTCAATACAATTTAAGTTGCTGGTTTGCAATAAAAAAGACGACTGGCATTTGAGCTAATAACATTTTTCTCCGTATATTATTCATCTGGCAATTATTGCTACCATCCACAGATTCTTGAGGAAGAAATATAGAGAAACATGTTGGAAGAGAACTGAAAAGGAGGAGGTATTTTGAAATACAAAATTAAAGAAAAAGAAAGAGTTGAGGATGTATGGTGGCACAAAAGAATAAGAGGTAATTTTTAGGTAGTTATTTGGGAGGGAAGTTTTTGGAGGAGTGAATGGGCACTGCATCAGAGTGATTAGGAAAGAGCTGATTAAGAGTTTAGCATTGGCCGGGCGCGGTGGCTCACGCCTGTAATCCCAGCACTTTGGGAGGCCGAGGCGGGTGGATCACGAGGTCAAGAGATCGAGACCATCCTGGTCAACACGGTGAAACCCCGTCTCTACTAAAACTACAAAACATTAGCTGGGCATGGTGGCGCGTGCCTGTAGTCCCAGCTACTCAGGAGGCTGAGGCAGGAGAATTGCCTGAACCCAGGAGGCGGAGGTTGCGGTGAGCCGAGATCGCACCATTGCACTCCAGCCTGGGTAACAAGAGCAAAACTCTTTCCCAAAAAAAAAAAAAAAAAAGAATTTAGCATTAGGAAAAATAGAAAAATAAAATGATGTTTTTAAAAAAGAAAAAAAAAACTTCTCTCTGGTACTCTCCAACCATTGCATAATAAATAATATTCACAGATAAATTACATAGGCTTTACAATGTGTTTGGGAGGTTTACTTAAAGTGCTCTATGTTGCCTAATCTATTAACTCATTTGCCCCTACCCAACTGGGTAGGAATCATGGAACTTGCCCATGCCAGGAGGGTCAAAATGATCAATGTTTTTGAGACATGTAGTTTGACTGCATTCTTCTCTCTCTCTCTTTTTAAATTCTTTTTTTTTTTTTTTTTTTTTTTTGAGATGGAGTCTCTCACTACTGCCTGGGCTGGAGTTCAATGGTACAATCTTGGCTCACTGCAACCTCAACCTCCCAGGTTCAAGAGATTCTTCTGCCTCAGCTTCCTGAGCAGCTGAGGTTACAGGCACCCATCACCATGTCTGGATAATTTTTTGTATTTTTAGTAGATATGGGGTTACACTATGTTAGCCAGACTGGTCTTGAACTCCTGACCTTGCGATCCACCCTCTTCAGCCTCCCAAAGTGCTGGGATTACAGGTGTGAGCCATCACGCCCAGCTGACTGAATTCTTATAGTTGACTGAAAAAATCAAAGATGGTACTTATGGATTAAAGGCAGTGTAAAATGAATATTTTCACTGTGTTAGCATTACCATTCTCACTTTCGAAGAACTTAGGAGTTCTGTTCCTATGTGCCCCACTAATTGTTTAACACTTGTTTGATGTCTTTCAAACAAGAACACCACACTCACGCACTATGCCATATATTGGACAGTTAAGTAGCAAAATATTTTCCATTTGACAACTCCTGATTATGTTCCTGTTGAAGCAGTTTAAAATGTGATAATCTTAGAGAGAAATATTTTCTTTTCTATACTTGCCTTTAGAGAAATACCCATTTTCATCATGGTGTCCCTCTACGCATTGGAAAGTAAATCTGTTTGCTTCATGAGAACAGTGGTAGGGATAGCAGAGGGGTATAAAAATGAGCCAGTTTCTCAGCTAATACCACAATGAAACTCAAACTGTTAGATTTTTTGGCAACTAATTGACAGTTACCAGCAAGTGATCCTCATTTTTCCTGACATCCCATTTCTGTCTGTGCTTGTATCACCTACCACTGTGAATTTATAATTGCTAACAAAGCATTGCAATACATTTGCCAGATTTAAATGGATTTCATGGCATGCTATACAATTACATGCACTTTTTTCAAAGGCTAAATGTGTGTCAGCTCCACAATGCACCACATGGCAACAGACGGCAATATTTGAATGACAGGTCTACTAAGTTTGTGAAGAGTGTCATTCTGCTCTCAGATACTTCTGCTTAGACTGAGGAAGTTAGTCTACAATGGGAAAGAAATAAAGGACTTTCATTCTGCTTATTTAATTTACTATTAGAGTTGTGAAAAGTCATACAATTCTGTTGAGTGTAAAGAAGATTGACAACAAATAACCAGATTTTAGGAGCTTGTCATATAAACACTGGCTCTTATCTTTCTTAATTTATAACATGACATATTAGGACTTTGAGGTCCCCTTTATAGGCACCAAGTTCTAGTTATTCCATATTAAAGATTAAGGAGTACCATGTATCTGCCAGAGGAGAATCAGTAAGGCAAAGAACTTTAGCAATACACAGGTGTTGGGGTCACTACCTGCAGGGGTCTGTCCTGCAAACCTTGACTTAACAACAGATGAATAAAGTACACTGACACACAGATATTATGCTTTGCTAGTTCAACTGTCTGTGGCTACTTACAGACTCCTTGGAGAGTGCTGTAAACAGTTGTGACACCTGGCCTTCACTAGCTAATGAGACTGGCATTTATTTAGCAAAGTTCAATTGACAAAGGCTTGAATCAACAATACTAGAGTGAAAAGATTAAAGGACAGGTTCTGAGCTTTAAAGCAAACACCATTAATGGGTAATATCCTTGGTCAACTTCTTCCTGAGAGAGCTATCTGGAATGATCAAAGGTTAATTTTAGAACCACATGAGCAAATAAGTTAGTTAGGTAAACCCTTCACACTCTTTCATATTTGCACCTTAATCTTTCTGGCCCTTGCAAAGAGACTCTGGATGCTTTTAGCTAAGAACTATAGAAAAAACTTTTAGGCCTTCTAAAAGGGCTTGAGACTATATTATATAACTTTCTTTAATATTTTTCTTTTAATATTTTTGCTACTACCTTGACTGAACTCCTACATGCAGATGTTACAGTAACCAAAATATCTTAAGAGCTAAATGTGTATAGAGAAGCTTATATCAGACCTCGTTCAATTATTTGTACATAAAACCTTACAAGTAGGGAGCCCGTGACCAGGGCTTGGGACAATGTGTCAAACCAGTTTCCTGATTTGCTCTTCTCTTAGGCAGTACCATTTCCTTGGTCATTATTTCAGGGTTCATCAGAGCCACAAATTAAAGTGTTATTACTTACATACATTACTCTCAGATTGACTTTGATGTTAAACTGGGACTTCTCATGCCATTATCATTGCCAGAAAAAAGGTCAAATTTCTTCCTCCATCCATCCCCTGGGAAGTAACACAAAATAGAAACACTCACAGTTAGCTAGGCACAAGCATCCCTGCTGGTCCTAGATGGTCCCTGACTGTGGATCACCAGCTGCTTGGAAATATGTACAGAGAAATTACCCTCTTTTGCTTTTTCTTCAACCTTGGAAATTTAGCTATAGAGTAACCCTAGTAAATAGCTCCAATTTATACCAGTAAGAACATAATGTAATGTGACTAGTGTCCTTAAATGAAGAGGAAATTGGACACAGACATATAGAGAGGAGACGACTGGGAGAAGGTTGCCATCGACAAGCCAGGAGAGAGACCTTGAATACAGTCTTCCCTGCTGGCTGTCACAAAAAGCCAGCATTGCGGACATTTTGACTTCTAGTCTCCAGAACTGTAAGAAAGCAAATTTCAGATGTTTAAATTGTCTGGTCTTTGGCAAATTGTTAAGGCAGCCTAGCAAACAAATACACAACAATTTATTCAACTTTTCTTTCCTGGATCATGCTTTTGGTATTTTATCTAAAAAACCAGCACCACACTCAAATCAGCTAAATATTTTTCCCCTAATGGATGTTTTCTTTCAAAATAATGCTACAAGCTACTTTTTTTAATGTTAATTTATACATTTACAGAAATATTCTTGAAATAAATTCCTAGTAAGGAAATTTCCAGGTTAAAATTTTGCAAAGTATCTCCCAAATGCTATATAGACAACTGTGATAATTTACCATCCTCCCAATAGTTGAATTACCGGTTTCCCTTCACGCAATTCTGCAGTGGAAATTTTAAAAATAAAATATTCTAATATTCATTGTCAATATTACAGGTAAAGTATATTTCATCGTGGTTCTTATTTTTGTTTCTTATATACTAATTAAGAATTTTAATAAAACTTAATATTCAAATTTTTTATGAAGTGTCTGTTTATAACTCTTATTTTATATTGCATTTTTAGTTTGAGTAATTATATTCTGCAATTCACATTTTATTAAAACTTAAAAGAAATATTGAATTATGACTTTTTAATTATCCTTGGAAAATATTCTCTCTGCTTTTAAAAATAAATGTATTTTCTATATTTTAGATGTTTCACATGTGTAAATTAGATCAAGATTAATATTTCTATCATTGTAATATTATTTAGCCTTATTTTAACCTTGACTTAGCTGAGAAAAATGTATTAAAATTCCTACAATGTGGACATCTATCTCAACTTAGATTCTTTTGAAACTCTTTTAGGATGGTGAGTATCTCAATGTGGATTTTGTTTAAAGTCTATTTTGGTAGTGTTTGATAGAAAATATATTTAACTTCAGTCCTCAGTTTTATGAGGTTTACACTTCTAGGTTGACAATTATTTTCTTTCAGTAATTTGAAGATTGTAATTTGCACAACAGAAGCTTCCATCCTGGCTTTTGAACTTTAGGTTTCTCCAGACATACTGTTTTGTTAATTCAGCTCACAGGCCTATGTGTGGGTACTTCAAAGTTATACATTATTAGGAAATATTTTTTTAACCTCTGTGGCAAAAACAATCTCTCAAATTTCCAACTGTTGTGAGGTTTCTTTATAATAGGTTGAACTCTTACAGTAGGCAGCTAGTAATGCATAAGCAGGGCCAAATAGGGCTCCCCGACCACACACACCAGGAGTGTCAGACGACGATCAGGTGATAGTCAGGTGGTTGTTAATTGTCTCTCTAAAATAGTAATTGGCCACACCTGGTGCCAGGGAACGTGATCTCCAAATAGATGGAAAACATCTGAGTGAATTACTCTTTATTGCCATTCCCCTGTCTTGATGAATCAGCTCTGTCTAGGCAGCATGCAAGGTGGTGTACATCTGTTGCATGTCAACAATTTATGAGTATACATATTATAATATCTAGAAACATAGGCTTTCTAGTGAAACTTTTTTTCCAAGAATAATTAGAGATATTGAATATTAATATCTTTTCTTGGAGTATAGCCATAAAAGAGAATGGAGTAATGGGACAGTAGTTCTAAGGGATGTAGATCAAGGGAGATTATTTTTTTGATAGAAAGCATTGTAAGTTTTTATGCCAATGAGAATAATCCAAGAGAAAGGAAAGAAGGAAAAAGAGAAGGCAAATAATAATAAGGCAGAAGAAAAGGGCAGCAAAAAGAACGCAGCTTTTCACAGAGTTGTGCATTTTTCTCCAGCCACTTTCAGCTGTTCAGGCACAGGTTCAGAGTGGGCCATGAGTTAGTTTACTCCGAAGTTACTGAGCATACAAACTGAGTAAAACAATGGCGGATGAGGGAAATAAGTTGAGGGATTATGCAAGGGAGTGAGTATAATGATATGAATGAAACCTAAGTTAGATAAGGAAGAATTGGTAATGTGAGGTTTGTGAACATAATATGAAATCAATAATGAAGCATGTAGGAGAGACAAGTGCTTGTTCATCTAAGTATTAACAAAAAGTAGGAAATACGATACTGTGAAGCATGACTGAAAGATAAAAGGTGAAGCTGGAGGCATGCAATGTTTAAAGTTAAAATTGGGAAGGAAATGAATTTATTAATATTAACTTGGGAGTTCATGTAAGAGGTCAATTGTAGCATAAGATCATTGCTAAAGAATTAAAGACAGGGGTGACATTACAGGAAAATTGAATTTATCAGAATTTATGGCAACAATTGTGCTAAAATCCTAAAGAATAAAAGAAGTGACCCAGTGCTTTGTAGATAACTGCAAAAAAGAGAAGAAATGGGTGGTAGTGTCTTACTGATTTGCTGAAACTGAAAATTAGGGAAACTCTTATTTCATTAGGAGTAAGACATGTGGTTTCTTTTCATATTTTAACATTACTGAAACTGGGATTTGTCTTATAATTTACGGCATCTTACAGTCACTGTTAAGCAGCCATTCCAACCTAAAATTCAATGCTTTTTATATTAAAAACTTTATTTTTTGTGATTGCACAAAAAGTGGTATATAAATGTTTTGTTGACTAAAATGTGAAGAGGTTTTAGACAACAAAACATTTGTATACCACTTAAACAAAGAATGCGGTTCCTGGTTGTTGTTAAAACAACACTGGCAACATTGCACTAAAAATATTAGTCGAGCCTATTCCCTCTGGAGAAGCTTGTCTTTTAATCTCCAACAACAGTTACCATAAATTGAAAAGAAAATTCCAGGTTCAAAGGTATTTACATCTCTCTCTTTCTCTCTCTGTCTTTTTCTTTTTTAATTTAACTACATAGTTATATATGCATAAATTTCTGCAAAAATTTTCACTTGCTAGTAATTTACTAGCTTAGGTCTTCTGCGTGTGGCCTATATGCCAGCAGGGTTTTTCCTGCCTTGAGAGTTCTAAATAAACTGCAAGAAATCCCCAACACCTTAAAGACAATACACATTACTCTCTATAATGAAAATAGTCCTGTAGGCTGATTTCCTCCAGTAGCCTTTCTACAGGTCCTATATATCATATGTTCATCGTATTTTTCCCTAAGGGGGTTGAACATGATGCAATATACAGCCCCTCTGCAATTTTGAAAAAATTAAGTTGTAACATGAATTTTATGAATTTAGTAATTTTACTTGAGTTTTGAGGGTTCATGTAAATTAGTCACCTTTTCAGAATTTGCATCATGAACCTCTTCTCTAAATAATTTAAAACTTTCTCTTATGCAGGGTAGCTTCCCTGCCCCTTTTGTTTGACATCTGGATACAAATTATCCATTCCACAACGGTACTCACATTCTGAAGAAAAGAAAAAAATCCCCCCCCGCCACCAACTGAGTTTCTTTATAAGAGAAAATTGTCTACCAGATGTGAAGTTGAATAGAGGAGCTCAAATGCAGCAAATGTTATCTAATTTTTTTATTTCTGACAATAGGCACCTCAAGCTCAAAGAAGTCGTAATATTATGGTTGGCTTATAACAGTGATGGCAGGCAGTGTGAACATGCTACCCCAATATTAGACACAACTCTTTTGTTTCTTGCTCTTCTTTATGTAGGTAGAAAAAGTAAATACCTTTCCAGACTCATCTGAAGTTAGGGATGACTACTATTAATGAGGAGATGAAAACAAGTTCTTGGATGGAGCCTCTGGGAAAGCTGGCAAATGAGATGGAGTGGCACATTTGCCATCAGCTCTTTTACTCTTCACCCTTCTTCCTGCTTGAAAGTGCCAGATGTCATTACTGAACTTCTCAGTCCCAGATGTCATTATTGAGCTACCATACAATTTTAAAACTCTGTAACCCTGACTGCTTCATGGAGACAAATAAGTGCATTCTACTGTAAGCCCAGGTAAGTCAAAAAGATAGAGTAGGTTTCCATAAATATGTAAAATCATGATCTGAGGTTTAACATTTATCAAAAATCTCCTAGTTTTGCTTATTCTGTGGTTAAACTGGATAGTCCATTAATATAGTTTGGCTCTGTGTCCCCACCCAAATCTTATCTTAAATTGTATTTCCATAATTCCCATATGTTGTGGGGAGGGACCCAGTGGGAGATAATTGAATCATGTGGTAGCTTCTTCCATACTGCAATTATGGTAAGGAATAAGTCTCATGATATCTGATGGTTTGATAACGGGAAACCTGTTTCATTCGGTTATTTTCTGTCTTTACTGCTGTGATATAAGCCATGCCTTTTCCCTTTCACCATGATTGTGAGGCCTCCCCAGCCACGTGGAACTGTAATTGAAATTAAACCTTTTTTTCTGTATGAGTTACCCAGTCTTGCATACGCTTTATCAGCAGTGTGTAAATGGACTAATACATCCTTTCTTGAATATTATTTTGTTTAATTAGTTTTTCCTCGCAACCCTAACAAGCTCTACCAGTATTATTTTAGTGAATTTACTTGCTTCTGTGATCTCTTGCTGATTGTCAGCATATAAAATGTTAATAAATGCATTAGTAATACAAGGTCATATGCAGTCATATAATGAATCGTGTCATTTAATTTCAAAATGTAATGAACTGCATAACCTACAGAACCTTATAAAACTGTTCTCAATAGTCAACATATTGAATGTTGGTTATTCTTTGAAGTAGCCTTGTAATAAAAGCAAAAATGAATCAAAGCTTAGTTTGTTAATGATTCTGATGAAATTTGTATTTGTATCTTCTCAAAAGCCTAGTAGTATAAATTAGTATAAATTATAACAGGGAGATTGCCAATATCACATTGGGAAGTCAGTTATCCTTTTCACGCCTATAAATATAATTTACCATCAAAATATATAAATATAAAATACCACATTTACACCAGAACCTGTGATAATTAGGTCAGATGTGCAATGTGTAAACATTAGGAATTTTATCTCCTCTTACTGTGTGATACTATTATAGTTCATTTCTTTAAATACACATGAGAAAATTATAATTAGAAAAGGGAGTCAACAAAAAACTCATTTTTCTGAAATTAATTTATCAGAGAAAAGCTATGTGAAAACATTATATATTTTCAGAAATAATCATATAACACAAACTAAAATTGGTGAGGAAAGCTACACCATCATATCACCATTTGTACTGTAAAACAAGAGCAATATCAAACATTGCTTTTGTTTTACAGTGCAAATCATAACATCTTGGCTATAGAATAAAACTTTAACCATAAAACAGATAATACTTTAAGAAATTTTACTTTTTTCTGATTTTTCTTTTGTAGTTGTCACATTTACTGATTTATTAGGGTTTCTTTTTTCTTCTTATACTAAAATTATCTTAAGTGATGAGATGGAAGTTTGCATAAAAGATACTAAATTAACTTTCCCAGTCTCATTTTATATTTCCTGTTTAAAGCAGATCAGGCACATAAAAACTCTATACCTGCAGTGTATTTCAGGACTTTAAGAATTAACATGACTCTCAGATGGTATTCTACGTGCATAAAATGAGAACAGGAAATAATGGTCTCTACTTGGAGACTATCGAGCCTAGGGAAGTGATTGATTTAGTGGATAATGTTTTGATTTATTCTCTTGTGTATTTTTCTTTCTCAGTAATACCTTTGACTGTATGTTCCTTTGCCCATTTAAACTAGACTTTGAAGTCATGCTTATTATCCAAGGAAAGGGTATACCAAAAAGTATAACTATAAATAGTCTTGATTTCTTGGGTATAAATTCCAAAATGGTCTTGAAAAACATACTCACCATTCCAGACTTTTATGCAGTAAGACATGACCTTTTATTTTTTTTTCCAGGATCAGATACTGGCAAAATATAATAATTGTTTAGGATTCAAAAGGTTTGGCTTGGAATATCACAACAAATTTTCAACAAATTAGAGCATAATTTTATACTAAAAACCAGAGCTTTTCAAAACTTTTGCAACAGCACATATATTCCAAGGATGGGTGATAAATATGCCAAAAATATTGATGACTATGAAACTTTTAGAATGATACATTAATAGTGATGCAAATTTACTTTTAACTAGTCAAAAATTTCCATCATTGAAATAATAATAAAAATATATTTATGTGACAATTCAGTGTTCATCCATCAATAAACCACAGGTACTTGACTTGCCCTTCTACTGTAAGCAAGTATAAACTTGGACAAAATATATGAAGTGATTATTTTCATGCATTGAACAACAGTCAAAGCAGGACTATAATACTTGATAGAAGGCATCAATGGCACTCTGAGTAGGGGTACTTTCTCTACTTGTCTTAAGGAAATGGAGCTCAAGTGAAGCACTTGTATTGCTGAGTCAAGGAAGCAGAGATTAGAATTCTATATTGCTGAAGTAGATGTAATTTTCAAGGCAGGTTCCTAAAAAGAAAGAAGTTTAACAGAAGGGGCCCCAGAGGTCTGTGAGGACTCACAGTGGGTTACTATAATTACTACTATTATTTTGATTGAGGGCTCTGTTGTGTAATATTCACAGAATGACTCAGATACACTTGGCAGAAATCTGCTAGTGCTGGGCTGAGATGGAATAAAGATAACAGAGGTCACACCAGGATAAAAAATATTGCAATTATGGCCCATAAAGAAGTGAGACACATTGCTGAACATTTCAGATATTTGAGAGTCAGAAAAGACATGCCTTTGGAATAAGGGTACACTCTCTAACTAATGACAAAACCAAAATTGACCTAACTTAATAAAGACTAAAACCAAAACTAGCAGAAGCAACAAGAATCCACAGTAATTAACTGCCTGACAAAATATAATTAATGCCCTATAAAGAAAGAAAACATAATTCAGACATGTAAATTAGCAGGGAACCATACTCTCTATATTTTTTTAATTGGTCAATAGAAACACAACCCAATACGGCTTTAAGATTGTATTTAGTGCATGAGGATAATAAAACAGCTATGTTAAATATGTTAAAAGACTTAAAGTAAAGAATAATTATGACACAGGATTCTTTCAGTGCCACTTCACCAGCTGGAAATCTCGGCCCACGGCACCTCAGCTCATGCTACCAGCCAGGATCCCATGCCCAACATGGGGCTGAGCTCAGCCCATGGATGGTCCAGCCACGCTGTCACCAACTGGCTTCTGCCTTGGGCACTGATGTCTAGATTAAGGGGAGGCAGTGACACTAAAAACTCAGAGATGCCAGCAACCACAGAAACCCATGGTAGCATCACAGCTTCTGCGCAGGGAGTTCTGTGGTCTGAGCCACTAGGGAATGCCACAGGTCTCTCTCTCTCATTCCAACTGCTAGCAGCTCGACAAATGGGGGCATGTTATAGCTTGTTCCTTCCCACCACCCATGGCTTGGTAAACAGGGATGTGTTATTGCTCTGGCTCAGGGAGTCCAGAGGTCTGGGCCCCCAGAACAGTCACAGCTCTTCCCTCCTATAGTCTGGCAAAAGAGAGTGTGACATAGTTCTTTTCATTCATGCCACCCACAGCTTGGCCAGGAGCTGGCTGGGAATATGTTACTACCCTTTTTTCCCCCTGCTGTTCTGTGGGTTCCAGATTCTCATCATATGACCAAGAAAACTGAGGTACATGGACACCAGAGAGTGAGCAAGGCAGAGAAGAATTTTACTGAGCAACAGAAAAGCTCTCAACAGTGAGAGGGGTTTGTGAGTAGCCTTCTGTGTGAGGGTGGTCTGAAAGCAGGAAACCCTCTGTGTGGCTGAGTCCAGGGTTTTTATAGGCTTGCAATGAAGAGGCACAGACTGTAGATAGCTTAGAAAAGGCAACATTTGATTGGTTAAAAAGCATTATTCAGAAAGAACCAATCAGAAAAGAGTAGGCAAACAGGAATAGAAATTCTCACTGTGGTGGTGGACTTTATTCCAAACTGGCAGCTCGGTTTTCAGGCTTTAAATTGTCTTTGGTTTGAAGGTTGGTTTCACTGGGAACCCACCCCCTGCTGGCCTATAAATTTGTCTGTTTCCTGCCACTATCAATTATAATAAGTAAACCAATGAAAGAAACATAGTAGAGAATACACTCTATAAAGAAAAAAACAATTAAATTCTAGAACTGAAAATAGAATACCTGTGCAGTGTGTGTTCTAAAATGTGATTTTATTTTATTTATTTCTATTTTTATTATATGAAAACATATAATAAAAGAGATAAACTTGACTGAAAAAGTACAATATATCTATACTGAAAAAATACAAATTAAAGAAAACCTAAACAAATAAAAAGACATAATATGAGCAAAGATTAGAAGATTCAATATTGTTAAGATATCAGTTATATCAAAGTTGATTTGTACATTCAATGAAATACAAAATCTAGTTTCATCAGGGGTTTTTATAGAAATGGACAAATTGATTCTAAAGCTTATATGACAATGCAAAGGACAATGTATGACCACTGCAATGTTGAAAAAGAAGAAGAAAGTAAAAGGATTTATACTATTTGATATCTAGAATTACTACAAAGCTAGTGATAAAGACAATGTGGTATTATTGCAAAAATAAAGACATATATAAATAAAATACAATAGAGTCCAGAAAGAGAAGGAACATAACATACGCAATACATTTTTTATTTTCCTCCTTTTCCGCTCTCATAAATATTCATCAACATCCTTTACCAACTTTCTTAATAAGAAAAGAGCCTTACTTTCTCAGCATAGTGCAGCGAAACTATTCTTAGGCTAAGGCAACAGATAAGTTTCAACAGAGGCTCTCATGCGGTAAACTGGAGAGACTAAGAGTTCTTTTCAGATGCCCTCAAATCTCCTGTTTCACCAGAGAAGTAGAATGCAATGGTTTAGTGTGTTGCCTGAGGCTGAATCATTTGATAACAAACTAAAACAGAAGGTCACACCCTAAGAAGGGCAGCCTGTGTCCCAGAATAGATAAAGAAGTGCTTGAGAGGGTCAGTGGAATAGAAGAAGCTATTAAATCTTGCCAAGGAATCTCTATTATTAGACAGAACAATAGTATTTACAATACTAACTATAAATGTCAAAAGAAGATATATGAGAAAGTCAGAATTACCGGTGACAGATAAAGATGAATGGCTACCAGGTATATGGGAATGGGGGGAGATGAACAGGTGAAGCTCAGGTCATATTGGGCTATGATACTAATTCTGTATCATTCTCTAGTGGCAGATACACAACACAACCCATTTGTGAAACTAATATAATGTTACAGTGCAAATATTAAACCTTAACGTGATTTTTTCTTTCTTTTTAGAAAAAGATCAAGTGGAAGGTGAAGGATTCCAAATGGAATGCAAACTATGATGAGATAATCTAATGGTATTAAAAATATCTGACATAACTAACTGTAGGATGTGGAAAAAAAGAGATGTTAACCTAAATAACTTTGGAAACTAGAATAGGCTGTAGGACTAAAACAAAAGAAAATGTACATAAGCATTATTCTAGTTGGTAAAGTTGCTTCTGGTGGTGGTACAGGTTAAAAGATGTGAAGTTACCATATACGTATATTGAAATTGAACCAACAAGTAAGTTCATGGTGAACAGTGAGAGTGAAGTTTTTATTCTTGGAGAAGTTATAGATAAGAAAGACAGAAGGAATCATGTGGTTCTGGATTAGAGTCATAAAAATCTGTATAAGCTCATGCTTAGTTTAATATAGATACTGAAGGACAGACATACAAAAAATTATAAATATCCCTTTATACATGGGTCAGTTACATATACATACATGCCTTAGCTCTGTTCACAAAGAGGGCCTAAACCAAAGAGACCTTAATAGCAATGAGCACATCTAGAACCCAGAACTTGATTTTTAAACTCATTCTTCAATAAAAGGAACCAGAAATCCTTAAAATGGCTGAGTCTAAAGTAGCAAGTATCATACAGAATGAGCCTGGAACAACTGGATGCCAGAAAAGGAGTGCTTAAAAAATAAAATGATTGGGTTAAGTCAAAAGGGCTTTGAAAATTCTCCCAACAGCCAAAGATGAAATAGTTTGAGCAACAAAATAAGTAGCATATTGTATTAGTCAGGGTTCTCTAGAGGCACAGAACTAATAGGGTACATGTATATATAAAGGAGAGTTTATTAAGGAGTATTGACTAACCCAATCATAAGGGGAGGCCCCACAATAAGCCATCTGCAAGCTGAGGAGCAAGGCATCCAGTCCAAGTTCCAAAGCTGAAGAATGTGAAGTCTGATGTTTGAGGGCAGGAAGCATCCAGCATGGACGAAAGATGTAGGCTGGGAAGTTACACCAAACTAGTCTTTTTATGTTCTTCTACCTGTTTTTATTCTGGCCACACTTGACAGCTGACTAGATTATATCCACCCAGACTAAGGGTGGCTCTGCCTTTCCCAGTCCACTGACTCAAATGTTAATTTCCTTTGGCAACACCATCACAGACATACCTTCAATCCAATAAAGTGACAATATTAACCATCACATACAGCACTGGATTATAATCTAACGCATAAATACCCATGATTCAATACTATAATCAATCAACCAAGGAGTACAAGTCTACATGGAAGAAGTCCAACTAATATGTGTAGATATTCCCTTCTCTACCAATTATGTGGGTTTAGTGACTTAGTTCCGCAGAGTAAATTATGAAAAGTGTGTGCCAGGGGCAAGGGTAGGTTTACAGTGGAGATACCCAGCAAACATTACCTTAGACATGTGATCAACATTAACATTATCAATGGCAAATCATGTTGATAGCATGTGCCTTTTATATGATATGCTACTGTCTTCCTCACAAAAACCCCAAAGCCCTGTCTAGCCATGAGAAAATAATCAGACAAATTTTAATTGAAAGGAAATCTGCAAAATATCCGATCATTATTCTTAAAAACTCTCAAGGTCATCAAAAGCAAGGAAAGTCCAAGGGAAAACTGTCATAGTCCTGAGAAGCCAAAGGAGACATGAGGATTAAATACAAAGTGCTATCTAGATAAGATCCTGTATCAGAAAAAAAAAAAAAAAATTAGAGAAAAACAAATGAAATCTGAAAAACAGCACAGAGTAGTTGATAACAATGTATCAATTTTGGTTCATTAGCTGTAACAAATGTACCATACTAACATAAGATATTAATAATAGGAAAAACTGGGTGTGGGATATATTGAAATTCTACTCTATTTGCCACTTTCAGTAAGTCTGTAACTATTAAAAAATTTAAAGTTTGTTAAAAACAGTAAGCAAAAATGTATATACAGAAGGAGCAGGGCTTGGCAGAACTGTAAAACAGATAAAGTAAGCCATAGCATGGTTGCAATTAATAAGAACAGAGACTGGCCCAAAAAACAAATGTTTTTCCCATAAGTACATCTTGGAATTAGGTGACCTTTGGACAAAAGAGAGAGAGAAATAAGAAAGAATACGAATCATTGTAAAGGCCACTATTTTATCTTGACTGCATGATTATGATTTCTACAACTAAAGTAATAGAGAATTCAAAGCTACATTTACTTAAATTGTAAGTAGTAAAACAAGGCTTATATTAGATTTTGTGAGCAGTCATAGATTTGAAAATGTATACCTTCTTACTCAGATATCAAAGGAACAATTGATGAGGGGTGCAAAAACAGAAAATAGACAGTACATAGCATCAGAAAACTGAGAGTTAACTCACTGTGGGGTTTCAGTAAAGATCTCCCCTTTTTCTTGGATCTAAAAACATAGGTGTAGCATATGATGTACTAAATTATTGGTGCAAGTAAAATAAGTATATTGAAATATCTCTGGAAATCAGAATTGAATATACTTAGTGATATAAATTAGGACAATAATAGGCCAATGTGCAGCAATGAGGAATCCAAGACAGTGGGAAGGTGTAGGGAAGCAGTTTGCAATTTTAAATAGGGCAGTCAAGGTAGAACTCATTCTTGCAGACTAGAACACATTGAAACAGACTTGAAGGAGATTTAAACATTAGTAATGTGGGACAGCCAATGAAAAAACACTAAACAAAAAGTGAGTTTGCCATGTTCAAAGAACTGCAAGGAGAACAGTGTGTCTTGAGGAGAGCAAGTGTGAGAGTTAACTAGCTATGAGTTCAGGTGAGGGTTACAGACTGTAGGGTCTTGAAGGCAAAGTAAAAATCCCAACATTTACTCATAGAAGGCCACTGCAAAGTTTCTCAAGAAGAGTATTATAATCTATCATTTCAATGGAATCATTAATTCTGCAAATGATTTAGAATAGTTTAAGGAAATACATGTAGAAAACATGAAGAAATGACTTACAGAAGGTTTCATTTAGAGTACACAGATTATGATGTATGACAATATATGTATATGTATTTTATATATTATACATATATGTACATATATGTATACATGAACAAGATGAATCCTTTCTTCATAAATAAATGTAGATGATCTTCCACTATGGGCTTGATCTTCAACACTTCTCATCTCTTCCCAAAATGAGTTTATTTGTAAATTGCTGATTTCTTGAGGACATTGTCTCTATAAACTTTTCATAAAGCATCAGTGATTTTTATCATTTTCTGCCCAAGCTTCACCATAAATTTGAAGTTTGTTGCTACTTCAATTTTAGCAGAATTAATGTTGCTCTGATGGGCATTTTTCAAACTGATATCTTATCTTTTTTAGTGCCACAATCTGGATTCTGTTCAAATATGTTACAACAAATTAGTATGAGTTTATTTTGGTATAAAAAATTTACAATCTATGCATAGCTTTTTCATAATATGCATTTTCCATGAACTTTTTGAAGATCCTTGCCTGATAATGTTTCAACTATTATTTCTGTCCTAAAATTAGTGTTTCTCTCACTCTGCATTGTCTTTATAATTGTATTTAAGAAATAATAAATTTAGCATAACAAGTTTAAGCCAAATTGTTACCATAATAACAAGCCCAATTTCAACATGTTACTTTAATAGCTCCCTAAAGTTTCTGAAAATAGTGAGAAATTATTTTATTGGTAATTACTTCAAAGAGAACAAAGCTTTCAATTTGCCTGTTCTTTGCTTGAATCTTAAGGCTGAACTTTTGAATTTGGTATGAGAAGCAATGATCAGGAGACACAGAGCTAGATAAACCTTATCATGAAAGTATATATTCATAAGTCTGGGTTTCGGAAAGTTGGTAAGTCCATTTCCTTACAAGTCCATTTTTAAGCCACAGAGAAAATGATTCCTTTAAACTGTGAGTCAAGTCATGACAGGCTAAGGTAACAATGTCTAATATCAGAGTCCCATTTTGCAAATTATTTTTGTGAAAAAACATTTCTGAGGACAGAAACTTTCGAAAGAGAAGTATCTTGGGAATAGGAGTTAAAGGTTACTGGAATACTTGAAAAGTCATATTTATAACTGTATTAGTCCATTTTCATGCTGCTGATAAAGACATACACGAGAATGGGCAATTTACAAAAGAAAGAGATTTAATTGGACTCACATTTCCAAGTGTCTGGGGAGGCCTCACAATCATGGTAGAAGACAAAGAGGGGCAAGTCACATGTTACGTGGATGCCAGCAGGCAAAAAGAGTGCTTGTGCAGAGAAACTTCCATTTTTAAAACCGTCATATCTCATGAGACCCATTCACTATCATGAGAAGAGCATGGGAAAGACCCACCCCAATGATTCCGTCATCTCCCACTGTTGCCTCCCACAAGTGGAAATTATGGGGGCTGCAAGATGAGATTTGGGTGTGGGCACAGAGCCAAACCATATCAATAACAAATCTTCTAATTGGGAGTAGAAATGTAAGTCAGTAGACCTTCTCAATAAGCAGCCAATGGACTATATGGCCTGACATGTTATTTAACAGAGTACTTCATTCTTAAACAGTATTTTCATATTTTATTTTCTCTATTACTAATAAACACGAGGTTGTATGCTAAGCTTTATGAACTTTGGTGTGCTTTGCAAGACAAGAATTTTAATACACCTTTAACCATATTACTAACTTTCTCTCATACATAGCCAGTATTTTCAAACGTAAAAAAAATCATTTTGCTTTAGCTTTTAAACAAAAGCTAATTTCTTATCTCCCCAAAAAGTATGTCTATACCATTCAAAATAAAGAAAATAAGGCACATTGATGTAATTGACATACCTATGGCCACAGGAAATACAGAGGCAATAGCATCTGTCACCTATACATGCTTCACACAATCAACACACCTGATTAATACAGCAAAATGTTAGAGTAAAACATGAGAGCAAAAAGCAGAAAACAACAAATTCTAGATGAAGTTCAAATTATTCAGTTAGGCATGCATTCAGCACTTAAATATATTGAGTATTAGGTATATACTAGGTTTTGTTTTAGATGCTGAAGATACAGTAGTTAACCAAGACAAGGTGTCTGACCTACTGGTACTTATATTCTGGTGAGGGAGATGAGTAATAATTACATAAATTATAAATCATATAGATGTATTTAAGCAAGATAAGGTGGATGTATGTAAGGGTAGAGAAAATGGTGATCAGGTTATATTCGATAAATCTACTGAAGACAGCCTCTCTGATGAGATATTTGAGAAAAAAACTGGATATTGAAAAGGAGGGAACCTTGTAAAAGTGTGAGAGAAAAGTATTTATCATTAAGTGGATAACTAGTTTAAACTAGGGTGAAAATGAGTTTGTTAGAAATAACAAAAAGGCCATTGTGGATAGAGCACAGTGAGTGAAGGTTAAGAGAATGAAGGTGAAAAGGGAACCAATAATCATATCATATGTGTCACTGTAAGCCAAAGTAGTTTAGATTTTGCACTAAATATAAAGGAAAAACATTACAGAGTTTTCTGTGTGTGCGTGTGTGTGTGACTTGGGTTGCTATAAGTCAAATAAACTATTGAGAGGAAAGAGTGAAAGCAGAAATACCACTTAGGAGAAAATTGCAACAATTGAGGGTATGACATAAGGGTGGCCCAGTCATAAGAATTGTGGTAGTTTAGAAACTGAAGAGAAATAAAATTTGGGATATATTTGATTTTTGAGCCTACAGGATTTTAATAGGTGGATATAGATTGAACAAGTACAGAGAAACCAAGATTGACTCTTAGATTTTTAGATTGTTTATCTGGTTGAATGGCAGTGAATGAAATGGGATAAGAAAAATGGGGAAGAAACAGTTTGTGGGAAAGGTGAGAGAAAATCAACACAAAGTTCTGTTTTAAATACGTGAAACTACTTGAGACACTGAATAGATATCCATATGGGAATGTCATCTCGACTTTCAAGGTAGTCAGACTTTCAAGTCTGGAGCTCACAATAATGATTAGAGCTCAAGATCTAATTTAGGAATTATTTGTAAAAAAAAAATTGGATACTTAACCTAAGTTTTTCAAATATACATATGAGAGTCAAGTATATGCTCAAATATATAAACTGAGATAACTGGAAAAAATTCAAATCCTATTTGGAACTCTTTTGAGTTTAAAAGAAAACGTTTTGTTAAATTCTAGAAGAGCATGTCAGAATAAGTGTGCGTGGGGAATAAGAATAAGTATGCATGTGTATATGTGTGTATCTAATAGGAGGAGCTGTTTCACCATAGAATTTCTAAGAAATGTTTTACCTCATCTAAGGTAATTAACATCATTTTATTTCGAACATATGCACATTATTCAAATTTTTTGTTTCCTTATACTGTGTCTAAGTAGCATCAGGTTTTACCATAAATTTTAAAACATATTTTACATTATTATCTTATGGACATAAGTTCATTTCTACATTGAGGATTAATTTTATAAATGTAGCTCCTTTGATGTACATTATATTTTTATAAGAGGATAATGTGAATATAAATCCAACAAACCTGTTTATTTAGAAAAGGGTAATAGTATTTGTTCTAAACTTTCCACTCTGTCAGTAGATTGAAAAGGTGTTAGAGTAGTTGTTAAAGATAAGGATAAGGAAGGAAATTTAATTAAGAGGGATTTTTTGACATGTGGATATTATTGGGAATCACATCACTCAATCCAAATAGGAAGCATTTCTCCTAGCAGGACGGAAGCATACTCAGTGGAAAAAATGCCCATATTAATACAACACTGTACACAAATGTTTTCAGCATTTGAACAAGGGATTTATCAAAATATTTTTTTCTTAAAAAAATCTCAATTAAACTTTAACATGTATATGAGGATACTGCTTTCTGTACACCCCAATAAATTAATATATGTGCTTTTCTACAATTTAAACCAATATATATAGTATTTGTTTAGTCTCATATAAAGACTTGTTTATTGGGTAATTGTTACCCAACAATCCATCTTTATTTAGAAAGCTGTTTTTATTCACTTCACATCTTAAAGACTGAGAAATAAAAGGCATTAAAATACCAATGACAGATAAAACAGAGAAATTGCTCTGAACAAACTTTTCTAGAATACTGTGGTGCATATAAATTATGAAAACACTAAAACTTGATCAAAAAGGAAGGTCTTTAACTTTCATTTAAATGCATGAACAGATGTGGCAGACCTAATGTCAATAGATAAATGGCCCCAAAATGTGGAATATGAGAACGAGATCTCTGAATGTTTTTAAACTCATTCCAGGCATGGCTGGATTCCTCCAACAATAAATGAAAGACCTAGGGTGCATGTAGGGCAACTGTCAAGGCTTATAAGACTTTGGCTACCAAAAAAACTTAGCTCTGTAAAGAGAATTATTAGCACTTAAAAATTAATTTGCTGCTTCACAGTCACCTGTACATATGGAGACAAGTTAAGCCTCAATTAAAAAAATGCATACCATGTAAGTCTATTTTGAATTATGTCTACAATTGTATCCCTTATTTACTGCATAATTTCCTGTATCCTTGCAAACTAGCTAAAGCACCAGAAAAACTATTTGCAAATTTACTACCTCAGAAATTCCTTATGTTTACCCCACTTGTTTGTGTTTGTATGCACATTGTATCTTCTGGCAGAATTTTATGGTTTGGTTAGTCTGACCTGATGTTGTAAGTATACAAGAAATTTTAATTCTATGGAAGCACTTGTGTCACTATGGCATATGTTCCTCCCAATACAAGGATTATTAGAAGAGTCTCCAGATGAATTTAAAAGTTGTGTTAACAAAATTTAAAGCCTTAAAATGTTTAGTTTTAAGAGCAGGTAATAGTTACATTTTGTAGTGCAACATACTAAATTGTGTCTTTAGAGGCGTTGATTATATATTCTTAAAAGTAGATAACTGAAAATCTTATGGCTTTATTTCTTATAAAGTAACTTTAACTTCTTTCATCTCTCTGTCATTCTGTGAGGTTATTACTACTGTGACCCAAATAAATTGTATCAATTTGACTCCCTCTGCATTATCATAATCATTCCCTTTTCTCCATTTTCAATGGAAAAAGGGACTGCTATGTTCGTTCATTAATTTTTGATCTCTCATCTGGACTACAACAGTCTATGAGTTACTCTTCTGCCCATGGTTTCATAACATTCCATTTCTTCTTCCAATTGATGACAAATAATCTTTCTAACGTATCTGTAAAAATATTAAAAGGACCACAAGCTTATTTTTTCCATCTTCTCCTTTATCCCAACCTCAGACTTTAAACGCTTATTTCTTCCACTCCAGGCTTAAGGAATAACTATGGATAATAAGCATGGTTTGCTAAGCCATTCTTGTATTGCCACAAAGAAATACATGAGACTGGGTAATTTTTAAAGAAAAGAGGCTTAATTAGCTCATAGTTCTGTAGGCTGCATAGGAAGCATGGTGCTGCCTCTGCTCAGTCTGGGAAGGCCTCAGGAAGCTTTTACTCATGGCAGAAGGTGAAGCAGGGGCACTCACATCACATGGGGAGCAGGAGCTCTCCCCATGTGATTAAGGTGGGGAGGTGCCACGTTTTTAAACAACCAGATATTCTGAGAACTCACTCACTATCATGAGGGCAGCACCAAGCCATGAGGGATCCTCCTACATGATCCAAACACCTCCCATCAGGCCCTGCCTCCAACACTGGGGATTACATTTGAACATGAGATTTGGGTGGGGACAAATAACCTAAATTATATCATGTGGTATGTTATTTCATACCTCTATACTTTTAATCATGCTCTTCGCTCCATGTAAAATGTCCCTTATTCTACCTATATTTTCTGATAAGAAATATTCTTTCCCCAATTTCTAAATAAAGGGTCTTATTTCAGTGAAATTTTTCCTTCTCTATATATAGAACCGTCCACTTCATTTTGGATGTGCCTACTGATTCTACACATACTTTTATTGCAGTTTTCCTAATCCTTAGTTGGATGAGTTTATGTTTATCTCTCTATCTCCACTATCTCTTTGGAAGAGAGAGACTGGACCCATTTATCATTGTACCTCTAGTTCCAAACATACACATACACAAACCTCAGTACTTACTGAACATAGGAGTAAGTGAAAACTGGGGTTGTCTGAATTCAGAGACTAATATTTCCCCCACATCATTATAAGAAATAAAAACATGATATACTTAATACTTAACATTCCTTTTAACAATTTATATTTTATGTCACAGTAGCCTTATATTAAAAAGCGCTATTTTAATGTCCATTTTACAAATGATGTCACTAAATCCCAGCTGTTATTAAAATTGCCTGGGGCTATACAAATAGTACAAAGCCTGGGCTCTAATTTCAGAGTCTGTGGATTTAAATGCCACATTATGCTCTTACATAACAAAAGTGAAGACAAAACGTTAAAAATGAATGAAATCAGATTGTAGATGTAAAACATTTACTGTTTTGAGACCTTAATGTAAGATGGATATTAGCATCGGATCGGAACTCAACAAGATCTCTCCTACCTTTCTCTTTTTTCTTCTTCCATGGCACTGATCCCAAAGAAAAATCTACATTATACATATTTATATAGAATTGTAGTTAACTCTGTGCAAGCAAAAGTAGATAAAAATGAGAAAATCTGGGGCAGTTTGAAAACTGCCAAATTTAAGCCTGAAACAATTAGCCTAACTTTTCTCCCCTGTGCCACCGAGTTTTAAAGTGTCTAGTGTGTCATAGGTCAAACTATTGACTTAAATTATTTAGGGCATAAAAAAATAAGTTTTATACATTATGCTGATTTTGTTGTTTATCTTGATATTGAGGATATTTTTATTTTCTGTATGCTGTACCTTATTTCTGTATTTAGAATTTCATAAGGGAAAATATTTTAGTGTTACAAATATAACAACAGCAACAAAAATGCTGTCTTGTTATTTTCTTAAAATGTCCACGAAAAAAAATCACCAAAGAACCAGAGGTAAGCATACTACAATCTAGCTGTGAAAACATCTGCTTGAATTAGAAATACAGTGAAAAGGCAGGCAAACAAAGGAAAAATTATAATAAAAACAATAATTCCTAGAACTTGACATTTGCTTTGGAGAAAGATGGTAAGAACATCTATATTTAACTGGAAGATAATCTCACTACACTGAACTGCTTCAAAGATACATTCTAATTGTGTGTTGTGTAACGAAGGTTCTTTATTAAGCCAATTTATATATAAATACTTGAGATTTTGTTTGTGATAGAGAGACAGATTCACCCTCCTAGAGAAAAACAAACACAAAATAAAATATAAAAAAATATAAATTAAAACCACTAATTCTACATTGCCTAAGTGTATGTCTTCTATCTGTTTTGTGTTTCTTTTCTGTCATTATTAATTAACCTTCAGTGTATCAAGAAAATCATCACCATCATTTGCCATTTGCATTCGAATGGAAACCTTTTAAAAATAATTTTGTGTTTTAATAAATAATTCATAGAAGTAAAAATAAGGAGATAGTGGAAACACTATCTTATTTATATTAGAAACATAATAATATAACTTATATGAACACTAATTTATATTAGAAATTTTAAAATAAATTTTTATCATTGCAGACCTCTTTATAACAAGTAAACATTGGTATGCAAGCATCATAATAGCTAAAAAATACCACTACACCTCCCTTTAGCAAAGCAGCATAGAACAGGTCCTTGCTGTACAGCATTGCCTAATGAAGCCTTTTCTATGCAATGCCTAACTAGAAATTATTATATTTCTTTTTGTCCTTGGAAATATGTTTTTCACTTATAGATACTTGAGTCTGAGAAAATTCCTCGTTATTGTCACCTAAAGACTCACTGTATCATTACCTGAGATTTTACTTACATTATCCATTTCACCATCATCATTAGAGTATTACTGTCTATTTATTTGAATAAATAGATACATTAATAGTTGTAAAACATCTTATTCATCAATTTTATTATCTATGCCATCAGGATAGAAAAGGAAAAATTCTGAATTCTAAATTATCTTCAATAAAAGCTAAAAGACTATAAAGATGATATTTCCAGACTTCTTTTATACCTTTTTAAAAGATGATGTAACATTTTGGGCAACAGAATAAAGAAACTACTAAGTCTTTCACTATTACTTTATCCTTCTAAAGGAAACACAGCACAGGTAAACATTTTCTGAAAGGGCCATATGCTAAATATTTTAGGTTCATGGGACTCATGTTCTCACTTGCAACTATTCAATTTTGTCACTGAAACAAACAAAAGCAGCCATGAACAATATAAAAATAAATGTAACTGTGTTCAAGTAAGTATTTTTCAAAATTTGTATTGGTCAGAATTCTCCAGTGAAACAGAATCAGTGGAATGTGTATGTGTTTTTTATGTACATAAAGATGCTTATTGTAAGAAATTGATTCATGTAAATGTTGAGGCTGAGAAGTCCAGACCCAGGAGAACCAATGGTGTAAGTTTCAGTTTCAGCCCAAGCCTTAAGGCAGGAGAAGACCTATTTTCCAGCTCAAAGACAGGCAGAGAAAGAGAGAATTCTAACTCATCCTTTTATTCTATGCAAACCTTAAAGGGATTAGATGACACCTACTCATATTGACAGTCTGCTTTAATCAGTTTACCAATTCAAATGTTAACCTCATCCAGAAAAATTATCAGAGACACATCCAGAATCATGTTTGATCAAACATCTGGGCATCCTGTGGCCCAGTGAAGTTGCATACAAAATTAACCATCACAAGTCCAAACTTTATCAAGGTTGTAAAACCCCATACGCATCTCTTTAAAACATATTTAATCTCCAAATAAAAGATGATAACAAAGTCATAATTCCTTCTAGCATGGTTCAACTGTCTTGTGTACAACCACAAACACATTAATCCCTTTCCCAGAGGAGATAAGGTCTTTGAGTGATGTTTAGTCTTCTCTTAGATACCCTACAACTTAAGTGCTATGATAAAGTTGACACATCTTATGTTATATGACATAAGAATAATTCATAAGAATTTAATAAGAAGAAGGAAATTTGGCCCTCAATCAATACGCTTCTGTGAGTACAGATAATTTCATCATTCTTCTTTCCTTCTGTTTCGCTTTTTAAAATAAACTAAGAATAATTGATGATTAATGATGAAAGAGTTCCTATAGTGATAAAATAGCATAATATTTCAAGACACAAAAATTAAAATTAAGATTTCATAATGTTGCTCAGAGATATGTATAATAAATTCATAAGATAGAATCAGTTTTATTCTATTCTAAAATAATTAGATTTTTACTTTTTTCTTTGAAAGGGTGCTTAAAAAACGTGATGAAATATCAACTTTACCAATAGTTGAAAATACTAAAATATGAAATTCCAATCTAAATCCTGGGGCAATAAACTCAGTAGACATATCAAGTTTTAAGAATCTCTTATAGATAGGACATCGTGCCAAGTGCCAATGGTGATACACTCATCTATGTTTGCATTTTTTCCATAATGCAAGGCATTTGCCCCTTCAGTAAGCAAAAGCCACACAGTCAAGAAGTGAGAAAAACTCCCTGAGGCTATTTTAGGAATTTACTCACAATTACCTAAAAAAAACCTTTTAATAGCGGTGGAGCCTGGCTAAGAAAATTAGTGGCAAAAGTAGATGCTAATATTAATAAAGATCAAAGACTGGTTAATTAACATAAGAAGAATGTTTTAGGAATATACAGAATAAATGAGGCTAGAATAAAACTAATAATTTCTTGTAATGGGAATAAATCAAGACGGAAATTATTTTGAGAATTGCGAAGAACAGGTTCTGTGTAAAAGAACAAAAAAGAGGCAAAATGCTGGGAGATTAGGTCTCAAAAGAGTAACCACTGTTCTTTTTTTTTTTTTTTTTGAGACAGAGTCTCACTCTGTTGCCAGGGTGGAGTACAGTGGCATGATTTCTGCTCACTGCAACCTCCGACTCCCAGGTTCAAGCAATTTTCTTGCCTCAGCCTCCCAAGTGGCTGGGACTACAGGCACACGCCACCACGCCTGGCTAATTTTTGTATTTTTTTTTTTTAGTAGAGATGGGGTTTCACCATGTTACCAGGATGGTCTCCTGACCTCGTGATCCACCTGCCTCGGCCTCCCAAAGTGCTAGGATTTCAGGCATGAGCCACCTCACCCAGCCCAGTGTTACCTTAATAACAAGTATCTGTAATTAATATATGAGAGATTCTGAGATACTCTCATGTTAGCACCTTAACCTGCTCTTAATTTTACATTTACTAGAATTTTTGCAAGAAAATTAATCTCTCACTTGGTGGCATTTGCCAGATGCCGGTCTCTGGAACACACAAAGTAAAAGATCCCACCCACCAGTTTAACAGCTTGACTTAAGAAAATATGAGACAGCTCTTGATGAGAGAAAAAAAATAAAAACAAATATAATGGACATTAGTAAAATTAGAAAAAAAAATGTGTTCAATTATTTACAGGAGTCTTTCTTCATAACTTGAAGGCAAATAACTATGGAAAAAGAAAGGAAGAAAGAAAAAAACTTAATTTTTCACAATAAGAAACCAATTTGGCAAAAAATCGTTGTAAAAATTACACTACTTTTGGGCAGCAAGAAATTCTATGTGAAAATCTGATTCTTAAAGCTCTCTCGAGATACATTTCTAAATTAAGTTTATGTACTTTTTGTGGAATGGATGGTTGGTCACCTGAAAAATATTTCTTGTGAATCTCCAGCATAAAAAAATTAAAAAGCACATCGTGTACAGCATCACTGTGTGTGTTTTAGCACCTTGTGGTTAAGCAAAATGTGTGTAAGTTACATTTCAGGACTTCTATTACTGGTACATTCTGCATTAAAGTAAGATTTTGATTTATGATATATGAATGCTGATTCTAAAATGGTTCTTTTTCAAAATGCATTATAGAAATTAGTCATTACTGAAGATTAAAAAGTAGACATTATGTAAAAAGAAGCCATTATGCTACACAAAGAAAAAATTTAGGAGTTAAAAGCCGTAACATTTAGTCCTAACTCTGCTACCAATTCACTTAACATATCTGACCTTAGTTTCTTCATCAGAAATGAAGATATTATTTTAGTTTCTCTATTTTCTCTTAGATGGGAGAAGTGAAAAAATATAATGAGCTTCTCTCAGAGTCTTGTATTCAGCTGTCCCTTGCCATTGGTTCACTCTGACATGTAGTAGCAACTACTAAGCATGTTTCACTAATCAAAACAAGTCCATGAAATAGTTTACATGTCATGGTATAAATTTCTCACCAGCTGTGAGGGTGTATGATTGTGTTTGGCAAAACTAGGGTTTGCTGGATTAAGATCCTCTAAAGAGTTAGCAAAAGGAAAAAGCACTATTGATTGCTTTTTCCTCTTGCTAACGCTTTAGAGGACCTTAAAAATATTTTAAATAATTAAACATATTAAAAATTGATGTAAAAAAAAGTTCTAGAGGTCATTTATGTCTAGAAGAAACCTAGCTTGTCAGCCTTGTAAACCTACTCTAATGGCTGAACTTTCTTCAGAATCATCTTTGTTTTCAGTAATATTGCTACAGGACCCTAATCTACTAAGATACATTTTTATCCCATGCTTTAGACCCAATAGGGCATTATGTCTGCAACTTGCTACCAAACAGATCATGAAAAAAATAGTAATTCAAATTTGTTTGTGATAAGAAAACAGTGAGAGAATGAAAAGACAAAGTAAAAGTGGCAAGATGTTCGCGAGTAAATCTGAGTAAAAGATAGGCATATAGAAAGTATATGCTGATATTCTTGAAACTTTTTATAAGTTTGAAATTCCTTTAAGATGGGGGTTTTTAGTAGTCTCTTTAACAATTAAAGAGACTACTATCATATCCATGCTGTCTAATCATAAATTATTTTCAGTGTACAAATGCACATTTTTACAGGCCCATCCTTATATATACATAAATTATAAATAATCATCATTTTCTATACTACTATGTAGACTTTTTCACATAAAGAGAGGCCATCAATAATAGTCTATTTTTATTTAAGAAATAGCTTATTACCTTCAGAGGCAGTTTCATAAGCCATTTAAAAAATATTAAAAAATACAAATCATTCCCAGCTAACAATAATTCAACTTAAGATTTTTCATCTTTATGATAGTGTGAATATCATAAGCATTCATTAGGGATGGTACTTTGAGTACCCATACAACCATTCTGCTTCTCACTTTTAGTAGGGAATGAAATAAGTTACATGAGATATTTAACTTCATTATAAAACAGACTGTGTTGGATACTTTTGCCCGACTGTAGGCTAACGTTAAGTGTTCTGAGCACATTTAAGGTAAGCTAAACTAAGCTATGATATTTAGTAGGTTAGGTGTATTAAATGAATTTCTGATTTATAATATATTTGCTTACAATAGGTTTATAATGTAATGACTGTCATAAATCAAGTAGCTCCTTTATGCTTATATATGCAAATACATGGATATTTTTCTGGAGATCTTCTGAAGCCCTTTCATAGATCAAAGTGGCTCTGAATAACTGATGTGTTGAAATATCAACTTTTAAAAATATTTTATTATGCAAACTATTAAAATTGTCATATTAGCATAACATTCTACTTACTATTATAGGTAGCTTAGCATTACGGTATCTTTCCCTTTAGTAGATTATAATCTAGAGTTGTCATAAATACCAATATTCAATAAACTGCCATGATTTCAATTTAATAGGGCAAATTCAAATCATAAATTTATTTTAGATATTACGATTGTAGCATGACACCTCAATTTAATATAAAATTGTGGCCCTCTGAATGTCATGCAAATGTTAATAATTACTTTCTAAATGCAAATTTTGAAAACTGAATTTCAGCAGAGGATGAATTTGAAACTTCAAGCTAGCTATGCCTGGGAGGATATGCCAGTATTTACAGTTGAGTTATGACACACATATATTTATTTTACCAAATTATTCACAAAAAGGCATAAAATGGCATAGTTTAGTTCTGATATAAATTATAGGCTGATGAAAAACACTGTTTAAAAGAGAACATAACAAAATATTCCCTCCCTCTCTGATTTACTATTCATTTATCTTAAAATACTTGGATGAGTAAAGAAAAATAAAGTTTTAATGAATATTACATAAGTAAAAGTGGGCTTCCTAAAAGTCAGCATCACTACATAATATTTTTAACTAAAAACGAACATTCACAAGCAACACCAGTGGATGTTAGGAAAGCTAATTTCAACACACCCCTGGTATTCAGTAGCTAAATAATTCTCTTAGCCCTAAAATGTGGGGGTACTTATACTAAAGGCTTAAGTAATACCTTCAATCCTATTGATTATAAGAGAACAAGGAGTTTTTCTCAACTGTTATTTTTGTGGTATGTTATTGATTAAAGGCTGATTTAACATAAAGAGTTCCAGTGTATTTCAATAAAAAGTAAGGCAATCTAGTTAAACGATATAAGCAGAAAAGAGGTGACAAAGTGACAATGAGTGTTATTGCAAATTTTTGTTATCATGATAATGTTCCTTTTCTAAGATTAAATGTAATATAATACTGACAGGAAGTCTAAACCTAGCCATGCTCCTGATTATTTGAATTTCAATTAATATGAAGTTTTTTTGCACATATTTTGGGAGTAAATTTTATTGATGACCCGTTTTAATTATATAAATTGAGTACTTGTGTTCCAACTCTTACAACACAAGGAGGGTTTAAGGGGCAATCTTCTTCGCTTCTGCCAAAATCAAACATGTAAAAACTCTCATGACAATTTGCAAAAACAAATTATATGGGAGCCAATCACTATGATGAACAATTGTCCGCTATTAAGCCCTTTTAATTTCTTACTACTTATAATGTGGTCATCAGCATATATTAAAGTATGTTAGAAATACAGAGAAGAAGGCCCCAACCCAGATTTACAAAATCATACTCTACATTTTTAAAAGATCTCTGAATGACTCATATGCATGGTTTTAGAAGCACTGCTTTAAATTTGGAGAAAGCATGAGAAAGAAGACATTTGTGTAAACAATTGTATTTATATGTATTTTCTCACCTAACTAGGTATGCCCCAGTACTAGTTATAAAACACAATATTATATACTTCTATATTTGCCAAGCACTGTGTGAAGACATTTATAAAATTTATTGCCATGTTTTAAATCTCACAACGAACCCATATGATGAGAACTGTTATTGGCATTTTACAAAAGGAAAACTGAGACTTACAGAAGTAGGTAGGACAAGTTCACACAGACAGTAATGGGTAGGAGACAGTCTGACCAAAGAACTTGTGCATTTACTCATTATATGGGCTAGCATGGGGTTATGTGGAGATTTCAATTTATATCAAAATATGATGCCAATTTATGAATGGAGAATATATAAATTATACAATGACTACAATGATTAAAAAACATCTTGCTCCATATTTAAAGAAAACAAAACTTATAATACATAAAGTCTAGGCTTTCAAAATACTCCATATCAGCCAATTTATGGTTTTTAAAATGGTGAAATATGCAATCAGAAAAGTTTGGATGGGTACAAGTACTGGCTACTCATAAACCAAATAAATTTAACTTAATCCTCTATTCATGAAAATAAAGAGTGAGTGATATGGTTTGGTTTTGTGTCCCCACCCAAATATCATGTCTAATTGTAATCCTCACATGTCAGCGGAAGGGCCTGGCAGGAGGTGACTGGATCATGGGGGAGGATTTTCCCCTTGCCGTTTTCGTGATAGTGAGTGAGCTCTCACAAGATTTGACGGTTTAAAAGTGTGTGGCACTTACCCTTTTGCTCTCTCTCCCTCTTGCCACCATGTGAAGAAGGTCCTTGTTTCCTCTTCACCTTTTGCCATAATTGCAAGTTTCCTCAGGCCTCCCAGTCACGCCTCCTGTGAAGCCTGCAGAACCATGAGTCAATTAAACCTCTTTTCTTCACAAATTACCCAATCCCAGGTAGTTTTTCAGAGCAGTGTGGAAACAGACTAATACAGTGAGATATTAAGCATGAATTCTAGGCCAGGTAAGGTGGCTCATGCCTGTGATCCTAGCATTTGGGAGATGGAGGCAGGAGGATCACTTGAGTTCAGGAGTTCAAGACCAGCTAGGGCAACAAAGCAAAACAAAGCAACACCTCCGTGCTTAAAGAAAAAAAAAAAAAAAAAGAAAGAAAGAAATTAGTTTGATGCGGTGGTGCCGCACCCCTGTAGTCCCAGCTATTTGGGAGGCTGAGGTGGGAGGATTGTTTGTACCCTGGAGATGCAGGCTTCAGTGAACTATGATGGTGCCACTGCACTCTAACCTGGGCAACAGCAAGATCATGTGTCAAAAATAAAAACAAAAAAATGAATAAATTCTGAAATATTTAGATGTTCAGATGATCATATACATTAGAAAATAATTATTTGTATCTGATTAAAAAATACACATCTCTCCTTTAATCTGGAAGGAAAAGTATAGAATCAGACAGATATATATACATATTTTGTATTTTTGTTAACAATAATTTTAAAATAAATTATAAAGATAATACGGGCTGCTCTATTTCACAGCAGTGCTGGGGACCAAAATAATGAGCAAAAAATAAAGGAAATACTACAATGATTTTTCTCATATTCAAGTTCATATCAATGTGATTAAAAATAGTTGACATTTATTGAACCATTGCTTACATGTAAGGCACTGTCGCAAGATTTCTTAAAATCTAATTTAATCTTAACCATGAAATAAGAACTAGCCTTTTCTTCAGATGAGGAAACACTGAACTGCTAAATGTTGGCTTCGGGATTTAAACTTAGGTAGGCTGGCTCCCGTTCTCACAAATCATGCACATAATTTTAGGAAAAGTTTTCCTTATCTCCCAGTATATTTAACATATTTCAAATTTCCTCCTTTAAGACAGAATATACACATAATTTTCTCTTCATAATTATTTTAGAGGTGTATATTATCTCTTTATATTCACATTGCCTTAATGGTCTTATAAGAGAGATAGATGCCTTAAGTTTACTTGATTAATATATATGAATTATGCCTTTAGTGCCAAGTTTCCAGTTTTTTCACTCAAAAAAAGACCGAAAGATAAACTATACTGTAATTTGTTTCCTTGCACCATCTAGTGGATTTAAATGACAACTGCGGCATTGCTATAAACGACCATTAGTCAATCATGTAAGTCAAATTTTCAAACACATCCGAAGAACTGTTCCCAAAATAATGTTTCGAATCACACCACAACAGTGCATAAAATTACTATATTTTTCCCTTTTTCAGGGGATAAAGCTTGGGTGCTGAATTCATTTGCGAATGTTTAAATTTACAAATAAAGTAACATAAAATAGCATCCTCGCAATCTTCTAATAATCAGAGATAATGGAAGTCATACACTAAGTCAGCTTAGTTCATCCCGTTCATTTTCATAAACTCAATCGCTCTCAAAGCAGCAGCGCGTTAAGGAGAAGCCACAGCGCGTTAAGGAGAAGCCCCAGGAGTCTGCGCGGAACCAGAGCGCAGGCGCACTGAGGGGCGGAAGCGGGGAGGCGGGGCTAGGCCCGACAAGGGAGCGGAAGAGGCCCAGGCAGCTGGGTGAGGCGCTGAGACGGTTTAGCGTTGAGTCCTTGGCCAGGCGCAGCCAAAAGCCCCGCAACTCGGGAGACGCCAAAACAAACCGGAGGACTTGGGATTCCGGAGCAGTTGCCGCTGCCGCTGCTTCTGCCGCCGTGCACGCCACCGACCCGCCGCCGGAGGACTCGGCCCTGAAAGGCCTGTAGGCCTAGGCGCGGCCCGCGGAGCCAGACGTGTTGCTGCCGTGAGTAAAACGAGCGCCCTCTCCGCAGTCGTTTACGAATTAAAATGGAGGAAATTTCGTTGGCCAACCTGGATACTAACAAGCTAGAGGCCATCGCTCAGGAGATTTACGTAGACCTGATAGAGGATTCTTGTTTGGGATTCTGCTTTGAGGTGCACCGGGCAGTCAAGTGTGGCTACTTCTACCTGGAGTTCGCAGAGACTGGTAGCGTGAAGGATTTTGGCATTCAGCCAGTGGAAGACAAAGGAGCGTGCCGTCTCCCGCTTTGCTCCCTTCCGGGAGAACCTGGGAATGGGCCTGATCAGCAGCTGCAGCGCTCA
This sequence comes from Sapajus apella, assembly GCF_009761245.1. Classification (NCBI taxonomy): domain Eukaryota; kingdom Metazoa; phylum Chordata; class Mammalia; order Primates; family Cebidae; genus Sapajus; species Sapajus apella. The sequence continues at coordinate 33,759,798 of NW_022436942.1, forward strand.
CCTCCGGAATTCCAGTAGCTGCAAAATGAGATTCTGAGAGTGGCCAGGACAATAACATAGACTGGTCCTGTGGCTTGAGGAGTAAGCTAAGTAGAAAAAAGTAGAAAAAAAAAAATCAGACAAAAGTTCTAATTCCCCTTGAAGATCCTAGCATTTAAAAACCCAAAGTGGATAATTTAGGAATCCTTTTTTAAAGTGTATCACCTTGAGCCAGCTCTGAAGCCCTCGGCAGGAGGAGCTGCACAGCCTGCAGGCCATGCAGTGCCTGTTGATCTCTAAACATACCAGGATGTGCGCAAGATTCTGTAGTGCCCCCAATGCACAGGTGAGCAGTGTGTGCCCAGCATATAAAATTTTTGGTTCCTCAGCTTTTCTGTCTGCCTGATGTCAAGGACTTCCAGGACAGTTTGGACATTACAGTTCATCGGGCCATAATCAGTGGCCTGCAGTGGGACTGCTCATTTGATATCTGAACCTCTGATATGGGCTTCTCTGAGACAAGTAAATGTCAGGTGCAAAATCTGGATACTAACAATTTCAATTTGGGAAATCCAAGAAAAAGAATTCTCAAGTTTGGTAGGGAAGCGCTGTAGCCCTGACTCCAGCAAGAAGAAATGGTCAAATCCACCTGTTTCCCAAAGGTACAGCCTTTGTAATGATTTCAGCTGACTTGAGGAGAAGGCCTAGCACTTGGCTGAGCAGTGCCCTCTTCCTTTCTCTCCAAACTGGTGGCATAAGCTTGGCGCATGGACAACTTGGTTGTCCAGTCAGGCTGAGGATTTGGCTGTGATCCCCTGGGGAGGTAGAGGGGACCTCTGCAACTATGCACGATCTCTCAAACTGCAAGATTCATGTCTGGATGTATTATGCTGTGGACATAAGTTTAGGAGGGTGGTCATTTCCTACTCTGGGTTACTGGTTACCTAGCTAGTCCATGGATGTGACTTGGTCATTAAGCCAGGTCACTAGCTGCCTCCCACCCTGGGGGCGGGACTGAACTATAGAAGAGCATCGCGGCTGTGCTGGAAGGAGGCTGTGATTTGAAAACAGCCCAGAGGGGATCTCTTTCAGCTGCCCTCAGTAATGTGAATGGGTTAGTGCTAGGTGAGGAGCCAAGGAGCAGGACTGGATTATCTCATCTGACTGCAGAATATTGATGAATGTTCCTGGTTCTTTGGTTGGGAAGTCAGAGCTCTGCTGTGGTGAACATCCAGACTGTCACCACCTTCCCTCTGTCCCTGTAAAGGGGCAATCCATTCCACTCGGTACCTTTTGGATCTTCTTGACAACAAGAGCAGTCCTTTTATTGTTAGAAGTCATAGAAAGACCTCTAGAATCTCCTGACTTCAGGGAATGGTATCGGGATAGGGGAAGATGGGAAGTAGCCACATATCAAAACTACCCTCCACTTTATTCCCTGAGTGAGGGTTTGTGAAGTATAAAGGAGTGGGAGCCCCGAGGTGAGGGGGAACGGTGCTGCTTTATTTGAAATGTTTTCTTACCTCATTCTGTGCCCCAGTAGGGGGTCCAGCCTCATATGTCTGGCTTGGCCCCATGTTCCTCCTGTTCCCTGCTCCACTGCCTATCTGGTGCCCCAGGTGCTGCTTGCCACTCCAGCTTTCACAATGACCAATTTCAGTTCAGCTCTTAATGCTCCTGCTTAAGCCTGCCCAATTTCTTTTTTCTTGGTCTCTGTTTCTTTTTTCCCCTGTCTTTATGGAAGACTCAGAGGAGAATCTTTCTTATGGCTCCTTCTGTTGGGATTGGAATTGGAACAGAACTTAATTTTTTGTATTTAAAATGCAGTGTCATGCCTAAGCATTTCTCCTATATAGGACTGCCTTGCTAGTGTGCCCTCTTGCTGTGTCTTACTTCATAAGGAGTTGTATCTTCCCACCTCCATTTCAATACTGCCTGTTAGGACCTAAGTAGAAGAGCAGTAAAGGCTGATTGACACACAGGGGAATGGAGTTGGTCCTTATCCATTCTCTAACCCTTGCTGTGCATGTATCCTCCCAGAAGGTACTGTTTGGACTGTATAGACTGATTTAGATTACATACTTTAGAGGGTTAAGGAAACCATAGAGATTGGGCCTTGGAACTGTCTGTTATTGCCTTCTCCTAGATTTGTGCTGATCAGCCTTGGGGCCTGGTTACAGATTAGTCTTCAAGAATTGCAATAACTTTAAAAAAAATCAAACCTTGTCAAGAGCTAAAATAATTTAGATATATCTTTGCCCTTGTAGACATCTAAGAGGATGAAGAAAGGAGAGTTTAACTGAGACTGTGGCCTACTCCCTAACAATGTCTTGGAAGCAGAATGATGGAGAAAGGCCAGAGTCCAATCCCTCTACCTTCAGATAGGGGACTCAGATCTTGAAATTACTGTTTTCTTTCTGACCTTTTCTCCTGGTTAGAGGAGGAAATAGGAAGTAGTTTGGAGTAATGGTTTATTCGCATTACCCCCTTTTTGTTTTTTGTTTTGTTTTTTGTTTCTAGCCCCTCTACCAATAGGGCAATAGCCCCCTGCCCTGCATGGGTATAAGGTGGGCTTGGTCCAACAGGTGCCCAGAGAGTACAGACTCCTTTCTGGGGAGAGAATGCTCCCTACCATATAGTTGACAGTGGTTAGGAACTCTCCTTTTCCCTACCTACCTTCCTTTTTAACAGCAGAGTTCGTATTTTCCCCTTCTTGATTAAGTGTATTGATCACCCTGCAATCAATATTATGTATCTGAGTGTGTGTGTGTTATGGGGGAAAGGGGTTCTTTAAAATTTCTGTGGTTTGTGGCATTTTCTTCCATACATTAGTTCCCACCATCGCATGCCCAGGGACCACTGCCTGGCATTATCGCATGCTGGGATCATTGGGGGAGGGTAGTGAAGCTCACCACTGTCCTTTGTTTTGGAGATTCTTATTTTTGCATAAGTAGTCCATCCTATACAGATAGCTGACTAACTGTATTTCCCTTTCCTCTATGGCTGCTGGTGTAAATAAGCTGCATCTCCCCATTGGTAAACAGTAATAAACAAAATTTTAAAAAATGGCTATTTGGACTCTGTATATTCTTCTTTTAAAATTGTATGTTTTCAGGCATTGACATAATAAGAGAAATGTTGAATTGCTGTTGAGCCTTAATACTTTCGCCCTAATGGGAGTTTTATCAGAATAGAGAAACTGTCCAGCCTTGTTTCTCAATCTAGACCTGCAAATTTAACTGTCTGTAGCATCCAGTGAAAGAGTCAAACCATATACAACCATCCCTTTTCCATATGAGGTAAGAAAGTGGTAAAATAAATCCAGTCCTATCACTAAAAGCCCACTGTGAAAGATAGTTCCATTTGAATTGAACTCAATGTATTTTAGTATATACATATTACCATCATTTTAAGCTAATATCCTTGCTCTCAAAAGGCAAATGATTCACAGCAGAAAATGATTCTGCCTTTCTAAAGATAATTTTTTCTCAATATTTAAAAAGAAAATTACCTTAACACTTTAGATCTTTCATTTCATTTTTAATAGTAATTCTGAGGTTTTTCATCCCATTCCTAACCCAGAGTTTGACCACTTCCCCTAGAAACTACTTAGTGTGTCCTGATCCGTCTTTAACTAAGTGTTCTAATTTATTTAAGTTTCATATTGTAAATAATATTTAGATTAATACAAATTACAGAAATGGATCTGGAGAAGAATCTCTGACTCAAGAGGTTACCTCAGGGAAGCTTATAGATGTGTAACCTGTTACTGAGTCTTAACTTAAAAATTTGATGTGTAAAACCCATGATGCAACCATAACGAGAAATTCTTCAAATGAAATTTCACCAAGATTAACTATTTTGCCTTAAATAAGATTTCTGCTACTTTTATGCAAATTCACTGTAGGGATCTACTATCAAATAGCTTTGATGTGCATCTGCAACAAATATTTTTGGTTCCTATTTTGTAGGTTTAGAGTTTAATTAATGTATTTAGTGCTAAGCTAGTTAGTTTCCTGAAAAGATAATTGCAAGAACTCTGCTTTACCAAACAGTTGACACTGGGACTTTGAAGGTTATTTCTTATGTTTTCTAACTGGTATGATCTTTATATTAAAGGAAAAAATAACACATTGCATACCTTTTTAACTCCCCATGTTTAGCGTACTAGAGTTAGCATTTTAACTATAGCATGTAGCATCAGGTCAAGAACCTGATAAATGATTGCTTGATGTTGACAAAGTTAAAATGAAGTGTACTGAAGTAACTAAAAATCCGGGAAGAACTTCATTTGCACACGTTAAAGTAACATTGCCTTCTCTTAAGACCTATCCAAAGTGTTGTAAAGTTTTTCTTATAATTTTTAAAAAGGGTTTATGAATAAACCATATGTGCTAAAAAAGCACAACAGTTAAATATATTTTCATGCTGGTGTTTAATTATGGTTAACGAATTGCCAGTTTTCAAGTCAGCCAGAGATCCAGATTTTAGAAGTTTTACTCTGCTGTGAAGGATTATGAGCTCTCTGATTTTCATTTATGTTTCAAAAGATGCCTATAATGTTGCTTTGGAGGACAATATTAGAAGTGATGTTCCTATTCAAAAAGGTTTTGGGGATAAACCTTAAACTCTTGGGGGTTTTTTTGTTTGTATTTGTTTTTCCATTTTTGAAAACATTTTCATCATATCTTCCTTGAGACTCCTTGGAAATAAGTGACCTAAAAAGGAAATATTAAATAGATTTTAGAGATGAAAAAAATATCTTCAGCAGCAGTGACTTGCCCATAGTTCAAAAAGCAAAAATTTGCAAGTGATGAAAGCAAAAATAGAATACTGGTGGTATGACTCTTAAGTCAGTGGATTTTGTTGAAGCAATGGAATAATAAACAACTAATTAAAAACAAAACAGAATGAAAAATCCATGATACTTATGAACAACCTTAGGGCAATGAATTTGAAAACAGAAAAAAAGGGAAGTCTATTTTAAAATAGAACTAAAAGTAACTTAAGGAATTGTTAATTTTTTAAGTAAATCTATACATCTATAACTTTTTAAAGAATCTCCCATCTATACCCCAATACACACATAAAAACCACACAATTAGAATTTTATAGACAATATAGCAAATGAAACAATGAAAACAGCAAAAAATATCAAGATGGATTTTATTTTAATGAAGATGGTAGCAAACCAACTCCTTTAAAATAACGAAAGTAAACATCAACAAGTCAGGTTAATCACCGAATGGAAAGATTTCAACTCAAAATCATCACACTACCATTAGAGAAAATCCACGTGAAAATTTGGATACTGAAAAATAGTTTGAAAAAATTCAATACCAACTTTTGCATAAAAAATAATGACATTAACAATATAGAAGCAAAAACTCAAGAACTTCTACACACTGCAAAAGGATATGTACCAAAAATCTACACCAGTTACTATGCTTAATATTGAATACTTGGAAGCACTCCCTTTAAAATCAGGAATAGAAGAAACAAAATTCTTACTTTTCTAAAATGATATTTACATGAATAATTTTATAGAATCTGGAAGCAGCTGTTCTCAAATGACATCTACATCTACATGGATAATGTTATAGAATCTACAAACATACCATTGAAAGTAGTAAGAAAATTTAGTAAAGTTGCTGGTTATAAGATCAGTATCTAAAATCAGAATACCAACATTTAAAAAGTGTTATTAAATTTAGAATGCAATTCAATAAGTTATAATGGTCCTATGAAATAATAGCACAAGAAAGGTGTAAGATTTTATGGAGAAAATAAAATTTTCTAATATGTTGGGAAAATCCCAAGTAGATGGAGAGAGGATGTTCATGCATAGAAAATGTAATCAATATCATTGCTCCAAATATGTGAATTTAAAGCAATCTGGATTACAATGCAAACAGATGTGCCCATGGACTTGACAAATTAATTTTAAGATTTATATGAACACCAGATGCTAGAAAAGAGAAGATTTTTCTGACAAATGTATATTGTAGTTTGGGGTGTAAAAACAATGGAATAGAATAGTGTTTAGAATTAGATGAAAACACACAAATTACACATTTATGTCTTCTTGCTGTGTGATTAAATTTGTACTATAATCAATGGAATATAAACCAATATATTGTTCTGGACTAGATTATCCATAAATAGATAATAAAACTGTGCTTCAGGCACAAAGTTAATTTCTGTATTGATTAAAGATTTAATGTGTAAAAGTAAAATGTCAAATCTTTCTAGAAAAAATTTAGGAGGATGTGTTTATAATTGTGTGTAAGGGGAAAATTTCTTTAAAGTACCAAACATAGAGAAAAGATTGATGTATTGGACCATAATAAAAATAGAACTTTCTGTTTATTAATTCATAGTAGAAACAAACCAATAACCTGATATGCTAGTTGTTTAGTTCTTATAACTGATAAAAGAGTATTTAAAAAATAGTTATACAATTGCCAAATGTACAACATAAAAGAACAACTCATTCTTAGAAGAAGAAATACAAATGGCCAAAAAATTGTAAAAGTTAACTTAGTTTCAGAGAAATGCAAACTAAAAACAAATGCTAATTTACCTTACTCAGGATGATTAATATTTTTTTTTTTTTTTTTTGAGACGGAGTTTTGCTCTTGTTACCCAGGCTGGAGTGCAATGGCGCGATCTCGGCTCACTGCAACCTCCGCCTCCTGGGTTCAGGCAATTCTCCTGCCTCAGCCTCCTGAGTAGCTGGGATTACAGGCTCGCGCCACCATGCCCAGCTAATTTTTTGTAGTTTTAGTAGAGACGGGGTTTCACCGTGTTGACCAGGATGGTCTCGATCTCTTGACCTCGTGATCCACCCGCCTCGGCCTCCCAAAGTGCTGGGATTACAGGCGTGAGCCACCGTGCCCGGCCTTAATTTTTTTTTTAAATGGTGATGATATCAACTCTGAAAGCCCGGCCTTAATTTTTTTTTTAAATGGTGATGATATCAACCCTGAAAGGCATATGGAGCAATTAAAACACTTATAAACTGCTAGTGGGCTGTAAACTGATTTTAAAAAAAGTTTTTAAAAGCTATTTAGAAATATCTACTGTAGTTGAAGACAAAGGTAACAAATACCCCAATATTTCCACCTGTTACAGCATTGTATGTAATAGGAATAAAATTGAAAGCAATATATCCACTTGAAATTTATATAGTCACTATGCAGAGGTGAGAATAAACCAGAGTAAACATGTTTTAGTAAAACATATCTTCTTATACTTTACTGCCTTTCATTTATGTTTAACAATAGGCAAACTGATGCAATATATTGTTTAAATAATTATGTGTATGTAATAAAAACTATACCAAAAATATTGGATCAGACTTCCACTTTCATGTTTATGGTGGTGTAGCTAGAAGACTAATTGATATGGGACATCAAGCAGTAACACTTGAATTGCAATTGAATGTAATTAGAAGACGGTTGATCATTGGAATAGTGACACTACCAACATTCTAGAGACCCAAGATATACAGCCAGAGGAACTCAGTCAATGAGAAAATTGGTCATAATGAAAAAGAATGATGTTTCAGAAGAAACAAAGCTGTCAACGACATTAGGTGGTATGTCAGATAATTTGAGATACGAGATACAGAACTTGCAAAGGATAAGCACTAGCCAGGCATGGTGGCTCATGCCTGTAATCCCAGCACTTTGGGAGGCCAAGGCTGGAGGATCACTTGAGGTCAGGAGTTCAAGACCAGCCTGGCCAACATACAAAATACAACGTAAAAATACAAAAGTTAACCAGGTGTGGTGGTTCGTGCCTGTAATCCCAGCTACTCAGGAGCTGAGACAGGAGAATTGCTTGAACCTGGAGATGTAGGTGGCAGTGAGCTGGGATCGCACCCACTCCAGCCTGGGTGACAGAGTGAGACTCTGTCTCAAAATAAGTAAATAAATAAATAAATAAAATAGAAGTATGCTGGGCAGAATTCTAGATTCCTGTCCCCTGGTTATTCAACCAAATAGTAATTTAAACACTGCTGTGAAAGGATTTTGCAGATGTAATTAAAGCCCCAAGTTAGTTGACCTTAAGATATGGAGATTATGTAGGTGGCCTTCACCCAATCGCATGAGCACATCAAAATCATGGTTTTCTTCATCTAGTAGTGGAAGAAGACTGAGAGATTTGAAGTGTGGGAAAGATTCAATGCACCATTGCTTGCTTTGAAGATGGACTGGGCCACATGAGGGGAATGTGGGTGCCTCTAGTAGCAGAGAGCGGCCTCCGGCTGACAGATAGCAAAGAAATAGGGACCTCAGACCTAAGGCAATAATAGGTTATGGATTGAATTTTGAAAAAAAAAAAAAAAAAACCCTGAATGAACTTGGAAGCAAATTCTTCATCAGAGCATCCAGGTAAGAGCCCAAATTAGCTAACACTTCATTGCCAGCCTTGTAAGATCCTTAGCGTAAAACTCAGCCTAGCAGACTGTGACTTTAGAACTAGAGAACTGTGAAAATAAAGGTTAAGAAGCTAAGTTTGTGATATGTTATACAGCAAGAAAAACCTAATGCAGTCATAAGCTAATCCAGATTTAGGAGTATGACAATTTACTGAGGCACAGAAAAGATGCTTGATCTGTGTTTTGATTTGCATATCAGAAGAAGGCAAGCACAGTTCAAACTATTTTTTTTTTTTTTTTTTTTTTGAGACAGTCTAGCTCTGTCACCCAGGCTGGAGTGAAGTAGTGTGATCCTGACTCACTGCAACCTCCATCTCACAGGTTCAAGTGATTCTCCTGCCTCAGCCTCACCAGCTGGGATTACAGGCACACGCCACCCCACCCCGCCTAATTTTTGTTTTCTTAGTAGAGATGGGGTTTCACCGTGTTGGCCAGGCTGATCCCAAACTTCTGCCTGACCTCAAGTGATCTGCCCGCCTGGGCCTCCCAAAGTGCTGGGATTACAGGCATGAGCCACTGTGCCTGGCCAGTTCAAACTATTCTTGATAAATTTTATACAAATAAAATACATTTATCCTCAACGTTTCTATTATGTAAAATCACTGTGTATGTAAATACTGTTTTTACTATTCTTTTATTTCCCCATGCATTCATCACAGGTATCATGTTTATTAATAAGAAAGTTTTTAATATTGGGAAAATATCATTTTTGTTACAATATTGTCACCAAATGATCTTAATTATTCCCATTTATTATAAACATTACTTTGTACTATTTTAGTTTGCATGGTCATGTTTATAGCCCCTCACACTGCAAAGCTAGGGCTGACTATATATCACTATCATTTGTTTTCTTAAATATTTTGAGATATTAATACTGTATCTCTTCTGTTGAATTAATTCTAATTTTAAAAAATAGTAGTCAAATAAACATTACATTGCAGGGATAACTTGGGAGGTTTAGCTTAAAACGCAAAACATATGAGTCCCCCAGATAGCACTGATAGAAGAAGAAAAATAAGGAAAGCAGTTGGTAGCCAAAGGAAAGAAGAATATAGGCTAAATGAAATCGGGCATATTTAACTAAAAATCAGAAAGAGGAGAAAGGTAGTACAATGTCTGCATTAATGAAAAATGTAAGTGAATTACATGAATTAGAAAAAATACAAAGTATAAGAAGAAGGAAAAAGTTCATGGGCATTGTACCCAAATATATGCATTCTAATCCTCATCCTTTCATGTATTACTAGAGTGAATTTGGGAAGGTAAGGTTTTTTTATGAACTTCAACTTTCTGTTTGTAATAATTGAGTTAGCAATGTACTTCACAGTGTTATGTGGCCTACTGCATGTAAGTTTAATCTAGTTTGGGTAATGAGTGGTGATAGAATAAGGCTTTCTTGAGAAGTTGATATTTAAACTGAGAACTGAAGGATGAGTTGCCTAGGCAATATTTGTCAGAATAGATGGAGAGTGAATTGGGGGTGGGTTGTAAGGGGAGGATGGAGGTGAGGAAAAGGATTTAAAGCTAGTATGTTAGAAATAACCACTTAAATTGAAAGTTTAAAGCTCTGGAAAAATGATTATGCCTCTTGGAGATTTTAAAACTCAGCTTTTAACATAAACTCATATATCTTCTCTATCCCTATCAGGAGGTTTCAGGATGCTGTTTAATTGTCAATAGATGGTGATATTTATGATTGGTCTAAACGCCTTACTAGGGTCTTGTCAGGTAAATAGATAGGTCGTAATTAGGAATTTAATTCCACAGGGACCTAAAAAGGCAATCTTTCATTAATATAATAACACCTTATACCTGCCAGGTTAACCTTAATTTGCAAGATGAAGTGCTCTCTTAAAGACACAGTGACCTCTCCACTTATAAAGTGTTTTTATTTCCTAAATTTACTCTTCTTCCACTGCATTCTCCTCAGTTTCCCAGCTGTCTCCATTTTCAGACACACAGCCATACACACATATGCATGCACAACACAGACATGCACACACGAACAAGATATAACTTTAAATCAAGCCCTGAGACACTTTCAGTTTAGAGTAAGGTTAGCTAATCTGCTTTTGCTCTTGCTGTTGTATGATTATTACAGTTAAGGATTGACTTGCACACCAGCCACTTTTGCAGTTTGAAGGTGGATTAGTGTTGCCCTGTTACTTCAGTAAGTTCTCTTATAGCTAAACTTGCTTTTTGAATTTAAACTGCTTTTGTTATTTCTACTTGATATTGGATTCACAATAATTCAAAAATTGATTTAGATATTGTTTAATAGATAGGAAATAACAAGCTTAGTTTTGATATTACAACAAACTGTGACCTCAGTCAGATAACTTCATCTTTTTGGGCCAAGATTGCTTACTGATAACAGATAAGCTTGAATAAAACAATGTCTTAATTCTATTCAACATTCTGTGATTCTGTGAGCTAAAAAGTCTGACAACACCAAAACCATTATATTCGCTTACCATCTACATACACAGATTTTATTATACTTAAATTATAGGTTCCATCACACCAGTCTGTAATTCTGTTTTATATATTGTTCTAGGACTTTGCTTTAGACCTCCTATCACTTCTTTGATTAGAAATATATCTTTATAAACCATGATGCTATCCTTGTTTCAGATTTATGTATCCAAGGGCAAGCTATATATCTCCAATTATAGGTATCACAAGAAACTCCCACCTCATCTTATGCAAAATTGAAGCCTGGGGAGCCTGTGCTCCAGTGAATTTTATTCATTCTAAGTGTTGAGAACTGCTGTTCTAGAGCGAAAGCAAAAAAATAACTTTATGTTAATCCTATCAGTCTCCAGTAGGACATTCCTAGGATATTAGAGACCTAGGAAAATTGGTTTTCTTTTCTGGCTGAATTCCTGTACTTGTAAACTGTTTGAATTTAAAATGTATTACAAAATTAATAGAACACATTATTTATTGATTTAATGACTTATTGATAAATATTTAAATTAATAGCTAGAGAAAAGCTACTTGATCTTTGTTTATTGCCCAATCAGTGCATAAGGATTTCATACTATTAAGGAAATATTGATTCCTTTTTGGTCCAGGAATCATTGCTTCCTCTTCTTAATTGAAAATGTAGTATTACCAGTTAATTTCATATCTCCCACTGCAAGAAAAATGTGACAATGCTATTTTTACTCAAAATGACATTGCTCTTTGGAATCTTGTTCATATTGAAATAATATAAATGTCTTGCCTCTGCAGTTCCCTAATACCATTGATTTAATGCTTATTACATTATCCATTATGTGGAATCATCTACCATACGACTATGAACATTCTATTCCAATGCCTGTCTCAAAGTTTGTTAATATGTTTTGTTGGTTATGATCAGCAATGTAAGTTTTACCCATGATATATAGGGAATTTTGTGCAATATTTAATTTATGGACATATTAAAATTACCAAAGGAAATTCATATAGTGTAAATGTAGAATAACACATCTTTCAGTAGCATTGGACAAGTTCTCAATCCCTTCAGGTCATAGTCACTAAATTCCTAGAGTGTGATATTTTTCAATATTCACCATATCTTACATCCCACTCCAATGCATGAGTAGGGTGGAGAGGTGAGGGGGACTCAGTAGAGAGAGAGCAGCAGTCTTGTTCACATAAGGAGTACCCATCCCATGTACTCTATGGCTGAAGATCATGCCAAGAGAACATAAGGCCACCACATAAATTAGAGGCATACGAGAACAACTATTGGAAGGGCCATTAGGATTATAGAGTTATAGCCTTAAAAGCCCCTGGAGAAGTTGTATGCAACAGTCCCTGGAGAACTGCCTGAAATGCTGTACATGGAGTTTGGGGTAAGCAGCCAGTTTGCCATCAAGAGTAGCAACAGTGGGTGCCACAAGGTAAAAGACTACTGCTGTTACCCAAGCCGTGTCCTGGTGGTAAAGAAAAGAGACAGCCCTATAATAGGAACAGATGCCAAGGTGGATGAGCACCAATATGTAAGCCCTCATATGCTTGGTTCGAGTCCAAGTGTTGGCATTGGACCAATTGTAGGCTAGAGCCCTGAACTTGCCATGCCCATGAGTGAGTGTCACACCAAATCAGCATGACAGTACCCTTCTGACGACCTAATCTTATGTAATTCAAATAAAACAAAACTTCTACTCTGGATAGCCAGAACTGGGGCCAGGGCACAAGTACCGAGCTCCTTAAGACATATCGAATATAGAGGTTTCTGAAGGTTAACTTTATGTGTAAACTTCACTGGGCAAAAGAATGTTCAGATAGCTAGTACAACATTATTTCTGGAGTGTCTATGAGGGTGTGTCCTTATGAGATTAGCGTTTGAATCAGAAGACTGAGTGAGGAACAAAGAAGATCCACCCTTGCCAGTGTTGACAGGCATCATGCTATCCTTTGAGTATCCAAATAGAACAGAAAGGAGGGAGAAAGGTGAATTTTGTCTTCTTGAGTTAAGATTCCTGCCCTCAGACAACCTGACCTCAGATATCGGTGCTGCTGGTTCTTGGGCCTTTGGACTCTGAGATTTACAATGGTTTCCTGATTCTCAGACCTTTAGCCATCAATTTCCAGCCAGAAGTTATACCATCAACTCCCTTGATTCTCAGACTTTCTGACTTGGAGTGAATTATATCATCAGCTTTCCTGGCATTCTAGCTTGCAGAGAGCATATTGTGGAACTTAGTTGTCTCCATAATCATATGAGCAAATTTCCATAATAAATCTCTTGCATATCTGTATGTATCCTATTGGTTCTTTTTCTCTGGGAAACCATGACTAATGCAAAGGTCAAAGATAATCCTTCAAGGATCTGGTCCAGGATGGTAATGCCAACCTTGGCCACTCCCAGGTACTGGAGGGGGCTTAGAAAATTTTGAAGAAAGCACGCTGATGCACCAGGAATACCCTCAGATGTGGGCCAAGAACAAGGACCCTCTTTTCCAGGCTAAGCATGGTCCTGATCCACCATATAAAAGTTATATTTTTCTGGTTATATCTCCTAAATATTTACTTCATTCTCTTTCCATTCAACCATAGCTCTCCTATCATAAGCTGTATACTGTACACTTTAGGAAAAATAAATATATGTGGCTTTTTATTTGTTTGTTTGTTTTTAATTCTCTAAACTTCATGACTTTGCTCATTCTGCCCTGACTTACTTTCTGTCCCTTAGCTTAGCTAACTCTTAAACATTTTTTTTAAGTTTCAGTAAGCATAGAATGATCTTGGAAACTTTGTTAAAACTATATGTGCTTGGGTTTATTTCTGGTCTTCCATTTCTATTCCATGAGCCTGTATGTCTATCCTTACGTCAGTATAACAGTTTTTTGATTACTGTAGCTTTACAGTAGGATTTGAAATCAGGAAGTGAAAGTCTTTCTACATTGATTTTTCTATTTCAATAATGTTTTGGCTATTTGGAGTCTCTTACACTTCCATATCAATTTGAAGATATGTTTTTCTATTTCAGCAAAAAAGGCCATTGGAATTTACAGGAGTTATGTCGAATCTTTATCTCACTATATGGGAAAAGAATAGTTTCTTCCACAAATGGTGCTGCTACAATTGGATAACCACATACAATCACTCCATATGTGAAAATTGCTTCAAAATGGATCAACAGCCTACATATAAGAACTAAAATGACGTAACTCTTAAAAGAAAGCATACAGGTAAATCAACACAACTTCAAATTAGCAATAGATTCTTAGGTTTGGCACCAAAAGTATAAGCAACAAAACAGAAAAAAGATAAATTTGACTTAAATAAAATTTAAAACATGTATCAAAAGACATTATTAAAGTTGTGAAAAGACAACATAGAGAATGGGAGAAAGTACTTGCAAATCTTCTATCTGATAAGGTTTACTATCCAGAATATATTAAAGAACCCTTACAACTCAAAGATAGAAAGATGAACAACCAAGTTAAAACATGGAAAAAGGACTTAAATAGTCATTTATCTGAAGAAGATATACAAAACACCAAAAGGCAAAGGAAAAAAAAAATGTTTGACTTCATTGGTAAAGAAATGCAAATGCAAACCACAGTGAGATACCAGTTCATACTCAGTAGGATAGCTTTAATAACACACAAACAAACAAACTGGAAAATAAATGTTGTTAAGCTTGTGAATAAGTAGGATGCCTGGTACACTGTTAATGGGAATGTAATATGATACAGGAACTGTGGAAAATACTTCGTGGTTCCTTAAACAGTTAAACATGAAATTACCATATGACCCAGCAATTCCACTGTTAGGTGTATATATCCAAGAGAAATAAAAGTATATGTCTACACAGAAAATTGCACACAAATATTCATAGCAGCATTATTCATAATAGCCAAAAGGTGAAAACAATCCAAATGTCCATCAAGATGGATGAATGGATAAACTGTGATATGTATGCAATGAAATATTAATTAGCCATAAAAAACAAAAAAGTACTGACAGTGCTACAATTTAAATTAACCATGAAAACATTATTCTACATGAAAGAAATAAGACAGAAAAGGCTTCATATTATGTGATCCTTTTTATGTGATATATCCAGAATAGGTGAATCTACAGAGACAGAAAGCAGTTGAGGTTACTAGGGAATAGAAATTGGGGAAAATGGAGAGTGATTACTTAACGAGTACAGAAAGTTTCGTGGGGTGAAGAAAATGCTAGTGGTTGCACAACATTGTGAATACAGCAAATGCCAGTGAATTGAGTACTTTGAAATGATTAAGTGTATGTTTTTTGAATTTCACCTCAATACAACAACAACAACAACAACAAGGTACAATCATATATTACCTATACCAGAAAACATACCTAGAAAGCAGCCTGGATTAGGTTTTCCTACTCATGGCTTCTGTAATATTCCTTACTTATCACCATATAACACCTTGTAAAATTGTGTTGTAATTTAATGTGTCAACTTACATATATATTATACACTAGATTATTAATTCTTGAGGGCAGAGACCATATCATTACCTGGTGCCTCACAAATAGTAAATACTCAATGTTTGGTTTACTTTGATGGTGTTCAGGCTACTAACATAAGATATATTTTTAAAACAGTTTGTCTATGTTGTTTTAGAAACCTAATCATTGGTCAAATATTTCATTTGAATTCTATTGACTGTCTTATAAAACACCCTGAGTCTATCTTTTATTGGTTAGTATGGTCTTTTATTATTTGAATGCCTGTTAGTCTCTGATTATACGCATTTAAAAAAAAAAAAAAAAACACATGTAGCTTACATTTGTCAAATGTTGCTTTATAACCTTGAATGATGTGCCTTTATATATTTATATGTTGCACTACATAATAAGTTTCTATAATGCAGAGCTTTTTTTGATGAATTATCATCAGTTAAGTCCCACTTCCAATAATGAATCTGAAACCTGAAGATCCATGTGTTCAGTATGATAGAAACACAATTTCAGTCACATTATAGGAATTCTCCTTGACTTAATGGGATGTTGTCCCAACAAACCCATCATTAAGTTGAAAACAACTAGGTAGAAAACGTTTTCAGGCCGGGCGCGGTGGCTCACGCCTATAATCCCAGCACTTTGGGAAGCTGAGACAGGTGGATCACGAGGTCAAAAGATCAACACCATCCTAGTCAACATGGTGAAACCCCGTCTCTACTAAAAATACAAAAAAAAATTAGCTGGGCATGGTGGCACAAGCCTGTAGTCCCAGTTACTTGGGAGGCTGAGGCAGGAGAATTGCTTGAACCCAGGAGGCAGAGGTTGCAGTGAGCCGAGATCGCGCCATTGCACTCCAGCCTGGGTAACAAGAGCGAAACTCTCTCAAAAAAAAGAAAAAGAAAAAGAAAATGTTTTCAATACACCTTAACTACCGAACATCATCGCTTAGCTGAGCCTACCTTAACAGAGTTCAGAACACTTACATTAGCCTACAGTGGGGCAAAATCATCCAACAAAAAGCCCATTTTATAATAAAGCATTAAATGCCTCAGGTAATTTATTGAATTCTCGACTGAAACTGAAAAACAGATGGGTTGTATGGGTACTCAAAGAACAATTTCTACTGAATGCATACTGCTTTCACACCATTGCATAGATGAAAAAGTATAAGTTGAACCATCATAAGTCAGTGAATACCTGGACTTACAGAAAAATTGAAAATTAACATTTTTTGATTAATACATAGTGAAAGCAGATGGAAAAATATAACCTTTGCAAGTATGTGATGCCATTTTTAATATTTTTTCCTGAAATATTGGTATCCTACAACAACTGAAATTGGTATCCTATACAAGAACTATTTTTTAAAATTAGTTTCAATTATTCAGCTCTCTTAAGTTTGTCTTTTATGTTCTATATTCTGTGTCACCACTTACTAAATCTTAATACTTTTGTCAGTGAATTTCATACATATTTAGTTCTTTTTCTCTCCCGGTATCAGCTTGTGCCAGCCATACCTAGATTACCAATATCTACTTGTAATTCATCTTAATCATTCCATCACCCATTTCTCAATTCAGAAACTACTCCTACTATTTTCTTATAGTCAAGATATTTTAAACTCACATAAAAAGTTTTTCACAATCTGATTCCACATCATCTATTCAAGTTTTTCCAACTTCATCATTCATTATTTTCTCCAAAACTTTTTTCTCAAATGTTCCTCTCTTTGCAAAATAATGTCTGTTGACTTCTAGAACATTCTCCCACTCTCCTTAATGTCTCATTTACCTGGCAAGTCACCTAATTCTTGGTGACTTGAAATATAAAGTTACACCTTTTAATGACTAAACCTGAGTTCCTCCACTTTCTCAACTCTAGTGTCTATATGTCCAGACTCCATGTCAGTTACTCACAAATCAGCCATGTGATTTTCATCATGACTCAAAACTCTTCAGTATTCAATATTGTACCATTTTAAATTCTGATGATATTTTATTCTTCCACATCAAATTCTGATCATATTCTCTTATTCTTCCACATCTCTGGTACAATTTTAGTCTTATTCAGGCAAATGGCTACATGGAAGTTTCAGCTTACCAGTCACTGGGAATATGAAAGTATCACCTCAACTTTTGGACAATAGGGCCTATCAAGCACACTGAGACCAAGGTCATAGTATAAACAAGCTATAGTTTATAAGATGGTTAGGTATAATAGTGGATGTGCATAATAAACTTTCAGATAAAATCTGTCCTATCATCTCTCATCTATATGGGAAGGCCAGCCCTCATTAAACCTTCCAACTAAATTACATTTATCGACTGTCATAAAGTCTGATCTTATGTTTCATTTCAAATAAACATGTTAAAACACATTTCGATAAATACTATGAAAAACACAAAGAAAAAAGAAATTATTAAACCTCTCTAGTATGCTTTAAACATTTCACTTAAGAATAAATGATGTGGATATCATATAATTAATTGTTATATTTTCTACTGAGTTGTGAAAATGGAATAATGGATTCCTCGCTACCTAATTTTTCATAATTCAATGTAATATGTAGCTAATATAATAGAAAGCATGATAATCTTTTGGAACATTCATATAATTTATTCTGTTTGTTAAGTGGCATAGCGATTTCTGTGTCACAGCTAATTGTTTGAATTTGGAGTAGTTATGGAACAAAAAGTATCAAATATAAATATATTAATAAAGCTTTATTAGACAAGGGCACTTGTCACCTTCTTTACTGTAGCCCATCAACAGAGAACGTTAATATATTCTTTGTGTTAGCATAAGATGGCACTATTTTATTTTTCAATAATATGTTGAGATTATTTTGAATAAAGTTAAAAAATGACTAAAAAGCACATTTTTATGGTTTTGCAATTGGTAAATCACTTTATTTATGATCATCTTGAACATGAATATTTTTCACCACTTCTAAATATACTTTCAGAAGTGGTGATAGGTTTTGTGTAAAATGAAAGACATTTTGACAACCTTAATCAAAAGAGAGATTATATTGTTTAAAAAACATGAAAATGTTTATGATGGCATGAGGTGCTGAAATAGTATTTTATTATTTTATAGTTAGTTCCATATGTATTTATTTAGCATTCCATGGATATATTTATGCATATGTACATCATTTTATTTTTGCCATTTGTTTATGATAGAACAAATGAAATTTAAGTACATGAAAAGTACTTTCTTACTCTGCATTAATGTTGAAGGAAAACTAGAGGAATAAAACTGAAAAAGAAAATATAATCGCTGAAATTACATGATAAAGACCGTTTTATTTTTCTTGGGAAAATAAGTGGTTATAAGTCAATTTCAATTCAACATAAAATTTCTGACACATTCTTCATATTCCTATGACTCTGTATTAGTTCATTTCACACTGCTATAAAAAACACCTGAGACTGAGTAATTTATAAAAGACAGAGGTTTAGGCCGGGCGCGGTGGCTCAAGCCTGTAATCCCAGCACTTTGGGAGGCCAAGGCGGGTGGATCACAAGGTCAAGAGATCGAGACTATCCTGGTCAACATGGTGAAACCCCGTCTCTACTAAAAATACAAAAAATTAGCTGGGCATGGTGGTGCGTGCCTGTAATCCCAGCTACTCAGGAGGCTGAGGCAGGAGAATTGCCTGAACCCAGGAGGCGGAGGTTGCGGTGAGCTGAGATCGCGCCATTGCACTCCAGCCTGGGTAACATGAGTGAAACTCCATCTCAAAAAAAAAAAAGACAGAGGTTTAATTAACTCACAGTTAGTCATGGCTGGTGAGGATTCAGGAAACTTACAATCATAGTAGAAGGTGAAGGAGGAGCAAGTACCTTCTTCATAAGGTGGCAGCACAGAGAGAGAGTGTGTAGGGAAACTTGCACTTTTAAAACCATCAGATCTTGTGAGAGCTCCCTCAATATCACAAGAACAGCATGGGGGAGATTGTTACCGTGATCTAATCACCTCCCATCAGGCTCTTCCCTCAACACATGGGAGTTACAATTAGAGATGACATCTGAGAGGAGACACAGAGTCAAATTATGTCATTCCACCTCACATTTCAAAACCAATTATGCCTACCCAACAATCCCCCAAAGTCTTAACTCATTCCTAATGCATTAACTAATGCTTAAGCATTAACTTAAAATTTTGTCAAAGTCCAAAGTCTCATCTGAGACAAGGCAAGTCCCTTCCACCTATGAGTCTGTAAAATCAAAAACAAATTAGTTACTTTCAAGATACAATGGGGGTACAGGCATTAGGTAAATTTTTGCATCCCACATGGGAGAAGTTGGCCAAAACAAAGGGGCCAGAGGCCCCATGCCAGTCCTTAACCCATTAAATCTTAAAAATCCAAAATGAAAATATTTTGATTCCATGTCTCACATCCATGGCATGCTGATAATATAGGGGTGGGCTCCCATGGCCTTGGGCAGCCCCTTTCTGTGGCTGTGCAGGGTACAGTTCCTATAGTGGCTTTCATGGTCTGGCATTGAATGCCTGTGGCTTTACCAGGTGCATGGTGCAAGCTGTTGGTGGATCTACCTTTCTGGGGTCTGGAAGATGATAGCCCTTTTCTAATAGCTCCACTAGGCAGTGCTCCAGTGGGGACTCTGTGTGGAGACTCCAACCCTATATTTCCCATCCACTGCCCTAGAAGAAGTTCTCTATGAGGGCTTCACCCCTGCAGCAGACTTCTACCTGAATATCCAGGCATTTTCAAACATCCTCTGAAATCTAGGCAGAGTTTTCCAAACCTTAACTCTTGTCTTCTGCACACCCATAGGCCCAACACCACATGGCAGCCACCAAGGCTTGGGGCTTACAACCTCTGAAGCAATGGCCCAAGCTGTACATTGACCCCTTTGAGCTGTGGCTGGAGCTGGAAAGGCTGGGATGCAGAGCACAATGTCCAAGGCAGCACAAAGCAGCAAGGTCCTGGGCTCTGTGCACAACCATTTTTCCCTCATAGGCCTCCATTCCTGTGACAGGAGGGGCTGCCATGAAGATCTCTGACATGCCCTGCAGACAATTTCCACATTGTTTTGGCTATTAACATTCCGCTCTTTATTACTTATGCAAATTCCTGCAGCCAACGTGAATTCTTCCTCAGAAAATGGGTTTTTCTACCTTATGGTCAGGCTGCAAATTTTCCAAATCTTGATTATCTGTTTCTCTTTTAAACATAAATTACAATTTCAAACAATCTCTTTGTGAATACATATAACTGAACACTTTTAGAATAAGCCAGGTCACTTCTCAAATGCTTTGCCGTTTAAAAATTTATTCTGCTGGATACCCTAAATCAGCTCTCAAGTTCAGCATTCCACAGATCTCTTGGGCAGGGGCAAAATGTCACCAGTCTCTCTGGTAAAGCATAGCATGAGTGACCTTTACTTGAGTTCCCAGTAAGTTCTTCATTTCACTCTGAGACCACCTTAGCCTGGACTTCATTGTCCATATCACTATCAGCATTTTCAAACCATTCAACAAGTCTCTATAAGTTCCTAACTTTTCCACATCTTCCCGTCTTCTTTTGAAACCTCTAAACTGTTCCAGCCTCTGCCTGTTACCTAGTTCCCAAGTAGCTTCCACATTTTGAGGTTATCGTTTTAGCAGTACCCCACTATTCCATTACCAATTTCCTGTATTAGTCCATTTTCACATTGCTATAAAAAATACACAAGACTGGGTAATTTATAAAGGAAAGAGGTTTAATTGACTCATAGTTCCGCATGGCTGGAGAGTCCTCAGGAAACTTAAAAGCATGGTGGAAGGCGAAAGAGAAGCACGTGCCTTCTTCATAAGGTGGCAGGGAAAACAGAGTGTGCAGGGGAAACTGCCACATTTAAAACCGTCAGATCTCTTGGAAACTCCCTCACTATCAAAAGAATAGCATGGGGGATATTGTCCCCATAGTCCAATCATCTTTCACATGGTTCCTCCCTCAACATGTGGAGATTACCATTCAAGATGAGAGTCAAACCATATCAGACTATAAAAGTTTACATTTCTTGTATGTCTTTAGATATAATATAAATTTTAAAATCTTAGAAATATTTTATATGTCATACATTCTATGTCTATGTCACTAATAGTTTGAGATTCAATACATGTTACCTTAATAGAATTTTCATAGGAGGTTTCACTAGTCCTTTTAAATATGTATTTAATATATATTTTAGGAAGATTAATAAGAATTAGAAAGATTTTAATTGATGGAACATATTTCTAGATTTTAAAATAATATCCTATGTATGCTATGAATTATTTAATATCAGAGATGGATAGTTTCCTGTCTTTTATGTTCTCTTTTGTTGAATTTTAGTGATGTTCTGATTTGCCTAAACTAAGAATATGTTTCTTATTGTCGACAATTTTATGTAATAAACTATAGCTTAAAATGATCAAATATTTGAAACAATTATGTGACATTTTATAACCCATCATTAAAAATCCTGGAAACTCTTTATGGTTATGTAACTTGATCCTCACTGTCCCAGTCTTTTAATAAATAATTATCCAAATGTAGCAGGTTAAAATATAACAACTGATATCTTTATTTGATTCTCATTTATAAAAACTTGACACATTCATTGTGTTAAGCGGTTTTTCTCACCAATCTCATCAATATTTGATAAAGACTTTCAAACATTAAAAAGACACACTAATCATTATAATTTTACCTTTTATCAATTTAAGCTACTTAGCTTGAATACATAATAAACATTGTTTTTCCTGTTTAATTTGTTTCCATTTTTCCTCTTGTATCCCTGATTTTTTTCTTAGATCATAGCAAGTGCTATAATTTGGATGTGCCCCCAAAGTTTATGCTTTGAAAACAATCCCCAATGCAGTGGTGTTGTAAGGGAGAGCCTAATGGGAGGTGTTTAGGCCTGTAAGGGTTCTGTCCTCAAGAATAGATTAATGCCACTACTACAGGAGTAGGTTCCTAATAAAAGGAAGAGTCTGGCCCTCTCTTGCATTTCCTGTAGCTCTCCGTTTGCATTTTCTCCATGGGATAACAACAAGAAAGCCCTTACTAGATGATACCCCTTCTATTTTGGAGTTCTTAGCCTCCAGAACTGTGAGCCACTAAACTTCTGTTTATTATAAATTATCCATTATTCTGTTAAAGTAGCACAAAATAGACTAAGATGGCAAGGTTACAAAATGTAAACTTGGTGAAACAGAAATAATATTATTTTATCAACATCATAATATTTTATTCCATTACTTCAAATAGTAACTGAGAAAATGACTGTTTAAAAGACAGGCTCTGTCACCCAGGCTAGAGTGCAATAGTGTGATCATAGCTCACTGCAGCCTCAAACTCTGGGGCTCAATCAATCCTCCTGCTTCAGCCTTCTGAGTAGCTGGGACTATACACATGTACCACCACAGGAGTTAAATTTTTAATTCTTCATATTATTTTTTTGTATAAACAGGGTCTTGCTATGTTGCCATGGCTGGTCTCAAAATCCTGTCCTCAAGTGATCTTCCTGCCTCAGCCCCCCAAAGAGTGGGACTACAGTTGTGAGCTACCATACTCTGCCAGATTTTTTTTTTTTTTTTAATTTTTGAGAGGTTTTTACTCTGTTGCCCTGGCTGGAGTGGAGTGGCACAATCATGGCTCACTGCAACCTCAGCTTCCTGGGCTTAAGTGATCCTCCCGCCTTAGTGTCCCAAACAGTTGGGACTACAGGTGCACACCACCATGCCTAGTTAATGATTTTTATTTTGGGTAGAGACAAGGGCTCATCATGTTGCCCAGGCTGGTCTCGAACTCCTGACCTCAAGTGATCCTTCCGCCTTAACCTTCCAAAGTGCTGGGATTACAGTCATTAGCACCTGGCCAGAAAAAATTTTAAACACACAAAACTGATGGACTAAAGAGTGTAAATATTTTCTGAAACCTATTTTGTATTCACAAAATGAGATTTTAATAAATTTAAAGGCAATGTTATATGTAAGAAGTCAAAGACGTGACATGTCAGGCACATTGTAGGGCTTTTACAAAGATTGACGTTTTAGAATTATTCTTCCTCAAGTTATGACCCTGAAATTTTTAACTTCTGGAATGATATGAGAAATACACTATTATCTTTGTCCCTAAGTATTTAATGGCAACATTCATTTCAGTAGATGGTACTAGTCTTTTGTTTGCACACGTTTAGATTAGTTGCAAAGCACTCTTCCTTTGCTTTAAAAGTTTAGTGCTCAATTAAAAAGTCTCTACAGCATGGACAAAAATGGAAAACTGAAATAATATGTGGAAAACATGAGGTGATTCAAAATGCATGTCTATAATCAACTGTTCAGTTGCATTTGTAGTATAGCAATTATTTTTTAACTTCTATCAGGTACTACTGCCCAGTCATTTTGTCTTTGATATCAATATTTTTCCCACCTCCACTCAGCTAAAATTTTGATTCAAGAACATCACATTTACATACAGTGATTTACCCCCAACAAACCTAATGACTATTCATAACATTTTAAAAACCTTGATTTTTCTCATTAACTTATCATCATTAGCTGTAATAGCTCTTTCCTTCTGGGTAATAACAGCTGGCCACAAAAATAATAGATTAATACAAATATCCTTTATGATATCTTTCAATTTGACCTTGAGATCTCTGTCTTGAGAGTGGTCTTAAGATGGAAACTTTCTAGGGGAGCTCTGAGGGGGCAGAAGGTTAGGTTTAGGTGTGTGTGTCAGATGATACACACGAGAAAATAAAACTAAAATATATGAAGCAGAATGAATGTATTATTAACAAGTCCTAGAAAGGTTAGAAATGCTGAAGGGGGGGCAGGGAGGCCAATAGGGAGTCTTGAGGTAGCAGGGAGCCCAACCAGTGAGTGAAGACAGGGAGAGAGAGGGAGACAGAGAGAGGAAGAGAAAACCTGTGGGGGCATGCCTTTGCTAAGGTCCACGGCAGGCCATTATGCCTTAGGCTTTCCTGAGAGAGTTGTGAATTGGCTAGTGTCATGAAAACACTCACAAAGAGGAGAGCTCATTTATATGACTCTGGTGTTGACTTTTGGGTTTTATTGTGGTCAGCAGCTGTGGGATGTGTTGGGTTGTTTTGAGTTAGTGAGATGAGGAACAAGCAGGCTATATTACAAACAACCATACACCTAGGAGTTTCAGCTAGGCTAAAAGCGATGGTGTGTCATTAGGTTTCACACTTATGTCAGGCCTAGAAATGGATGCCAAGGCAGCAGCTATTAATACATTAATAATTATTAATACATTAAACAAACTGATGCCACCATTTCTGCCAGAATAATATTCTTCCAGTGAAAAACATATAAAAGAGTAAATACTCCAACTGGTTTATCTAGTATTAATTATAGATTTCTAATTATTAACGGGAAATAATAATTTACGGAATAATCTAAAATTTTCCCATAAGGTAATGCTAACTGTTCCACTGGAGGCCCAAAAAGTAGCATATTAAGGACATTAATTAGGTACCAATGGAAAAAGATAATTAAGCTGCTTTATCTTGTTGATTTATGTAAGCAATTATTAGACCTCCTGACTTAACAAGGCCCAAAGAGTTATTATGAAAGTGACCAACATTCTAGTTTTTTGGGGAGAGTCTTAGTTTACAACTGTTATTCAGGTGTATTATTGGTAATGCCTTCTTATCTTTTTAAGTGTTCTGTTGTGGACAATAAATTATATCATTACTCTAATTATAATTCACAGAAGAAATGAGATTTTTGACCTTGAAGATCAAACTGCAATGGAGGGTGTAAGATCAAATCTTCAAAGAGCACATTAAATTTACCTGTTATATAACATTTTTATAACAGTAAGTAACTAATCAGACAATAGAAATAAAAGTATGATTTACATTGACATGCAGCTAAAAATGTACAATGGATTAACTGATGATATAATTCAGAACAGAAGACAGAAGTAAATGGAAGGGATAAAGATATTTGAAACTGACTCTTCCACGTCTTATTTGAGTTGGAGCAAGGAAAAAACTGGAACAGTGAAACAATAAGTTATTATTATGTACTCTGGGAGTTTCATTTGCAGCACTTGTGAGTGAAAGCAAATTGGCTGAACTTCAATCTTCACCTATATGACTAGGTGGCAACACTTTGGGCAGTTTGCAATATGGGACCAAATCTTCAACTCTTAGGCACTAGTCATAAAAACTGCCATACAGCAGTTAACATGCAGCAACTCACCAGTATTAGCAGCCAGCCATGTTTAGATTAGCATCAAAACAGAGGATGGGCAGGAGTAATTCAGAGCTACTTGCTATATTCAGTTTATGGTTAGTCATGGCTTTTAAGTAGGAATAATGTTCCTGGCCTTAAAAGTTACTTTTTTTTTTTTTTTTTTTTTGGAAGGGGGGTGTCCTTTTTTTTACCCCGGCTGGAGTGCAATGGCGCGATCTCGGCTCACCGCAACCTCTGCGTCCTGGGTTCAGGCAATTCTCCTGCCTCAGCCTCCTGAGTAGCTGGGATTACAGGCACGTGCCACCATGCCCAGCTAATTTTTTGTATTTTTAGTAGAGACGGGGTTTCACCATGTTGACCAGGATGGTCTCGATCTCTTGACCTCATGATCCACCCCCCTCGGCCTCCCAAAGTGCTGGGATTACAGGCGTGAGCCACCGTGCCTGACCCAAAAGTTACATTTTATGTATATATATAAAATGCTACAGATTGGTGCTATTCAATAGAGTTCTCTTCAAGTTTAGGAATCCTATGTGTAGAGCTATGAAAAACTGAAAGAATGCAGGACAGAGGTAATGCTATCATATCAATAGAGAAGTGGATCTTCCCTAGAAGAGATCAGCCTCTTAGTCACTTCACTTCCATCCCCAAAAAGAGGAGGAAGAAAAGGCAGTTGATATAGGCCTATCTTATTTTCAATCTTTTGTAGATTCTCCGTCTTTTTATCCATCTGTGTTGGAGTCAGTCCTAACTCCCACCAAGCATTCTCTCTCTGGCTCCATTTCATCCTGCTTTCCTGTGTTCAGGATGACAAAAAGAACAATTAACAATAACCCTTTTTTATTAATGCCAACTTAAATAACAGAATAATTCAGTTACAGATAATACAAGAGTCTAGACCCTACAATTTAGGGTTTGGTTAGTTTTTTGTAGTAATGATAAACATCAGAGTAAATATCTTTAACTTGTAATCAGCAATGGTTAACAAAAAACAGAAAATTTCATTTTCTTGTGGTAAATATGACCATCATTATCATCTACAGTTTAGTACACATACATAGAAAAAGGAAAACAATGTTCTTCTACTTAATTGAATTCTTTATGTGTTCTGTAGTTCCTGTCACTGACGTGCGCACAGAAGATGTACTCAATACTTTCTCTGCTCCTGACATGGAAGAGTGAGAAATTTTTAAAAAATGATGTATATACATATCTGTGTGATATTGTGCCAGGAATACAAATGATATTTAAAATTTCATGTAATCATTTTTATATCATTTTGAGTGTTACATATATGTTCTGAGGAAGAATAAATTGTGTCTCAATTATGAAAGCGAAACCACCATATCTTTGTGAGGCCAATACTATTTCATTTTATTTATTTATTTATTTATTTATTTTTATTTTTTATTTTTTTATTTTTATTTTTACTATTTCATTTTATAAATGAAGGAGCTGAGGTACAAAGAGATTAAGTAACTTACATAATAAGTTCACATAGATTTGATTCATCCATTGAATCAACTTTTTCTATGCTACATAACAAATCACTACACACTCAGCAGCTTTAAACAACAGAAGTTTATTATTTCGTCATTTCTGTGAGTCATGAGTCCAGGTATCATAGCTTAATACCTTCTTCTACTCAGGGTCTCACTAGGCAGAAATTAAGGTGTTAGCCAGAGCTGCTGTCTCATTTGGAGCACTGGATCCTCTCCTAAGCTCATTGGTTGTTTGCAGAATTTATTTCTCTGGTGTTATATGCTTGAGGTCCCTGAATAGTTATCAACCAGGGACTTCTCTCAGCTTCTGCACGCGTCAGTCCTTGCCATGTAACCACCTCCTCACAATATGGAATCTATGGTCAAGAGGAAAGAGTCTCTCTCATGCTTCACTCTTATTTAAGGACTCTCATGATTAGATTAGACCCACACTGGGTAAACTCTGTTTTGATGAACTCAAATTAAAAAGTAACCTATTACAGGAGTTATATGTTGTCATAATCCCAGCTTTTTCCTCTGCTTACCATCACCACACACACACATATCCAAAAGATTGGTAATATAGGGTGTGTATAACAGAGGGTAGGAAATTTAGAGGCTGTCTTAGATTTCTTCTAACCACACCCATTTACTGACTCAGCATTCGGTTCACTCTTCTACTCCTAAAATGCCCTGAAGTCAAGGTGTTATGAAGTTGAAGGTGGAGTTACTAAGGTTTTCATCCCCATTGTTTGCTCTTGCCTGGTCTTCAGGGAGAGTAAACTGTGAGATAAAACTTGGGTGGAGAGTTGTGCAAGTTCACTCTAAGTGTCATATTGATAATTCACAAAAGCCCTATCTCATGTATCATGGAGTTCTCCAGGGTGTTCAGTTCATTTCTATGATAATACAACATTATTCATAGAACTGCAGTCTTAGAATGATTTTCATCAAAGCAAGTCAGCATCTGATATTTAGTGATGTTGGTTGGTGAATTGTATTATTTATAGCAATATCCTACCAGTAATATGTGGAAAGTGTATTAGTAACAATTCTTCAGAGTGATAGAACAGGGTAGATATAGATCTAGAGATAGAGGATAGAGATAGAGATAGAGATAGAGATATAAATGTAGGTATACATGTAGATGAATATACAGTTTTGGATATAGGTATAGATATAGATATAAGAGAGAAGATTTGTTAGGGGAATTCGCTCACACGATTATGGAGGCTTAGAAGACACACAAGTCAATGGCAAACTGGCGATTCTGGGAAGCTGGAAGTGTGGCTTCATTTAAATCCAAGAGAAGCCAATGGTTGAATTCTCAATCTGAGGCCAAAGGCCTGAGAACCCAGAGGCCCCTGGCATCAGTGCTGAACTCCAAAGCCTGGAAAGCCTGGAGTTCTAATGTCTAATAGCAGGAGAAGAGTGAGAAAGAGAGAGAGGAAATCACCTGTTCTCTGCTTTTTTTGTTCTGTCTGGGCCCAGGCCAACAGGATAGTGCCCACATGCATTGAGGGCAGATCTCCTCTACTGGGTTCATGGACACACATGCCAATCTCCTATGAAAACACCCTCACAGACATTCCAGAGTAATACTTGTCAAGTTCTCTAGGTAGTCCTTAATCCAAGCAGGTTGATACCTAAAATTAACCGTCACAGATGTGAGTAACAGAATTCACATCTTCCTCTTTCTGGCACTTATTTAAGGACATTTGTCATCCAGGTACATAGACACTTGTGAATTAAAACTCTCCTTCACCCTCTCCTCTACCTCAGTCTCAAACTACCCACCTACTTCACCCTCAACTCTCCCATTACCAGTGGAGATAAGCAGAATAAGCACAATTCTTGAAAGTAGGGACCAGTAACCCTAACGCAGCTCTTTACAAAGTATAGGATTTTCTATTGGAATGTAGGTTTCATGACGACTGACCTTGGTTGTCTTATATACTGCCCAGCACAAGATCTGGCACTCATAAATATTGATAGAATAAATTATTGAACTAAATAAATATTGAATTGAATATTATTCTGTTATGCTAATTCTAAGAGTAAAACAACAAATTCATTTTGGTTTTGGCAAGGAGGAAAAAAATTCTCATCACTATTTCAGCTACAAAATCTTCTTTCTAAATATTAGTATATTTTCGCTTTTTATTCTGCAGAATTTTAAAATATTATTTTTTAATATGCCTTATTTAATTTTCTACAAATGTAATTTCTCAGTTTTTAGCAAATTCAAACTATATAAGAATCATGACTTTCAAAATTTGTATTTAAGAAGTATAGCAAACTACTTCTGGTCCTTTTTTAGCCTAGTACATTGTGACTTCAAACAGAAAATGTGAAGTGTTCTATTTGGTTGCAAAATGCAAATCAGATGGATTAATATTCATCTCATAACTTCCATTTTCTAGGAAGCATCTTGGCAATTAAAATAATTTATTGTTTTTGTTGGGGGGAGGCAGCATTAATGAAATTATCCCAACTTTTGTAAAAAGCCAGAATGTTAGATGATAAGTGTAGACAGCTATATGATGAGTTAGACACAAATTTTGTATTTAAATTTTATATAGAGGCACAAACTTTTGATTTGTGGTTTAATATAACTAAAGTAAAGTTCATAATAAAACTTACAACACCATAACAAAAGTATCTAACAAATCTTAAAGAGTTACTGTTAAATTTAACTACCAGAGCAGAGAAAAACCCTGGCTTTAAAATAACTTCTCCACTTATCTGCATTGATCATATATCCTATCATATATTTTTAGTGCTGTGCTTGCTAAAATTAAGTCATCGTAAGATTTTATCAACTATAGCATGTCTGTTTTTGCCATCACAGAAACTGCATAAAAATTAGAATCTTGATTAATTTCTTTCAGTGACCACAAAATAATGGTTAAATCTTAGGTCTATTTAGAGTAGTACATAATTTTATAGGGCTGATAAATGTCATGCTTGAATAGAATTTTTTTTAACAATCACTTTTCAAATTACTTCATACATTGGAAATGTCATTTTTGGATTTGAGAACAAAGATAGTTCATTTATTAAGCAAATAACAACCAGCCTATAAATCACGTAAGCTATAATTTTAAATGCCACCCACTTTCCCCCAATGATTTTGTTCTTTGTTTTTAATTCTATGGTTTTCCTACAGGTCAACCAATTACTGAGCAGTTCAGCTAGAGAATCAGTAAAATGGCTTCTGAACATCATTTAATGAAAAGGCCCTTTGATCTAAAAAAGAATTCAAATGCAATTACACAAAGAGATTAAACCAATTTATTAGACAAAGTAAACTTTTCTAAGTAAACTTGTGGAATTAAGTTAAAGCCCCAGACTAGAAAAAAAAAAAAAAAAAAATATGTGGCTCTACCAGTTCTACCGCAAAAGTCTTGTGATGTTCGGCAAAATCATCTCTCAAATTTGAGTTTTCTCACATCAAAAAAGGGATAATAATTTCTACCACTGTACCTTCACAGTGATGTTGTCAAAATTAATTAAGATCAGAAATATATGAGGATTTTTAAACACCAATGTGTTTTATTCTGTTTGTCTCAGTCCAGTCAATGCAGATGAATATTTCATATAAACCCAAAGTTCAATGGTATTTTCCACAAAGAGATGTAGCGGAACATTCGTGAATTGCCCTCTGTTTAATGTATTGTTATGATAGTGACTTTTAATTCTGCTGAAAAGATACATATCACTTATATTTTCTAGAACAAAGTTACTTCTCTGTAATCTGTTATTTCTTTGTCTTTTTGGTTACCAAGCTACGTATCCCAAGTATTGCTATGGGTTGTAGTAAGATCATCTAGCATTCTTTGAGAAAAGTAAAATATTCTCCACTAAAAAATAACTAACTTTTATAATTTTATTTACACATTTATGTGCAAATAAAGAATATTTTAAGAGTAAAATAAATGGTTACTTTCTGAAATTCTTTTAAAACTGCACGCAGTTATCAATAAAGTTTATTTTCATAGTCAGAGACTTCTTTTATATATATGTATATATATATATATATATATATATATATATATTATTGTGTTTTCGGTTTTGGAGTACATGTGAAGGACATGCAAGTTTGTTGCATAGGTACATATATGGCAATGTGGGTTGCTGCCTCCCTCCCCATCACCTATATCTGGCATTTCTCCCCATGTTATCCCTCCCCATCTACCCACCCCATGCTGTCCCTCCCCTAGTTCCCCCCAACAAACCCCAGTGTGTGATGCTCCCTTCCCTGTGTGCATTTGTTCTTATTGTTCAACACCGGCCAATGAGTGAGAACATGTGGTTTTTGATTTTCTGTCCTTGCGTCAGTTTGCTGAAAATGATGGTTTCCAGGGTGGGTGGTCAGAAACTTCCAAACTAAAATCTCTCCACCTTGTCTCTCCTTTTTACTCCATGACCTGTGAAGTAGCACAGCTTATGTTAAAGAGAGCTTACTCAGGAATCACAGGTTTATCACTTTTTTTTCTTAATGAGGTACTTTGCTTATTCTAAAGACCTATTTCACGATTTCTTCAAGGCTGCCAATCTCTATGCTCTTTTCAGCGCCTGGTTCAAAATAATACTAACCTTTGGCAGAATATAACACAATGGGTGTCTGTTTTATTATAATTATTTTTCCAGGCACATTTTTTAAAATATGAAAAAGAAAACAATTACATAGTTTATGTAGCTTCTCTATTGTCTGCTTCTTCTCTTTTTCTCTATCACCTTGGGTTATACAGTAATCCCCCTTATCTGTGGGAGATAAGTTCCAGCACACCCAGGTGATGCCTGAAACCATGAAGAATACTGAATCCCATATATACGGTGTTTTTCCCTGTGCACACACTCATATGATAATGTTTAACTTAGAAACTAGGCACAGTAAGAGATTAATAAAAATAAAAATTATAAAATAGAACAACTATAACAATATACTGTAATACAAGTTATGTGAATGTGGTGTATTTCAAAGTATCTTGTTGTATTATTTGCATCTATTTTCAGATTGAAGTTGACCACAGCTAACTGAAACTATGGAAAGCAGAACTATGGACAAGATGAGGCTACTCTGTAATGCTTCCTTTAATTAATAATCAATTTCATTAGCATTTAGTAATATGGGAAGTGACTGGCCAACCTTTGTGAAAAATAACACTTCGACAACAGAGAATAAACTAAATATCCACAACCAGAAACTTTTAATTTTATGTATATGTAAAAAATGATATTTTGGAAAGCTAGGAAATAATGCTGTACATATACAGTATACTCAATTCAGTAAAATATTGCATAATATTTATTATAATTTTTGTGATTATAAATGTTGCAATTATGATATAACTCCAAGGGCAAGTAAAGATAACTTTCAGAAATATTTCATTTATTATATATTTTTGCACTTTTTTTGTCTTGTACTTTTTATTCTGTCAATAAACTCATAAATCCTTTATGCTAAGATTTCAATTAAGAAAAGCCTTAGGATATAAATATCATGGGATTCAAACATCTCATTCAAGACAATACATACAATATTTTTTGTTATACCATGATTTATGACACAGAGTATCCATTTACTTGAAAATAATTTATTGCTCCACCACTTTGCGTTTAATGACAAAAGTCAGTCTTTCTGCTTGCAGTCTTCACGTGTTTTTTCAATTATCAGAATTATATCTTATTTATATATTTTTTATATTTATATATTTGGATTTATATTTTTATTTGTATATTTATATTTGTATTTTTGTATTGACTCTTGAAGACATGTTTGAACTGGCGGACCACTTAGGCACACATTAAAAAAAAATAAATGTATTCGAAAACGTTTTTGAGAATTGTGACAATTTGTTTAAAAACTTGCAGATAAACCATGAAGCCTAGAAATATTGAAAAGGTTAAGAAAAAGTTAGGTATGTAAAGAATGCATAAAATATATATACATGTCAGTCTATTTTATCATTTACTACCATAAAATATATACAAATCTAGTATAAAAAGTTAAAATGTATCAACACTTATGCACACACACACTTAGAAGACCCTACATGATGCCATTCTCAGTGTAGTAGCAACAAATATAAATACATGTAAAGATGTAGTATTAAATCACAACTACACAAAATTAACTGTAGTACATAAGGCACTACTGTAATAGTTTTGTAGCTACCTCTTGATGCTATTGTGGTGACCTCAAGTATTGCTAATACCTACTTTAAAATGCTATGGGATGCTAATTATCTCTGCAAGAGCTGTTTCGTCTCTCAAGTAAATTGCATCACAGTAGAAAGTGATCTTTGAAGGTTCTTATGTGTTTTTTACTGAGTTTAGTGCAATACAATAAATCCTGAACAACACCATGGGAAACAAAATGCAACTAGTAACTCCAGAAGTGCCCCCAAGAGGTAAAGTAAATTAATGACATTACAGAAAAAGTTAAATTGCTGTTGTTTGAGATCTTCCTCCACCTTTTCTATCTCTGAGACACCAAGACCCAATCCCTCATATCCTTCCTCTTCCTCAGCCTACTCAGCATGAAGATGATGAGGATAAACACCTTTATGATGATTCACTTCCACTTAATGAAAAGTAAATAAATTTTCTTTTCCTTATAATTCTCTTAAGTTTGAGATAATCATGTCTGGATATGCTTCCTGTAGCAGAGCCATCAAGATTCTTCTAGGGGTTGTGACATGAGGAAATACTGTTATGGGCTAAATCGAATTCCCTCAACATTCTTATTTTGATGTAATAACTTTCAGTACCTCAGATTGTGACTATTTGGATATAGAATATTTAGAGATAATTAAGGTAAAATGAGGTCATCTGGGTAAGATCTAATCCAACATTACTGGTGTCCTTATAAGAAGAGGAGATTAAGATGCAGACAACTTGACAGAGGGATGATCAGGTGAGGACAAAGAGAAGGTGGTCATCTGCAAACAAGGAGAGAAGTTTTGGGAAGATCAAACGTACTGAGATCCTGACCATGGACTTCTAGCCTTCAAAACTGTAAGAAAGTAAATTTCTGTTATTTAAGCCAACCAGTGTCTGTTATTTTGTCTTGACAGCTCTAGAAAATGAATACAACTTCATAATGAAGCAAAGAGATTTGGTTGATAGCTGATAAAGTCTGAAGGACGGGTCTATTCTCATTACAAACTGATGTCTACAACTCAGATACTGCCAAGTTCTCATAGAATTATGGCTAAAGTCCATTGATTGAACAAAAAAATAAGAGCGAATAAAAACTAAACATTTTAAAACCACATTTTGTACAAACAGTCAACATCTTTATACCAGCAGCAGACCCAGAAGCAGAACTCAGAATAGCAGAATACCAGGTGATACCCACTATATAATTGAATAATGCAAGCCCACAACTAGTGCATTGATTAAGAACCATAAAAATAGGAGTCAAAGTAAATGCCAAATATTTTGTTTGAAAAATTTAAATGAATTTGTTAGTTCTTACAATATTGAGAACACAATTATGCATAATTAGTTTATATTGAATATCAATTATTATTTAACTTATTAGATTTGAGTTGGCCAAAGAGTGTGTCTGTAGAGTTGGTCATGAGGATCATGAAGATATTAAAATGTGTCTGTAGCCAATTTGGCAATAATTTAATTTTGACTTAGCTATTAATCCAGTATATATTTAGAAATAAATGATTCTAATAAATATACATGGATGAACAGACTAATGAAATAAAGTTGTCTAATATTGGCACTATTCCTCATTAACGAAAAGCTAAAAAAAGGCTTTTTAAATTAACAATATGTTTGTTGGGAAAAACACAAGATCTCTGAAGCCAAGTAAACATCATGAGGCTATTGGGTTAAAAAAAAAAAAAAGAAAAGAAAAGAACAAAGAAGCAGGGCTAATCAAGAACAGATTTGTGTATTAGAGGAAGCTTTTTCATTGGAAATGCTCAACTGTCTTTCTTCTCCTCTTATGGTCATCCTGGTGATATTTGACTTCTGTTCACCAATGACTAGTGCCCAAATATTT
Source organism: Sapajus apella (assembly GCF_009761245.1). Classification (NCBI taxonomy): domain Eukaryota; kingdom Metazoa; phylum Chordata; class Mammalia; order Primates; family Cebidae; genus Sapajus; species Sapajus apella. The sequence continues at coordinate 33,794,908 of NW_022436942.1, forward strand.
TTGCAGTTTACATTCAAGCATTTTGAATTCATTTATTCATTCAGTAAGTGTTATTGAGCCCTTGTTATATGTCAGTCACTCTCAGTGTTCTAAATGTTAAGGGATTTGAAATAGTACAGAGAAAATTCCGTCAGAATAGAGCTAAACTGACCTTGTTGCTAAGACTAAAATATGCCAGAGTCATTCCTATTTCAGGCCATTTACTCTCATGAACCTCTCTGCCCAGACCACTTTGTGCTCACACCTTCACAACTCATTTCCATTTTTCCGGTCTCTCTCCATGTAATTCACATGATACTCCAATGAATATGGGTGCCCAAGGCCTCAGAGCCAAACAGCAAATCATATAGGAGAAAAAGTGAGTTTCATAATGTGGACTTAAAAGCCTAGAGCATTTTAGAAGATCTTGTGAAACAGAACTGACCTCAGTTAAAGTAGCTGTTCATTACTCTTCATTTCTGCTATTTTTATGAATTAATTACTTTCCAACTTTTTTCCACTTCTGCAGTTGGTACTGAAGGTAATACAGTAACACAGTGCTTAAAAGTACAGACTCTGGAGCCAAACTGCTGGGTTCAACTTGCTACGTGATCTTGGTCAAGTTGTTTATCTCACTGTTCTTCAGTTTTCCACATCTGTAGGATTTGGAAGGATCTTACAATACTTTTATGATTGCTGTGATAATTGAATGGGATGGTATATGAAATAATCTTTGCATAATCTCTGACTGCATATGTCTATGCTCTTAATACAATTAATAATTCATTCCTCTCTCTTCTTTTTTGCCCTTCCTGTGTTTTCTTTTCATTTGCAACCACTTCTGCTTGACAGATTTTACTTAATATCTTCTTTGTATATTTTTAACATTCTGCCTACCCCTATTCTGTCCTGGAGAGGAAGGAGACCCTTTCCTCTTAAGCTGCTAAGACCACTTCCCTTTAGCCTTGCATTTCAAAAGAAGTAAAAGTTGAAAATAGAAGGCACAAGATCAGTGGAGGTGACAAAACCGGTGCCACTAGCTGGACCTGGAGATTAAAGATCAAACCCCCCACCCTAATTCCTGTGCTATCTATAGATCACAGGCATGGTATAGATGAATCTTACCTGGAAGGCATTGTTCTTGCTTAATCAAGATTAGACCCCCACCTAAGTCATGTACCCCTTGCTTACCTCATCAATCATGTACCCTCTCACATGTACCCTCTAAGATTGTGAGCCTTTAAAAGAGGCCAGGATTTTCTAGTCAGGGACCTTGGTTCTTGAGACACTAGTCTGTTGAGACTTGCGGCCAAATAAAACGCCACTTCCTTCCCAGTTCCGTGTTCGAGAGGTTTGTTCGTGGCCGCTCCTACTTCACTACTACCAGTATGTCTTCATTCATCCATCCCTTTAAAATGATTGATCTTGATTTAGTCACTATCCTCCATGTTTGGGAAACGGTGGGTGATGGGGGCAGTCCTTATTTCTCCAGTTCACTCCTGATCTTTTGTAACTAAGGAGGCTAAGATATATGGCCTCCCATTATAAACGTTACTGGAGGCCTCCAATAGGCTTCTCTCCAACGTGCCCACTACTCAGGAGTGACACACGGGATCAGAAATCTAAAGAAAGGTTATAAGCACTGATTTTTTTACTCCTGTTACTTAGAAAAAACTATAGATATGTTGGAGATATCCCTTAAAGCAGGAAATGTCCAAAAACTAAGAAATAAAAGTGAATAAATAGGAAATTGGATTGAAATAAAACAAAACGGGAAGCCTGATTTTTCCTCGGAAAAAGTAAGTTATGTTTCCACAGCTGTAGACTAAAAACAGCTGCATTATCTATAGCCCATTGAATGGAGCTCAGTCATTAATATTTTACTCATGTACACACTTCATTTTGATGTAATTTTCCTGTATAACTAGCCAGAATCATTTGCAGGATATTTAACAAAAATGATGAAAATACTCAGCTGCATCTGTTCATCATTTGGCTAAACATATTTTTGCATAAATTTAACATGAGATTAAGCCACCACCATTATTTTTTTCATCCTTTCTCTTCACTGTTCAAATATGAATGCCAAAGTTTATTATTATTCAGGTATCCAATCACAGTACCATCCCAGCAATCAAGTCAAAAGCAGCAAAGCAAAATTGAAAAGATGTTTTCTAAAACTTCAGTCACGTACAATACTTCCCTAAGACAACAACCAGTGGCTGTTGCAATGACAAACAGCTTTAATAATGAAAATAGACTCTCAGTTTTACCTACACAGATGCGGTTTAATTTTCTTCTTCCTTATTAGAATCCTCACTAGCTCTCCTCCTCCACTCTGCCCCCAGTTATAAAAATGAGTTGGCAAACACAACAGTTCTATTCATTCTCAGCTTAATATACAATTTCTCATATACACAAAGGGGTGAAATGGTTTCTAAAAACATTGGCTGGTAATGATGACAGTAGGATCTAATTCCCTCAGGTGCTCACTTAATACTTATCTCTCTGCTGGAGAGTGTAATAAGGTCGTCAAGATTATTGAAGTTGACAGGGCACCAAGCTCAGATTAATTACATCATAGAATTCAGAAGGAATTAGAAAAAGCAACAACACTGCCTCTGGCAAACGCATGTATTTTTTATAGTTCTCTAAGGACTTTCAGTGTAATATAATACAAATGAGTGAAAAATAGCTAATGCAATTGATTTGTAGGGTTTGCGATACAAATTCTGAAAGATTAAATATTCTGAGAATAAGAAATCGCCATCGTCAAAATTTGAAAGAAAAATACTCATTGTGGAATATCATAAATAAGTGATGAATAATTGAAGGAGAAGTAAAAGGTACTAACACTTGTGAATCTCCTACCATGTTCCAGAAAACTTATATTCATTGCATCATTTAATTTTCACAAATGCAAAATAAATATTATCCTTTAAAAAATGGAAACAGGTTGAAATATGTTAAAGATTTTCCCCAAAATTTCATATCTAGTGAATAGTTAGCAGCATTCACCCAAATCCCAAACTCTTTCCTCGAGCATAGGGAACATCAGGACATTATTCTTGAAAAGTGTCCATGTTAGATAGTGAAACACTCACATGGAAATCACATAGAAAACACATAAGATTAAAGCATATGAGAACAAAATTGCACAATCTAAGGCTAACTAAATTTAAATGGATAAAGAGAGGGACATGAAGCCACAGTTACTCCCCTGAAATTCCTTAACGCCTCCTGCTTAGTAAGTCTGGGAACAGGCCTAACCACATGCTGATAATGACTATTTGGAGACACACTGTAGCCTTTAGCCGATCATCTATTAGCTTATCGCTGTTAACAAATGGTGTTTGCATGTGAACAGGCTGAAATTCCCTTGCTGTGCCTCCTCATTTTGTCTTTAAAAATCTGCTTGTAACTGCCCCAACTCATGGCATTTCTAAGGAAGCTTGGAAGGAAGTGTTAGCTGGGTTACTGTCCCAAATTTTGGCCCAAATAAACTCTCTACTTATATCAATTTTGCCTCATTTTCCTTCTTTAGGTTGACATACCCATCTATATTGAATGCCTTCCTTAAATAATGCTAGAGATTTATATGTATATATATATATATTTGTTTCATTATAACATAAGAAATTTTAAGAGTTTGATGAGTCACTTATAATTAGTTTGGGGAGATGTGACATGTAAATCAAAAACAACGCTAAAGAAATGATACAGCACAGCCTTTACACTTATCAAATACACCATTACACTGATCAAAAAGCAGAAACACATCACTACTGCAGATTTGAAAATGCAGAATACACCTAGGTATGGAATAAATTTTAAAAAAGGCTTCTGTGTAGCTAAAATAGATATTACAAAGCAATTACTCCTTAGTTCATGCAATATACTTGTAAATGGGACTATTTCTGTTGTCTAACATGAGAACTCACTTAGGCCAAAAAGCTCAGGACAAAGGATAGAAAGTACACATCTGCATTCCAAAGAAAAGTGCTTATATATTCCAGAGGGTTTAGTAAGAGGTGGCCAATCTGGTCACTATCAATACTCATTCTCGGTTTCCAGGCGACATAGAAAAATAAAGGCTAACAACTCATTAGAGACAGAGATTTGATGGCATTTCCCCTCTTCCCTCTTCCAAAAATGCAGGAAGGATGCTCCTTCCTCTTTCAACTCAAAGGCTGGCTGAATAAACCTGAAATGGAAGGTGAGAAGAGAGGTGAAAAGGTAGATGTGGTGGGAGTAGACCTGCGCTTCCCTTGTTTTGTGGGGCAAGGATCTGTAAGTTTTACAGTGGGCCAAAAGAAAACCCTGGAAGATGCCCAAGAGTGTTGCTTCCCAGGGAAAGGAACCCAGGGTAGGGCCTTATGAGGATGATGTGTAGAGTCTCCCGGAGAATAAATCACCTACGAAAAGCAATGACATAATGTTCATGGTCTCCAAAGAAACAGCCAATATGTTCCAGATAATATGGACACCTGCCAAAATTAAATGAGAACGACCAAGCAGAAATTGTTGGGGTGAGAATGGGAGAAAGGGCATTTGGAACAAAGAGAGTGAAATAACAGACCATGTCGCATTCCTCCAGCCTACTCCTTCCTCCCCGCTGGGCCTGTGTCACTATAGCAATATGGTTTACTCTGAACTGGTGAGAAGTGAAAGCTTTACATTGGATGCAAGATTAAAATTTTGATTTAGATTTAATTAGATCTTTCTATATCTGCAAGTGACCCCCAGATATAGTATATCTCTGAAATGCCATTCAGGGGCAGAAGAGAGACTTCAAGAAAGAAGGGTTAAGATAATGAGGAGAAAAATTAAATCTGTTTCTATTGTCCAGCCCCTTACATAAATGGGTTTCACATGCATAGGAGAGACCCTTACAGAATATTTACTCTAAATTTGCAAAGAAATTGATCATGTTTGCAGTATTTATCATTTTAAAGAATATGGCTACATTAGACAGCAGCGGAATGCCCATTACTAGCTGGTATGCTGGCAGCAGTGAGCAATGACAGCTGCCAGCCTCAAAGGAAGGGAGAAATCAGGAACACCGCAAAACGTAGCTTTAAAAGCTGTAAAATCAAATCAGTATTCACCATTTTCCACTGGGGCAAGGCTTCCTGTATCCCCCTCCTACACCCCATATGAAGCATACATAGTAAATTGGTTTCTGTGACAGTCTGATTCAATAGGTCTACAGTAAAGGCCAGGAATCTTAATCCTAATTTTAATTCCTCTCAATGTGATTTGCCCAGATTTTTCCAAGAAAAAAAAATGAGAACACCTCTGTTAATGATGTTGGTAATGATGTTCTTATGTCCCAAATCACTCCAATTTCGCTAGCTATATGTCATTTACCAATGGAGACACATTCCATAAATGGGTCTTTAGGTTATTTTACTATTGTGTGAACATCATAGCATATACTTACACAAACCTAGATGGTATAGCCTGCTATACCTAGGCTACATGGGATAGCCTATTGCTCCTAGGCTACAAACCGTACTGGTTACTGTAGGCAATTGCAACACAATGGGAAGTGTTTATGTATCTTAACAGATCTAAACATACCAGCACACTTGTACAGGACACTTGCCATATGTGGAGGTTGCAGGACTAGAAGTTGCTCTGAGTGACTTAACAAGTGAGTAGTGAATGCATGTCAACATCTTGGACGTTATTAGACACTACCGTAGATTTATAAACACTGTATACTTAGGCTACACTAAATTTGTTATTCAAAAATTTTCTTTTTTAAACAATAAATTAAGCTTAGCTTATTGAAATTTTTTAACATTGTAAATTTTTTTCTTTTTTTTTTTTTTTTGAGACAAAGTCTTGCTCCATTGCCCAGGCTGGAGTACAGTGGCACAGTTTCAGCTCACTGGCTTACTGCAACCTCTGCCTCCCAGGTTCAGGTTCAAGCCATTCTCCTGCTTCAGCCTCCCGAGTAACTGAGACTACAGGTGCCCACCACAATGCCCAGCAAATTTTTGTATTTTTAGTAGAGATAGGGTTTCAACATGTTGGCCAGGCTGGTCTTGAACTCTGACCTCAGGTGGTCTGCCCACCTCAGCCTCCCAAAGTGCTGGAATTAGAGGCATGAGCCACCGTACCAGGCCAACTTTGTAACCTTTTAAACAATTTTTTGACTCTTTTGTAATAAAAAGTTAAAACACAAACACATTGTACAGCTGACAAAAATAGTGTCTTTCTTTCCTTATTCTATAAGCTTTATTCTATTTTTAACATTTTATTATAATTCTTTTACTTTTAAAATTTCGTTGTTAAAAATCAAAACACACACGTCAGCCTAGGCCTTCACAGAATTAGGATCATCAAAATCAGTCTTTCACCTCTACATCTTTTCTCACTGGAAGGTCTGCAGGGGCAATAACAAGCATGGTGCTGTCATCTCCTGTGATAACAATGCCTTCTGGAATACCTCCTGCAGGACCTGCCTGAGATTGTTTTACAGTTAACTTTATTTTGTTCTTTTTAAAAATTTATTATTATTATTTTTTTAGAAACAGGGTTTCAACTTGCTTTGTCAACCAGACTGGAATGCAGTGGTGTGATCATAGCTCACTCCACTTGAACTCCTAGCCTCCCACCTTGGCCTCCCAGAGTGCCGGGATTATGGGTGTGAGCCACTACACCTGGCCTTAACTTTTTATAGGTAGAAGTACAATCTAGAATAATAATGAAAAGTATACTATAGTAAATACATAAACTAGTAATATGGTTGTTTAGTGTTGTTATCAAGTATTGTGTCCTGTACATAACCCTATGTTCCATACTTTTATACAACTGACAGAGCAGTAGTTTTGCCTACACCAGCACCACTGTAAATGCATGAGCCATGCATTGTGCTATCATGTTACAACAGCTGGCTATGACATCACCAGGAACTAGGAATTTTTTAGCTCCATTATAAGCTTATGAGGCCATTGTAGCATAGACAGTCCATACTTGACTGAAACATTGTTATGCAGTGTAAGACTGTATCTTATAATCAGGCATAGTAAAAGTATAGCACCTTTTAAATAATGTTCATTAAAAATTAATTTTAAGAGTTTGCTGCTCAGGATGCATGTCATCAGCTTTTCAGAAAATTCAGTTAATCGGAATGATGTGTTTCCTAAATGTACCAAGTGGCCAAGATTTTGCAAGATGAATATTCTAAGTGTTATATAAAGGCTTCTGTATTGAGAACCATAGAGTTCAAGGGAAGGCCAGTAGTCTGGGCCGATATGACTTCTTCAGTAGCTTAGATTTAACTCCTAGATTTAAAGACTAGGTAAATGAAGAGATTTTGTAAATTTAAGCAGCACAGAACATAGCACAAAATGAATTCAAAGGGAGAAGCAATTGTCCATTGCGTCTCCAGGGTGGAGTATTCTTGTTGTGAAAAAGAAAATTTACACATTTTGTTTTCAGTGTGGGTCTGTAAAGGGAGAACCAGCTGGGGAAATGGCTGGGTTTATTTATGAGATTGTTTAAAGGATACATTACACAGAAGATAAACTAGAGAAATTGTATGGTCATGTTTGCCCATATACAATCAAATCCTCTGCACAATTGACATATCCAATAAAATCATGAGATGTTACATGGACTGTACAAAATAGTAGAATAAGGGCATTTTGCTTGGAACATGTCCAGGAGAGAGTGTATGAAATAATTTACTGCATTGCCTAAACCCTGAAATCACAGCTGTCTGAAAAAATGAATTGAGCTAGAAAAATATAAGGAAAACACTGACAGCAAATCATGGAAACAAAAGTCCTTGCCCACAAGTGAAAGTGACAACTTCTGCTCATTGAACATTGTTGCTTCACAGAGTTCTCTGTGCACAGAGTATTAAAAAAGTTTACCAAGGCTGAATATTAGAAATACCTTCCCTCAACTTAGTAAATTAAACTCAATTTAATTAGGCTGGGCACAATGGTTCATGCCTGTAATCCTAGTGCTTTGGGACTCCAAGGCCAGAGAATCACTTGAGGCCATGAGTTCAAAACCAGTTTGGGCAACACTGTGAGGCCCTGTCTCTACCAAAAGCTAAACACACACACGCAAGTCCTGGTTAATGTGCATTGTTGCATGGCCGTGGTGCACTCCCAGTTACTTGGGAGGCTGAAGTGGAAGGAGCGCTTGAGCCCAGGAGTTCAAGGCTCCAATGAGCTATGATCACACCACTGCACTCCACTGTGGGTTCAGAAATAAGACCTTTTCTCTTAAAAATAAAATAAAATAAATCATCGCCAGAGTGGCACTTAATAAATTTTGTGGGTTAAAGTGAGTGCTTGATTCACTTTAGAATTACTTTCCAAGGTACTGTACAGAAAATGAAGGTTGTTTAAATCTTATAAGATGTCAATGCTTTTGTAGTCAATATTATTCACATATTTGTAAAATTAAAGAGATGATGAAATTTGTTCTTATGTCTAGTGCAAACCTTCACTGGAATTTCCTCCTCTTCCTAGCAAATGTAGTCTTTTTTTAATTTCCTACTTCACCTGTCAGATAAATGACCTTCAATGACCTGCCCTATTGATCCTATTTGCCACTTCTAGGTAATTTTTACCCAAGACCAAAATATCCTGAAAGTCTTTGTCTCTGTGATCACTCCATGTCCCTGTGCATGAGGCCTCTTCTACCATTTACCTAATATTTTAGCTTTTGTTGCACAGATATTTTGTATGTCCAGGCACGTTATAGATAACAGGCATACAACAACGGAGACAGAGAATGTCTGCCGTCTGGAACTCACAAACTATTAGGTAAAATAGACGCACAGCTGTTAGTGCCTCAGGCTAAGGCACAAAGGAAGAGAAAACAAAACAAATTAAAACAAGAAATTCTTCCACTCTCTGTTTCATAGGTCCTGGATTTCCTGCTGCTCTGATCAGAAAGAGAGGGCTTCTTTAGAAACCATTTCTGTGTGCAGCCGGTATGCAGTTCCAGGTTTCGGGTTCTCTTTGATTCCACACTTGAAGATACCAGAGGAAATGAAAACAAGACAAAAACAGAAAACTCACCACCAGTACATGAGTACTTTGAGCTCCCTGCTCACTGCAGCCACCATTTACTTGGCATAGTCCTCAAATAGCTCCTTCATGCATATTGTCCAGGGTTTTGGATTGTATTCAGTGGGAAAGTCAGAATTGTGTGTCCTTATTCCATTCAGTGTGAACTCAAAACCCCAGTGAGTACAACTTCCGTAGCTCTCCAAGATCATATCCTCTGTAAAGTCCCTCTGAACTGTGTCCCAAAATTCCTGCTTCTGCTAGAGATGGTTATGGTGGCATCCTGTACTTCACTGGTCCCTAAAAGTAGACCACTTTTTTAAAAATGGAGGACTTCATCAATCCTCCTTGGATTTTCTCTGCTACAGAAATCCAACCTCCAAAGCATCTAGTGCCTCACAGTTTAGCTTTGTTCTTGCTACCTAGCACCCTCCTACCTGCTACACTCTGCTGATGGTAGTTTTATTTATTTTTTTTCTTTCTCAGGTAGGACTATCTCACCTAATGAAGCCCAACCATAAGGACATCCCAACTTATTTCTATTAAAAATGAAAATAATATCCTATTCTATAGATATAATTTATTTATATTTGACCCAAATAAATGAGCATATAGTTGTCACCATTGCTACCAGACATCTAGTTGTTTTTTTTTTTAGTTTTTGTTGTTGTTGTTGTTGTTGTTTGAGATGGAGTCTTGTTCTGTCACCCAGGCTGGAGTGCAGTGGCATGATCTCAGCTCACTTAAACCACCTCCCGGGTTTAAGTGACTCTCCTGTCTTAGCCTCCCAGCAGCTGAGATTACAGGTGTGTGCTACCAAGTCTGGCTAATGTTTCTGTATTTTTAGTAGAGATGGGTTTCACCATGTTCGTCAGGCTGGTCTCAAATTCCTGACTTCCTGATTCGCCCGCCTCGGCCTCCCAAAGTGCTGGGATTACAAGCGTGAGCCACTGTGCCCAGCCCCAGACATCTAGTACTAAAATTGCATTGCTATATTACACACTTCTGTGTACATCATTGCATACCTGTTCTAATACATGTGTTGAATAAAGTTCTAAAATTGGAATCTGACTTTGCAACTTTTAATATAAAAAGTCATATGTCATTTCCTCTCAATTTTCTCAAAATAAACTAAAAATAATATTTTGAGAATTTCTATTTACCAGCACCTTTTTTTCTCATAATCTTCTGTATCTACAGCTCTATTACCACCACTTATGAAACCGTATTGCAATAGCATATTCCTTTCTTCTTCATTCTTCTAGACCAATGCTGTTCAATCATAGTTTCTAAAGATGTAACTACTCATACATTGCTCAATGTGAGAGCCACTAGACACATATAACTATAAAACACTTGGAATATGGCTAGTGTAACACAGGAACTGAACTTTAAGTTTCATTTAATATTGACTAATTTAAATTTAAAATGTGAACCAGGCACAGTGGCTTACTCTTGTAATCCCAGCACTTTGGGAGGCTGAGGTAGGTGGATTGCTTGATCCCAGGAGCTTGAGACCAGCCTTGGCAACATAGTGAGACCCTATCTCTTTGAAAAATACAAAATTAGCTGGATATGGTGGTACTCACCTGTAGTCCCAGCTACTCAAGAGGCTGAGGTGGGAGGATCTCCTGAGCCTGGCAGGTAGAGGCTGCAGTGAGCCCTGATCGCACCACTGCACTTCAGTCTGGGCAATAGAGTGAGACTCTGTTTCAAAGAAAAAAGAAATTTAATGTGCTTTGTGACTACAATATTAGGCAGCAAGGTTCTACCCTATGGGGGTTCTTAAGAATAGCAATTATACCTTTCATTTCTTTGTCTCTAGAATCTAGAATGGTCAAGGCAGTTTAGGTTATGCCTGGTGATAAATCAACTCCAGTTCATCCATGTTTTAACAACACAGAGTTTATTTCTTGCTCATCATACATATCCGGTGTGGGTTGGTTGGAGCTTTGCTCCCCATGATTATTCAAGGTCTCAGGCTAATGTAAATTCAGACACCTTGTAGCTGCATTATTAGGAACACAAAATCAGCTGGGCGCAGTGGCTCATGCCTGTAATCCTAGCACTTTGGGAGGCCGAGGTGGGTGGATCACCTGAGGTCAGGAGTTCAAGACCAGCCTGGCCATCATGGTGAGACCCCATCTTAAAAAAAAAAAAAAGAGAAAAAAAAAAAAGGAACACAAAATCACCATGGTTCCTATAGTTGGATATTCAAACCACCTTTTCTATGTTTCACTAAAAACCCTTGGGTTAGGATAAATTGCATGAATTCACCAGAATTCCTGGGGGCTGGGAAATGTGTGAGAATGCACTGATGGTTAGTAATTATCTCTGCCACACAATACATCCAAATTCTTGTTGAATATCGAATAAGGAATGATTTTGGTTGCTGGACAAGAGAAGTGCCTTCCAGAGAAATGAAAAGCAATGGTGCTGAGGCGGAGTAGTATTTTTTTTTTAAAGCTTATTTTGGCAAGATTTTTTGTTAAGCATTAATTTTTAAAAATTGGGCAAATAGAGTAGAATTAAAATGGTGAATTCTAGGTAAAGGAATTTAAAATATACCTGAAAAACAGCCACTACTTGATGATTTGTTCTTGACCATAAAATTATTGGAACTTTTAAAAGTTTTTATATTAAGATAAATACGACCTTAGAAAGGAGGACAGAGTCTTCTTTCTCTAAGACAGCAAAGTAGAAAGAGAATATGAATAAAAATTTAGAGGAATTTTTGAGATGGTGAAGAAATGCAGGAGGAGAGATACAAAAATAGCAATAACACTGTGTCATATTGACCCTTATGATGTCCCAGGGACTGCTTTAACCATTTTGTATCTTTTACTTTGTTAAATACTTTAAAAAACATACGTGGCCGGGCGTGGTGGCTCAGGCCTGTAATCCCAGCACTTTGGGAGGCCGAGGTGGGCGGATCACAAGGTCAAGAGATCGAGATCATCCTGGCCAACACGGTGAAACTCCATCTGTACTGTAAATACAGAAATTAGCTGGGCGTGGTAGCGGCCGCCTGTGGTCCCAGCTACTTGGGAGGCTGAGGCAGAAGAATCACTTGAACCCAGGAGGCGGAGGTTGCCGTGAGCCGAGATTGTGCCACTGCACTCCAGCCTGGCGACAGAGCAAGACTTCATCTCAAAAAAGATAAAAAATAAAAATAAATAAATATATATATATATGTATATGTGATATACACTATAACTTTTCCCCAAATTAGAGATTAGGAAACTACAGTATTAATAGAATCGCTAAGGAGTTTATTTAAAAATAAGCTCAAAAGTGGTGATTTCTTTGGTCTACAAAGCAGAGTATTGTGTCTGCTGAGAAGAATAGACAAATAAACGTTTGGAGTGAACCCCTGAAAGATGAAGAAAAATTCCTGAATAGTCACTGAAAGATATATAATAAGGCAATAAACCCTCTTGTATTTAGTAAAAGGTATGTTCTGCTGCTCCAATTTTCCACTGAAAAATTAGTAATTGGATCAAGAATTTTCAATAAAGATTAGGGGTCCCTAAATGCAGACGGAGCTGAGGTAATGTTTGTTTTGTTCTGTTGGAGCCGATTGCTTTTGTGGAAATTCCAATGCCCCATGACTCTTTTGTTGTTGTTACTTTTCACTCACATCTTAGCTAATGACAAACCTCATAGGAAATTAAATCACAGGTAAAAATACATTTAGTAATGATTTACTTTTGTTGATTGATTAGTTGCTCAAATTGGTTATTACTTTTCATAATGTTGAAAAAAATTTGATGGGGAAAGAAATTGTCATATTTAAACTTAAAGCATTTATACTTTATTTGTTGATATTTCGGTTCATGACATTTCTGACTATCTGTTCACCATTTTCCTGAATACTTGGGAGTTGAAACTATTTACCATATGTAAAAGTATGTATACATTCTGCTATTTTTAAGGTCAACAACATTTCTTTCTTCCAATTATTGCTAATATTTATTCATAACATTATTTATAAGAACATTTCTGGGGCAAATAGAATGCTAGTTACCAAAAAGATGTAGGCCCTTGGTTATATCATTTTGTTGCTCTACAAAAATCAGTAAGGACTCAGGAAAAAAAAAGTCTCTGACAGTGCAAATTCACACAGTGGCACATCGATTACTTGCAGGGTAGCAGTACATTTTGCTGAGAACAAATGACATCTGTAGAAAATCAAGTAAGGCAAGACAAAAACTTTGAAAGTGCCATTTGAGTTTTCATCCATTTCCTAATGTCATGTTTCTCAAATTGCCTCATGTTCTCATTCCTGCTCTTTTTATATTGCTATTTTAGAAATAGTAACCAAAAATTAAACTACATTTTGAAATGTTACCTAAATTGAGAAAAAAAATTGTCATTATCCTTATCATAAGCACTGCTATTTATCAATGCATTTGATTCTGTAATGAGTCAGGCACTAGAGAAAGGTATTTTCAAGGACACAAAAGTATCTTTGCTGCTCCTGTGGAAAAAGGGTTCTCTCTCATTTTTGTTTGTCTTGACATTCATGTACTCCATGAAGCTTTTCAGTGTGTATGTGAATGGAATTGCATATGTGAATTTTTTGAGTGACAGAGGTTATATTATAGCAAGGTATTGTTTGTAAAATCAGCTAAGATTATTTGCTGCCTTTAACCACAATTATTTGCTCATCCTTCCAACTCCTTCTCCCTTTCCATAAGCAGCTTAAACTCAAGGTAAGCTGTTAGTGGCTATGGGCCATCTTTTCACAAGAGAAACATGGAAACTCCAGATACATTGGGCAAGAATTTAAGCTAGATTCTAGCATACCCTTCCTGATATTTGAAAATGTGGGAAAGTATCTCCCACGCAGGGAAATTCTAGTTTTCATTTCATTGGAAATTTCATTTGGGGCTGGCTTTTACAAAATTCAGGTTTAGAGAAAGTAGCAACCATGTTCACAGTTCACATATTCTTGTTGAGTGTTATGAGGAAGAAAGGCAAACAGTGGAGGTGGGAAGGAAAGAAAATAGAAAAGAAGTGTATGTGTATGTTATACTTAAAGTAGCTCACTGGGGAAAAACAATGTAGGAAACATTTTTCTACATTATTACTTTTCTACATTCAAGAGTAACTAATATATATTTTTAAAACATTATGTTTGTTGAGATACAATTTACACATAAAATAGTCATTGTTTTAAAGGATACACTTTGATGATTTTTGACAAATGTATGTAATAGCATAACCATCAACACAATCAAAATAGAGACATTCATTTACATCATCCTGAAAAGTTCCGTCATGCTCGTTTCCCCATCCCTAGACCCAGGCAAATAACAATTCACTTTCTGGTTAATCATTTTGCTTTCTTAAAATGTCATGAAAAGGGAAACGTCTAGTTTCTAGTCATTTTTTTTCTAGCTTCTAGTATTGTTAAAACAGTGCCTCTGAGAGTCACCCACGATATAGCATGTATCAATAGTTCAATTTTTTTATTGTTGAGTCTTATGCTATTGTATAGATATACCACAGTTTGTTTATCTGTTCACTTAGTTGTTTGGGGCTGTTATGAATAAAACTGCTATTACCCACTGAGTGTAAGTCTTTGAACATTTGTTTTTATTTCTCACAGATACATAAAAGTAAAATTCTCAGTTTCTTAGTCTATGTTTAAGTGCATAAGAAGGTGTCAAACTCTTTTCCAAACTAGCTTTACCATTCTGCCTTCCCAATAGCAACGTTTGAAGGATCTATTTGTTCCACATCTTTCCTAGTACTTAATGTTGTTAGGTATTTATTTGTTTGTTTATTTCACCATGTTAGTGGGCTTGCAGTGGTAACTCATTGCCACATTAATTTCCATTCCCATACAATCTTATGATATTAAACACCTTTGAATGATTTTTAAGCATTCAACATATTTTTTGTGAAGTGCCTCTTCAAACTGCTTGTTCACTATTATTTGTTTTCTTTTTACTGTTGTGTTGTTAAGAGTTATTTGTATATTCTGAGTACAAACTTTTTGTCAAGTATTTATTTTACAAATATGTTTTTGCTATGTTTTGCAGAAACAACTTTTTTTAAAAAAGAAACATATCAAGAACTCAGTGTGCTGAATTCCAAACTTATTGCAAAACTAAAATATTCTAGAGGATCTGATATTGATGTAAGTATGGACATATAGAACAAAATATATAATTTTGTTCAAAATAGACTAAACAGAGCTAAATTAATAATTCAGAAATAGTCTTAGACATACATAGTTGATCTTCAACAAAATCGTCCAGGTATTTCAATAGCAAAAGGAAAGTCTTTTCAATGAATAGTCCTGGATAAACTTGGTATCTATATAGCTATTATAGCTATTACTTAACAGCTCTCACTGCTATAGTAAAGAAATTGGTGACCCAGGATTAAACAGGCTTGGGCTTTAATACAGTAAAGTAGGCATAGAGTAGGTGCCATTTTCTCTCTATTTTTCTTCTAAGTAAAATATGTCATGAAACGCCTATGTATAATGGAAAATAGGAAATTTTTATGATTCACAAATAATGATTCATTAAATCATTTAATATCCCCCAATGTGTAAGTCACTGTAAGTAAATGAAGGAAGACACAATTCCTCTCCTAGAGATTTTCACCATATTTCATAAAATACTTAACAGTACAAATTTTACATTTATAATACAACTACTCATACATCATCTAATTATGTTTTTTCTAAAAAGAGTATATTATATAATTTTTCAGTTCTTCAACCATCAATAACAACATTTCCACAGATTTAGGTGTCTCAAAAGGTAAATATTATGGAATAAACTTTTTTATTTTCTCTTTATTTTTACACTTCAAGTTTTGTCATAATGTGCATTACCTTTGAGGTTTCTTCTACAGGCAAGACAAACTATATTGTTAGGTTTCAATAAATTTTTTATTCCAAAGAGTCGCTATAAAATTTTTTTTTCAAAGAACGGATTTCACTTCACTCTGTCGCCCAGGCTGGAGTGAGTGTGCAGTGGTGTAATCTCAGCTCACTGCAACCTCCACCTCCCAGGCTTAAGGGATCCACTGACCTTGGCCTCCCAAAAATGCTGGGATTAGAAATGTGAACCACTGGGCCCAGTAAAGATATGCTTTTTAACCTAGCTTTGAAGCTGTAATTGTTTTACAGCCCAGATATTATCTTTAGGTTTTAGATGAGGCACATTTAAGGATACACCACTTGCCTCTATACATAGGAATAAAGATGGACAGAGCTTTCACTATACCCAAGTAGTCTGTAGAAAAGAGCTGTGATGGTCTTCCTTTCAAATTTTCCTTGTGGTTAAAGTCCTCAGAGGTAAAGACAGTCAATCTAGAGAACAAAAGCCCAGGCATAAATCTCTTCTTGTGGTTTTTTCCAACAAAGATTTCTTGTTATAACCCTGAGATTCCTGAGCTCTAAGGTTGAGGAACCTCTGCTTTGGGCCTCAGAGAAAGCTTCCTGATTGCAGGTCCTTCTGCCTTCAGGAAAAGGTACTCCTACATAGTTAATCTTGGCTGACGTGGGCTATGTACTAGGAGTTGAGATCAAAGCCTTATTATATTTCTTAGTTTAGCTTTGGGGACTTTATGGGGTGAAGTGGAAGGTCAAATAAATGTAGGATTACATCCCTGTGTCTTTAGGTCCAATACCATTTTAATCTTCCCATCTTTATTCCCAACAACAGAAATATGATTTATGTAATTTTATGTCTTTTTTAAATTACATACTTCACATGGGCAGGTGCTGTCTTATCGCCCAGAAACTTACCTAGAAATATACTCTTATGTTAAGTTCCACATACTCCCCAGCACTGTCTTATACCTAAGTATACTACAAACTTGGGAAACTGAAATTGTATTTACAAATAAACCTTGAGGCTTTGGGGCACATGGAGGTCCTGGAGAATTGGAGGGTCCTTAGTCATGAGTGAAAGCTGAAGCAGCAACCGAAAGGTTAAATACCAAGCTGTTTATAACCTCTTATCACTGAACATCTCTAGCCAAAGGCAATGCAGCTAGAACACAGATTTCACAGAAAAATTCAATGAACTAGTGGCATTAGGATGAAGGAAATATTGTTTCGCCAATCATATTCACCACTAACTAATAATGTAGTCTCTGACTTTTCTATTAATCCTATCGAAACTAAAGTGTATTTAAAATTTCATTACTTCCAGCTCTCTTGACCCTGCATTCCTCATCTGCACTTGTTTTTCAATCAGGCAATCATCTCACTCATTCATTCAGCATATGCGGGTTGAGTTCCAGGTGCTGTATTTAGGGTCTGGAATATTAAAATTAAAACAAACTCCCTTGAGTTGTATCCATTTGTCTCTAAAGTGATTGTTTAAACCACTGCTATAAAGACAAGCAGATAGACTGGTCCAAGTGTAAAAATAGTACAAAGTGGCTGGGTGGACAGAGGAGAGACACCTAACCTAGAGACAGGCACGAAAACCTACATCAAATAGTGCAATTCATATGCAAGATCTTTTCAAGACAGTCTTTGTTTAACCCTATATTCTAGAAAAGTCCTTGACAGTGTATTTGGAGACCCAATTTTTGTGAACTTTAAATTTGGAAGTCGTTGATGGGATATTAAGAACTTAATAGCTACTGCCTGGAAAAATTAAGAATATTCTTATACAGAGGACTTGCAATTACCAACTCAACTGCCCAATACTAAGTATTGAGGAAAATGATTAAACTCATAGGATTCTATCTCCTAACAAATAAATAGTTTTAAGAATGAGAGCAATTGACAGAAGCTGTCAATATCAACATGACTTGTCAAAAGAATTCATATTACTAATTTATATACAAAAGAATTTTAATTTTATTCTTAGCAATCAAATGTATACAATATAATGTAGCATTTTTCTAGAATGTATTTATAAATTTGCCCAAATCTGGATATTAACAATGAATGAGATCATGATTAATGATGTAAAAGTATCTGATAAAAATTAACAAAAAAACTTTGAATGCAATACATTAATACTCTCAAAAAGTTTTTCCTTATTGGCTAAATCAGTATAGATTCAGATGGATATTATTCTTAATGTGCTTTCCATGAAGTGTGAAAAGATACTAGAAATACTGGACTTTCATGAAAATTACTAAATTTTCTCATGAATTAGTCAGTAATACTCATCCTCCTATGTTCTAACTTAATAATTCTAAAATAAGTTAAAATAATTTGAAGAAATGGAAAGTTGCATGCAGCCAAATTTCTACTTTATAAGGTCCTAGTTGTTTTTGACAATAATATCTACATTTTTATTATTATTATTTTACAATGTGTATGGAATCAAACTATGCCATTTTCTCAACTTAAAATAACTCCTTCACATGACATTTATTCTATAAAGATGCAATCAAATAATATTCACAAATCAACATTTAATCTATGTTTGTCACTTTCCTATTCAAAATTATCCATGTTTCCTGTTCTCAAAGGAGCCAAGTCCTTGTTTTGTAAACTCACTTTCAAGATCATTGTGATTTGAACCCAAAGCACTTAGCTTTATCTCTTATCACTAATCAACATATGGTCCTATTTCCAGAATCATCAAATGTCTCATTATTCCCCATGAATATTCTTTATGCCTTTTCCTCCTACAGTCTTGACTTTGTCTACCTTGAAGTATCCTCTTTGTCAATCTGTCTATTAAAATTCTAGTCACTTTTTATTCTAAAAAAAAAAAGATTTTTAACCCTCAATGTTTGTGTAACTATCTTCAGGCAGAAATCATAAAATATTTTAATATGTTCATTTTTATACATGGTTTAATATCCCACAAAGTTTCTAGTTTAATGAGAAAAGAAAGTATTTTTTCCAAGCATAAAAAGTTAACTAAGTTTTTGAATGTTTGAACTACAATTTAGCAGGTCAGTTGATTGAACTTTGAAGTCAAACTAAACAGGTTTGCATCTTGGCTCATCCTTTCCAGCTGTATAACTTTTCCCTGGAAAAGTTATTTTATTTTGCTAGGCTCTGGTAGTCCAATTGAAATAGGTTTGATATCAATCCATACCTCGTAAGGCATTTTAAAAAATTAAATTAGCAAATATAACTAACATGTTTAGTACAGTGTTGACACATTGTAAACAATGAGTGCAACTTATTGAGTAATTAAGTGGAAGATAACATACTGCTAAATGAGTTCTCTCTGGCCATGTTTTAGGTATATGTGAAAGCTTTGTCTAAATTATTTTCTCAGATAGTCAATACCACTATTTTGTTATTAAACTAATTTTACGATAGAGTCAGTTAAAAAAAAAGTCTGCCTTGCAAACTTTTGTGATAATTACAGTACTTGACATATACAATTTGTATCCATTTCAACAGGTTGATTCTACATCATTAATCTAAAATAAGCTCTGTAAATTTCTACCTTCCCATCACTCTGCCAAAGTAGCATTTTATCATTTAGGGTGAGCATTTGTAGGATTTCTGCCAATAAAATTCAGTGACAATGTTGTGGATCTTTGAAATACCTGTGGCTGTTAAACTTTGCCCAGTTGGTCTAATATTGCTGTCAGCATAAGCAATAATATAGAGTTTTCAAGAAAAGAGATAGAATTTTTAAAAAAGGGACACTATTCATGAAATAGCTATAATTAATTCCAAATACAAATTAATAGCATACAAACTTAAAGCAAGATATTAAATCTTCCTCAGCTCAGTTGTAAATTGGTTGTTCTAAATTACATCTTTGCTTTCTTCAACTTATTCATTTCTCAAAAGCTATAATCAATTTACATTCAAAGTTTTAAAAATAGTATATTTATCTTTTAGTGACTTCTTGTAAGCCTCTGTCCATACTTAATGAAACAACACATTGATAAGGATTGTAATATTCAAGATAAAAAAACAGATTTCTTATTACACTGAATTGCAAAGAAATACACTTGAGTTAAGCAGAAGCTTTAAAAGTGAGTTCATAAAAAATTTGGTACTTACCTTCTACTCAAAGCTTGGTTTTTTGTTACTTGCACATTCAGTTAAACTTCAAAAGATGACAGAATATTCTTCATTAAATTATACTTTTCAAGATAGATATCATGATTGGCAAAATGTGCTTTCGAAAATGCTGTATCGTTAATGATTTTTGTTGAGAATGAGTAATTATGTGTCACCATTTTGGTCACAGAGATAATTTTGCTTTCTACTTCTAGGTAGAATGCTAAGATACTGATTCATATCAGCTTATTAAATTCCACAGAAGGAAAAGTACCTTGTATTTCCAAAACAAAAAAGAAGTTTCTTGTCTTCAAATGAGATTTCATGTTTCTTTTTAAAATTAGATTTTTAACTTAGAGTTATGTTAAAGTTCTCCTAACAAAAGTTATTTAATTTAGAAAAATTCCTACCTTCTACATTATTTTTTAGACTTTGACTGAGATGTCCCGAAAGGCACCAAAAGATTGAAAGATTGAACACAGGACAATATACAATAACAGAGTTCATTTACCTCTCTGGAGTGATGGGCTGGGACTGTCAGGC
Organism: Sapajus apella; assembly: GCF_009761245.1. Taxonomy (NCBI): domain Eukaryota; kingdom Metazoa; phylum Chordata; class Mammalia; order Primates; family Cebidae; genus Sapajus; species Sapajus apella. Next base: position 33,815,443 of record NW_022436942.1, read on the forward strand.
CAATTTTGGACAGGGAAGTGAGTGTGTGTGTGTGTGTGTGTGTGTGTGTGTGTGTGTATGGGGGTGTGTGTGTGTCTTTTTGAGAAAAAGAATTGAAACTGGAGAAGTGAAGCATTGCTATAAAGATACCTGAAAATGTGAAAGTGCCTTGGAACTGGGTAATGGACAGAGGTTGGAAGAGTTTGGAGGCTTCAAAAGGAGACAGGGGGATGAGAAAAAGTTTGGAACTTCCTAGAGATTTGTTGAATGGTTGTGACCAAAATGCTGATAGTAGTTTTGACAGTGAGGTCCAGGCTAAGGTGGTCTTACATGAAAGTGAGAAACTTATTGGGAACTGGAGTTAAGCTCACTCTTGCTATATTTTAGCAAAGAGACTGATGGCATTGTGCTCCTGCTTTAGAGATCTGTGGAACTTTGAACTTGAGAGAGATAATTTAGGGTATCTGGTGGAAGAAATTTCTGAACAGCAAAGCATTCAAGATGTAGCTGGCTGCTTCTGAAAGCCTACACTCATTTGCATAAACAAAGAGATGACCTGAAACTAGAACTTATGTTTAAAATGGAAGGGAAGCATAAAAGTTCAGAAACCAACTATGCAGTAGAAAAGAAAAACTGAGGAGGAATTCAAGGCTGCAGAAATTTGCATAAGTAAAGAAGAACAGCTGAACGTTAATAGCCAAAACAATAGGGAAAATGCTTCCAGGGCATTTCAGAGACATTTGTGACAGCCCCTCCCATCACAGGCCTGAAAGCCTAGGAAGGAAAAATGGTTTCATGGGCTAGGCTCAGGCCCTGCTGCTCTGTGCAGCCTCAAGCCATGGCACCCTGCATCCCAGTTGCTCCAGCTGTGGCTAAAAAGGGCCAAGGTGCAGCTTGGGCCATTGCTTCAGAGGGTGCTAGCCCCAAGCCTTGGTGACTTCAATGTGGTGTTGAGCCTGTGAGTGCACGAAAGGAAGAGTTGAGGTTTGGGAGCCTACACCTGGATTTCAGAAGATGTATGAAAATGCCTGAATGTCCAAGCAAAAGTCTGCTGCAGGGATTGATCTATCATGGAGAACATCTACAAGGGCAGTGTGGAGGGAAAATGTAGGGTTGAGCCCCCATACAGAGTCCTCACTGTGACACTGCCTAAGGGAGCTATGAGAAGAAGGTCACTGTCCTGCAGATCCCAGAATGGTAGATCCACTAACAGCTTGCACTGTGGACTTTGAAAAGCTATAGGCATAGGCACTCAATACCAGCTTGTGAACATAGCTGTTGGCGCAACCCTGAAGAGCCACAGGGGTAGAGCTGCCCAAGGCAGTGAGAGCCCACCCCTTCTATCAGCATGCCCTGAATGTATGTATTAGTCACGGTTCTCTAGAGGGACAGAACTAATAGGATAGATGTATATATAAAGGGGAGTTGATTAAGGAGTATTGACTCACACGATCACAACATGGGGTCCCACAATAGACCATCTGCAAGCCAAAGAGCAAGGAAGCCAGTCTGAATCCCAACACTGAAGAACTTCTAATCAAATGTTCAATGGCAGGAAGTGTTCAGCCAGGAAGAAAGATGTAGGCCAGAAAACTAAACCAGTCTAGTGGTTTCATGGTCTTCTGCCTGCTTTTATTCTGGCTACCCTGGCAGCTGATTAGATTGTACCCACCCATATTGAGGGCGGGTCTGCCTTTCCCAGTCCACTGACTCAAATGTTAATCTCCTTTGGCAACACCCTCCTAGACACACCCAGGATCAATACTTTGCATCCTTCAATCCAATCAAATTGACCCTCAATATTAATCATCACAATGTGAGACATGGAGCCAAAGGAGATTATTTTGGCGCTTTAAGATTTACAACCGCCCTGCTGGATTTAGACTTGCATAGGGGGCCTATACCCACTTTGTTTTAGCCAATTTCTCCTTTTTGGAATGGGAGCATTTATCCAATGCCTCTACTCCCATTGTGTCTTGGAAGTAACTAACTTGTTTTTTATTTTATTGACTTATAAGCAGAATGGACTTATCTCAGATGAGACTTTGGACTTGGACTTTTGAGTTAATGCTGGAATGAGTTAAGACTTGAGGAGATTGTTGGGAAGGCATGATTGCATTTGGAAAGGTGAACAGTACATGAGATTTGGATGTGGACACAGAGCCAAACCGTATCAGAGACTATGTTATTTCCAAGTTTGTAATCACTAGAAGGAGGAGTGCTGGGCCTGTAATAAATGTACCTCAAATTTTAAAAAGATGTACCACAAAAGTTGAGAATAACCTAACTGATATTTGCCAAAATTTGTACAAATATTTATCCGTAAGTCAAAACTCCAACTAAAATGCAAATTATCCTTATTCCATTTGATGGATTATTTTTTTGAAGAATGAAGCAAATAATAAGCTTTTCATCAAAAATTAAATAAGACTAAACAACACAATTTAAAACATTTTAAACAAATAGCATGTAAATCAGAACATTAAGGAATTAACTCATTAACTGGTATCATGCTTGAAATTAGAGGACATTTTTAGAAAGAACCATTCTTATCAAAAAGTGAAAAAGTTAAACAAGGTAACAACAAAAAACAGCAATCTAATGTTCCCTGAATGCCCAAGGGTGGGTAATGATCAGCTTACACACTATGGATATTTGGAATGGTCTAGTGGATTGCTGTGAGGCTATTCTCTTTTGTCATTTTCAACAAGGAATAAATTCGACAGACAGTGTCATTAATATCAGTACTAAAAACTTCCCCTATCAGCAAACAGATCTTGTTGCTATTGCTACTGCAATTTACCTTTTATGCCTCATTACTTTATTTAGAAAATGAACACATACTGTTTAACCTTTGGAGAAAGAGACTATGTCATTTCCAAATTTGTGACAGCTAGAAGGAGAGATATGGGGAACATAATAAATGTACCTCAAACTTGAAACAGGTGGATATGAAAGTTAAGACTAAAAATAGGCATGAACTGAGACTCTAAGAGGAATGTCAAATTATTGGGATTGATGTAGCTGAAGAATACTCTGATAGCTCCCTTGAACTCAGATTTAAAGGCATATTTGAAAATATAGGATAAGGGCAAATAGATAAACTACAAGGTAAATATTATATTAGTGAAAGAAAAGCTGGATTAAAGAATAATTTGTAGTATTAAAATATTGCTTAACATTAGACAGATTAGCCTAACAGTAAAATACATTAATTCTTGAGTTAACTTCCAGGGTTAGCATCTTAGCTTTGCCTCTTTTTCTACACAATCTTAAGCAAGTTAGCAAACTTCTCTGAGCCTATTTTGCTGTTCTGCAAATCTGAGGCAATATTAGAACTTTTCCTTTAGCATTATTAGGAAGATGATATGAGAAGTAAATGAATCAACACTTTTGCAAACAGTGCACAATAAATTTTATTACTATTAAATTTAAGAAAAACACTTTAACATTTAATTTTTTTAAAAAAAGGGAATGCCATAGCTTGGTTAATAATATCAAAGAAATATTGTACCATAAAACTACAAAGAGAAGAAAGACTTTATTAAAAACTAATGTAATAGGAGAGAAACACTCAATTTAACTCCCATGACTCTAAAGGAGGAAGAGTGTTTAAGCGGAAAAGTACTGCAAGACTCTAGCAGAGAGTGTGGTCAATGTGATCAGGTTATCCGTATTTTCTAATTGGCACTTATTGAAGTCAGTCTTTCTATAGACACTGAAAGAGAAAGTCTTACATTTCTTGATATTTTAAAAAGGATGGCTCCAGGTTCTTGAGAAAGACATTCCTGGCTTTCCTAACTTACAAGTCACATTTAGTTGACGTCCAGATTAACCCGTCCAAGGTAGGTCTTGTCATTCATGGAAGTATCCTGTTTCTGAGTAAAGAATCTTATCATGAATTCCTCAAATTGTTGATGTACTGATTAATGTATGACCTGCTGACACTGGAAACTGGTTTGTTTTTGAATCATGAAGTTTTACTTATTTGTTTCTGAGTCATGAAATTTTACTGGTTATCTTGCATGTAGATATCTTAGCCCATATGTTGCACTCTGTAGCCAATGATTATAACCTCTGTATTGTACCTCCAATGAACAAGGATAATTCTGATATGAGAAGTTGCCCACCCTTCCCCTAAACTTTCTTATAAAAGCCTTTCAATTTGTAGCAAACTCTGGAACATTCTTCACATTGTTGGTGTGTCTTTCCAGTTTGAGTCTCACATTTGGCTGGTGGTAAACCCTTATCAAATTATTCCCTCCTCAACAGGCTTAATTTTCAATTGACAGCTTGTAAAACTGATACGAAGAAAGGGGAGGTTAGGGACATTTATTCAGGAAGAAACCTGCCCAAAGTTTAATCAAGCTGAGAGAAAAGTTAAGTCTATCTTGGTTATAACTAGCAGTGAGTAATTTGGATAACATTTGTGATCATGAAACAGTCTCATATATTCAGACTGAGGAAACGCTATTCAGAGGGAATTGAATTCCAAAATATGTGCCCTATTTTAGCTTTCTTTCTAGCTGTTTCAAATGAAATTTAAGGTTTTATGCTTAGAGGAATTAAATTCCAGGCACTGAAAAGAAATTGCATGGGAAGTTACAACCATTAGCCACATAACATGAGGAATTTGAAGGCAAGAGAAGAAAAAGTGAACCTACACTGTTCACAAAGGTAGAGAAGTTACGGTCAAGACTAGTGACATTAATATTGAACATGGAAGAAACTTATGAAATAATTCTCTAACAGCATTGTGTGTGCACTTAGAATAGAGGTAACTGGTAAACCCCAGACATGAGCTTATAAATTGCTAGGATTTATATGGATCATAAAGCTGGTAGATCAGGGGAATGAGGTACTGGTCTCAAATTCAAATGTTTTCAGGGGCCAGACAAGGAGCATATATGTGGTGAAATATTATGTATAAATCAAAAAGGAGTTCAAAGGCCAGTGGAAAGTGGAGAATGCATGTATCTCCCAAACTCACTGAATTTCATTCTTTTGAATTCTTGAAGTCCAAACACTGTATGTCTACTACGAATTCCAACTGAGCTTATAAGTTTGGTATCCCCAATTATAACCTGAATTATGTCAAGAATTTGATTAGTGTCTATCAAAATATTATATGGACATAAGAAATTTAGATTTGAAATAAAGTTAAGAGAATTCATAATTGGTAAAATATGCATAGAAAGATTGCTGAATAATGTATCTATGTTAAGTAGTAAATCATGTCTGCTTGCATGTCCAAAAGTGTTTGTTAAAATCTAAAGCATTTAAAAGACATAGTTTATGAAGGAACAGCAAACAGTTTGAATGGGATAATATAAAATGATCATATCGAGTTTGAAGTTAAAGTAAACTTAAGAAGAAATTTAAGATGAATAAAGATGGAAATCTTGAAATTAGGCCCAAAAATAAACTGAAAAGTTCAATAAAAGGAAATAGAGTTTGACTCCATAGAAAACAAAGAACCAGGATTTATAGTTGTTTGTGAGCTTAATAAGAGACAGTAGTATAATATCATTGTCACAAATTCAAGAGGGCATTCTTAGATTTCATTACCCAAAAAACAGAAATAATTTAAGAATGTGGCAAATGATGGAACTTCTCTTTCTCTGGTGAGTAAAACCTAAACTTATGTTCAGGCACAGTAAGAGAAACACAAAAAAGAGTTACTAAGATAGTGAATAACTCCAAATTATATCAAATGAAAGCTCACTGAATAAATATTAGATAAAATATAAGAATTATGAAATTCTTGAAAATTATGAAACACTTGTCTTCAAGCATTTAAAGCTTTTATATGCAATAAAGCATAAGCTTATTACATGTTACTTTATAAAACAAACATTAAAAAATGGGGACAATTTTCAATACAGTAACAAATACTTATAAACCAAGAACATTGACTTTGAGAGACAGCTTGTATATGAGCACCATTTCTGCTACTTGCATTAGTTTGCATAAATTGATGAGGTTTATTTGGGCTCCACTTAATCAAACATGAAATGGAAATAAAACATCACATGATTTTTGAATGATTGTTAAATAACCAAAAATTATAGTATATGTTTCTGTTATTGACATATTGATTTTCAGTAAATTAAACAAAATTTTGTATAGGCAAGTCATGTATTAAGTCCCTATATTAGATAATTGAGATTCAGAGAAGTATCACCAATTTTAGATATAATATTTAGAATAGCCAGAACTAGAACTTGGATTTCTTACTTCTGGCTTCTGTTCCTTACACATCATCACACTTTTACTTATAAAGAAAGCTGAAGTTAAAAAAGGGGAATAAAGCTGTTTGAAGAGGTATAACACAAATATAGTTTGTTATCAGCATGAACAATTAAAGCAAAATTTCTGTATTGTGGGGAATTAGTCAATATTAGTAGGAAGTATTGCAGAAACAATGACGCTCATCTGAATTAAAAAATTATAACAATCATGATTGTTTTCTTTGTCAGGTGTCTCTTTTTCTCCATGTGTATTCACTCTTAATAAGTACAAAATGTCATTAAATTGAAAATTGAACCAGCAAATTTCTTTTAATCTTTGGTTCCCTAGCTACTTTACCTGTTTACAACAGTCTTGGGCATCAGTTGGTCTTTTAATGTAAACCTGTCATAACTGAAAGATTACATTCCTTTCAAATGAACAAATTTTAATGCCACTGTGAAAATAGTTGAAGAAACAAGAATGAATGTGATGATTTTTGCTTTCATTAAAAATTTAATGATGATTAGGAAGACAGTAAGGCACACAAATACTCGGCAGATAGATGAATATCCACATATCAGATAAATATAGATCATGATGAGGATGATGAAGATAGACAAGAAGATAATAAAGGGCTGGGCACAGTGGCTCATGCCTGTAATCCCAACAGTTTGGGAGGCCAAGGCAGGCAGATCATCTGAGGTCAGGAGTTCAATACCAGCCTGGCCAGCATGGTGAAACCCCATCTCTACAAAAATTAGCTGGGCATGATGGCGGGTGCCTGTAATGCCAGCTACTCAAGAGGCTGAGGCAAGAGGTCACTTGAACCCAGGAGGCAGAGGTTGTGATGAACTGAGATCGTGCCATTGTTCTGCAGTGTGGGCAACAGAGCTAGACTCCCTCTCAAAAAAAAGAAAGAAAATAGGAAACCACAATTTCAGTTGAATAGGATGAATAAGTTTGAAAGATCTATTGTATAACATGGTGACTTTAGTTATAATAATGGGTTGTATTCTTGAAAATTTTAAGATTTTAAGAATCTAACCAAAAAAAAAGAATAGTATGTGAGATAATACAGATGTTACATAGTGTTAATTAGCTCAAGTTAGCCATTTCACAATGTATACATATTTCAAAACCTATTGTACATGACAAGTATCTGGTATACAATTTTTATCTATTAAATAAATAATTAAAAATAGGGGAGAACGAAAGCTACTAAACTAACTACAAAAATGGTCTGAAATTATATTCCAAACTATGACACTGGATCCATAATATGCACACCATTTTTATTTCATTTCATTTTTAACTCAGACCAGAGAATGATATGATTTAGAGTATTTGATGCCAAGAAGCAGTATTATGTCATCAAGTATTCAGAATTAACATTATACAAGGTGAAACGAGGTATTCTATAAGACAGTACAGTGGAATGAACATGAACTTTGGAGAAAGACAAGTCTATATATGAATCCTGGTTATGGTACTCACGAGCCATGAGAACCGAAGAAAAGTATATTATCTTTCAGCCTCATTACCTTCATCTGTAAGAGACATTATATGTATTTTACAGGTTATTGAGAGGATTAAGTGAGGTAATATTTGTAATGTACTGTGCCTGGCATAAGGATAAGGATAGATATGTTTTATTTTTCTGATCCATACTTTTATTATCTCAATGGCTGTCATACTTAGGAGATATGTTTAGTTCAAATTTTACAATAGGACAAGTTATAAAAATATGATTAAAATTAAAAATTCTTTTAAAATAAACAATTCCTTATATCAAGGAACATGAGAGAACTCTTTGTGGGTTCAATTTGTTTAACTTGTTAGTACAATATACACAGTACCTTGAAAAGATCTCATGTTATACAAAATTATCCCTATAAGTGGTTGTGTCACTATATTCATAAATGCTCATATTACATTTCAGTTACTGTATCTGTTTGAGCATTCCAAACTTGAGTCAATCTTCAGGAATGAACACTAACATCTGTGAGACTGTTGCATTACTAAGTTCTAAGATTTATATAGAATTTACACATAATTTTTCCATTTTGCTATAATTTTTAAATTTTTGATTTCTTTAAATGATATAAAAAACATTACAAAACCAAGACGTTTCTTAAAGTAGAAAATAAAAAGTAGATATGCTCATAATTGCCACATCTCAGTTAAGTTATTGCCTCCAGAAGTCGTGTCTCAGTGGCATTTGAAAGACAGAAGCTTTCAATATCGATGATAGTCATTTGACAAAATGAATTAAAGACAAGATAAAATGAAGATATGTTATAAGCCTGGAGGTTTTCTGAGTGACAGGGTCTGCAGTCAACTAAATGACTCGTCAAAGGAAAGACAAAAGAGAGGAAAGCCTGGCTTACAGCTTGTACTGTGTGTTTCTTCTAAGTCTGGCAATAAAGTGAGAACATTGCTTCTGTGTTCATTAATTATTTATCACTAGCTCTCCAAGCCTCTGAACAATTTCTGTTGAAGGAACTACAATACACATGGAGTCATTCATCAAATGCTGATATTAACACATTCTCTTTAAGGCTATAAACACGAATGCCAGCTGTCCAGTGAGAATCGGCAGAGTTCTGATTTATTAAAAGTAGTAAATTCCTCCATATATTGCAAAGAGCAAAAATATCATATTCTGGTAAATTGACAGGGATAAAATATATTTATTGCCACGTGCAGGAAAAGGTTTGAAGATATTATAGATAGGGTGGACAATGTTAAAAATACGTCTGTTCGAGAAATGAAATAAAGATAGGCAAAAAAAAATTCTGATATTTATACTGCAGTGTAACTCAAACACCTATTCCTTTGACTTATTCAGACTCCTTCCACCATTTACAAAAATCAGAGATACTTTCTGCCTTAACAGTTGCATCTTTTATTTTGCCCGTTTTCTTACTGCAAATTTATTTTTGCTCCTAGATCTGTACTAAAACGATCATTTAAAGTAGCGACTCTCTAATTTAGTATGCATAAAATAACATGGAAACCTTTTAAAATACATATTCTTCAGGCCCATTCTGCTATATTCCAATTAAACAGGTGGGAATTATGAAGCAGAAATGGTAAGGTAGAATTAGGATAACTCATTCTAAAGCTATGTTACCAATGTTTTACATAAAGTTAATTTCAACTTACCCCCAAATCTGTTTTCATTTAAAATTTAAAATAAAATAACATTCACTTTGTTCTTATAAGTTTAAGCAGTATAGAGGTTTAAAAGTAAACTGAAGCCTCTCCTTACATTTTTCTCACTCTCATAACCTAAAGGTAACCCAGGTTAACATTTGGATGAGTGTCTATATACATCTTATTTTAATGTACAGCTAGGCATTATATAATATCCATTATGTAAAACAAGAGGAAGATATATAATCAGTCACATTTCTAACTTTGCTGATTGATTTTGATGTTTAAATGATCCTCTTGACTTTTCTAGACAGGACATTGTAACTAATTCAAATTTGTATACCCTCTTTTCCATATTTTACACAGTCTTTCTAAGATCAATAATGGTAGAAACAAACAATAGCCTTGTTTTGTCACTCATTGAAAAACATATGTATTAAGAATTTATATAAGGAAACTTCATTTCTATGTAGAAGGCTCCCCAAACTATAATGCCATTTCTACCATAGTCCCTGAGGTTGAGAATTTTCAGTTTTTTGTTTGACATCTTCATATGGATGTTATATCATACAATAATCTTTATAAATCTAAAATGGAATTTGTCAATGCTGGAAAGGCTGAAAATAATGAGAATCATGTTTCATTTGTTCTTATAAAGCCCAATCCTGCCTCTTCTTTTATAAACTATCCGTTTCTTATATTCAACTACATCTTAATCTTATTTATCCTTTATTATCCTGCCTTGGCAATCTACAACCCTTCAGAGGCCTTGTAGGTGAGTCCACCATGGCTATATGCTGCTTCTGTGATGAATTAGAACACTAAAATCTTTATTGAGTTTGAAGTCGTTGTATTGAGGGTCTCGTCGCCTTAGGTACAGCTAGCAGGTATATAGTTAGGATCTTGTAAACAACCTTATCCTCTATCTCTCCCTGTCCACTGGGAATCCCACAAACTTAGTATATTAGAGAAAATATAATGGCTGTGACCAGTGGACTGGAAATACTGCTTGAGTTCAAACTCTAGCTCAGCCACTTAGCAGTTTGACTGCTTGCTTTGTACAACTTATCCTCAAATACCTTATCTTCAAAAGGAGTTAATGCTGGCACTGAGTTGTCTTATAAGATTGATAGAGACTAAAGGAATAACTATGTAATGGGCATAGAATAGTGCCAAGCACAGACTTAACACATTTGTATTCAGTGTTTATTGTCCTAGACACTGACCATAATCACTGAAACCCTCTACAAAGCAAGGAAAAACCAATCACTCAAATAACCCTTGATCTCTAAGATGCTGCAATAAAGGTCAACACAGACCTTCCAGCTTGTGATAAAGTCAGAAAATGTCAAGGAAAAAATATAGATCCATATGTTTTTTAAAAACTTTCTTGTGACACTGGGAGTATAAAAAAGGTAAATGTTAGTACTGCCATGTCAAAATTAGAACATCTGTTGACCTCATGGCAAAAGGAGAGATAAGGACTCAGATGAAAAATTACAGAAAAAAGACTATTCTAAATATTTAACAGCAAAAAATTAAAAGTATATAAATTCTTAAAATAACAGTATTTAATTTATGTGATCATAAGCACAATATAGATGAAAATACAAAAGCATCTGTAATAATATTTTGTAAACTCTTTTAGTTCCCTCTCAAAACAGTCAAATAGTTTCAATTAGTTCTCTCCACTGGCAAATATTAATTCAAGACATAAACTGAAAAAATAGATTTCTAAAATAATCCTTTCTGCCATCATAAATTATTACTTAGGCTTACTGGAAAATGTAAATTCTCTAAGGAATAATTGTAATGTAAATATTATACTATTCATTAGATTATTTTTCATGTTAATTTTACAAGGTCATCGTGAACATTCAAATGCATAACAATTTAGGAATTAGTAGAAATATATACTTGGCTTTACAAGAAGTTTTAGCCAGTAAAATATAAAATCTTACCTCATACATAAAATTAGACATTAGTTATTTAAAACCTCTCTGAAAATCAAACCTTTCCTTCCATTATGCATTAATTAGTGTTTTGCACTGATTTATGAAGAAACAAAGCAAAACAGGGATTTAAATGACTAATTATATTCTACCAATTGTATTTGATTAATCAGTGACCTATCAAGGGCTCCAGAATTTGAGAAAAATTTCTTTGAAAACATCAATAAAATAATGAATTATAGGAATTTAGATATGTTAAATATAAAATAAAACAACCAGCAACAGAAAAAAAAAACAAAAAACCCTAAGCTTTCAAAACAAAGGAGGTGAGGTCAGTGCAAAACCGTTTATCAGTTTATGAAATCAAATTGGTGGTACTATAGATTATACCCTTGTCATATGGCTTAAGGGCCCAAGCTAGTTATTAAACTGAAATTAGTATGATGGTTGTGTTATACTGGTGTACAATAACATCTGAAAAGAAGGATCCCTGAGAACTTTTAATGTTGTTACTACCACTAAAAAAGTAGGTGACAGGGATTCAGAAAAGCTCTCTTCTAACAAAACAAAACCTTCAGACTGTACTCATTTCTTTTTTCTCTTCAAGTAGTCCCCGGCTTCTTCAAGCCAATCCATCATTAGTAAACGTAGATTATTTTAACCCTGAAGATAAATTGAATGCAAATTACATAATGGTAAAGGAATAGGAAAATTATTTCACTAATTCCTATTAATAGTAGCTTTTCGTAGTCTGAATTTTCAGATGCTAGAACACTACTTTTTGGAAAATAATCTTAAACTTGTCATTAGATCACTTAATCATTCCATTGCAAGTTTTATGTAACCCTTAACAACTAGAGTGATGTTACTCCCTCTGGATTCAGCTATTCTGCAATTAGGTAGTTTCTATGTTTCCCAGAATTTTAGTCAACTGTTCTTTCTGACTCTTTCTCCTAGTTCATTCTGATCCCCTTTAAAAAGCAAATAAATCAGTAGCTGCTGCTTCTTATTTTCAAATCATGAAGTGGTTCTCTGCTAGCTAATTCTATGATTCTACAAACATCAAAACATGGTCTGCTAAGGAGAGTTCCTTTTCAGACTTTTTGCTGTAACATCCCTTCCTGTAAGTATTTCTAGATTTAACAGATTTTTTTCTATTCTTTTTACATTTTATATTATCTTTACATTTCATATTTTCTTTGCTTTATTATCTTAATATAACATCATTATACTTAAAACCTGCATTTTAAGTTTTTGCTTGGAACATTAGTGTAAAATATACCCACATTTATTTAGGTTATAGATCATTTACTATGGACCAAGAAAATAGTTACATATATATGACATGAAATGCTAGCTAACATGTATTTTCTTCCTATTTCTAGAGATATACACACCAGAAGCTATGGGTCAAATAAGTTAACTATTTGGTCAAATAAGGTTTAACTATGCAAGGCCTGCATTATATTTTAAATTTGTTAAAACAATATGGGATCTAATTAAACTTAAGAGCTTCTGCACAGCAAAAGAAACTATCAATAGAGTGAACAGGCAACCAACAGAATAGGAAAAAATTTTTGCAATCTACCCATCTGACAAAGGGCTAATATGCAGAATCTATGGAGAACAGAAACAAATTTACAAGAAAAAAACAAACAACCCCATCAAAAGATGGGTAAAGGATATGAACTGACACTTTTCAAAAGAAGACTTTTATGTGGTCAACAAACATATGAAAAAAAGTTTATCATCGCTGGTCATTAGAGAAATGCAAATCAAAATCACATTGAGATACCACCTCACACCAGTTAGAATGGTGATCATTAAAAAATCAGGAGACAGATGCTGGAGAGGATATGAAGAAAAAGGAGCTCTTTTACACTGTTGGTGGGAGTGTAAATTAGTTCGACTACTGTGGAAGACACTTTGGCGATTCCTCAATGATCTAGAAATAGAAATACCATTTGACCCAGCAATCCCATTACTGGGTATATACTCAAAGGATCATATATCATTCTATTGTAAGGACATATGCACATGTATATTTATTGTAGCACTGTTCACAATAGCCAAGACTTGGAACCAACCCAAATGACCATCAGTGATAGACTGGATAAAGAAAATGTGGCACATATATACCATGGAATACTATACAGCCATAAAGAGATGAGTTCATGTCCATTGCATGGACATGGATGAAACTGGAAGCCATCATTCTCAGCAAACTGACACAAAAACAGAAAACAAAACACTGCATGTTTCTCACTCATAAGTGGGTGTTGAACACATGGACACAGGGAGGGGAACATCACACACTGGGGCCTGGTGGATAGATAGCAGGGGGTGGGAGGATTGGGGAGGGATAGCATTAGGAGAATTGCCTAATGTAGATGACAGGATGATGGATGCAGCAAACCACCACCATGGCATGTGTATACCTATGTAACAAACTTACACACTCTGCACAAGTACCCCAGAACTTAAAGTATAATAAATAAATAAATATAAAAAACAAAAACACATAAACATAAACAAACTTTCATTTGCAAGGTATTGTATAACTTACATAACATTTTAAAGCATAAATATATAATATACATTAATTTTTATAAAAACATTGTCACAAAGATTGTATACCAGTTTTGCTGATACACAAAACAATGCTTATGGCAATGAGCAACAGGTTTGGGATCAGTTCCAAGTCTTCATATTTATGCTCCATTACTCCTTTCACCAAAGTGCACAACTTGGCTAACTACAACTTTTTTGTATAAACTGACTCATAGCTAATTAAAATTGAGTTAACGGAGTTAACATTTTATAACTTTTATTTAAATGTATATAGGTAATTAAATTATATTTGTAGTAGGCTTAAAAATTTTATAAAAATAGAGGGTAAATACAATTTACTCTACTAAGGTAGATGAAAACTTAAACATAAGTGAATTTTCATAATTCACTTATTTTCCACTTCTTCCAAAAGAAGTAGAACTGGCAAATAGAAATATTAATGGTTTCTTTGATTTTTTAAAATTTCTGCTTCTACATGTTCCATAATAAAAGAAATAAGGGAAAACTTCTCATTTATCTTTATATTTTCTCCAGCAGTTCTCGAATTTCTCCATAATATTATATAACAACATTGAGTCTTTATCAACCCAAAGGAAAAGACCCTCAGCAATGACAACAAAAATGTTGGGAAGTGGTGCAAGATATACTATACCTGTTAATAATTGCACTTAATCAAATTATCTGAGAGGAGGGGCCTCCTGAATATGGATTCTGAATATGGTTTCTGTATAGCATCTAACTCCAGAGGAATCGAATGGAACTCAGAAAATTTTTCTCAAGGACAGGAGAAAACCATATACCAGATTTCCAGAATAATTGATTTAATCATACACTTTATAAAAAGTTCAATTTTAGAGTCAGGAAAATAAGTAAATTACCAAAGGGTGATTTTACGTTTTACAAATGAAAATATGCAGAACCCGAGAATCCAGTGGTTTAGTTAAGATTACATATACAAGATTACAAGCAATGAAACTAGACTAAAGATCATGACAGCTGATTCTCTATACACTTATGTTTTTTTTTCAATAAACAGTTACTTTCCAAGAAAAAAAAAAGTTTTAGAAATATCTGACCTAAATTTGTAGTATTGCGGTTGAAAACATGAAGCCACCTGATTAATTTACCATAGGCTGTTCCTTAAACTATGAAGAAGAAATTAATAAAGCAGCAGTAGTGTTATTCTGTTGGCATAGAAAAATTTTCATGAAATTTCAATAAAATTAATTATGCAATGCATTATACTAACAGCTATCCTAAAAATAAAGTAGAAATCTGAGTTAAATTTATATTAGTTTCTAGAAGGGTTATAAAATTAATTGCTTTTTACAATTTAACATTATAAATAAAGCAACCCTGATATGTCTTCTCCATTGGTTGACAAAATTCATTTGTTCATGTCATAATCAGAAGGGTAGAAACAGATGAATCAAGTGCCCTTTCATTTCACCAGACTTCAGATTTAATTGAAGAAGACTGCCTTGTTAAACTCCATCTCAGGGAAATTGCAAAATTGCTTATTAGGTTATCTTTCCTTTTTAACCACTTCCCAGAGTAGAGACAGAGACTCAAGTACCTAGCACAAAAATTGAAAAAGTAAAATATTGCTCATGTATAGAGTTTCCCAATGAAGATGTTTGCAAAACAACTATTCCACGTATATTGGATTGCATGACCATGATTTTGATTAGTTATGTATGATTTCAAATGAAAAATAATAAAACTTAATTAAAATTGTTTGGCAGTTTTGTCAAATTACTATTGAAAAGAAAGGCACAGATTTGCTTCCTTGATAGGATAAAATACATTTTGAGGTGGCTTTGTGCTTTTATTAGAATTCTGTATAACTTACTGTTACCAAATGTATTAAGAAGCTCTCAAGACTCTCAACATATATATCTTTCCCTCTATCTTAGGTCATTAAATGTAATGAGTACTGAAAACCTGTATTTCAAGTGCTAAAAACTTATATTTCTCATCTATATATGTAAAATGTATGGACATTTTAGAATAATTGTTTTCCTCCCATCATTTAATCTTCCTGTGTTACAATAGTGTGTTACAATAGTTATATTAGTTTTATTCTTGAAACTACTGGGTAGAAATTATATTTTGCTCTTCTTTGAATGAAGCAAAGTAAATTATTGACTGGCATCTATAAAATTATAGTAATTAGACCAAAATATTACGAGAATTTTGTGACTTAAAGTTATTTTCATAGTTTCTTTCCTTCAGTTTGTATCCAAATTAAAGCCAATGACTTTCTAAGAAAATGATATTTTCCTAAAATTATAATAAAACAGCTATAATTTCTGATCACCAGTGTATCCCTACAAATTTGACCAAAATCACAGTAATTACTAAACATTTTTTTCTCTATTCTATACAGTATTCTATTGTTATCTCCATTATACAGAGAGTGAGGCTGAAGAATAAAGAAGTTAACCTTTCTCCAGACTGCATAGCTGGCAAATGATAGAGGTAAGGGTCCAGACCACATTTGGCTAATGCTAATGTCTGTACTCTCTACTCTGATTAATAGCATTCTCTATTACCAAGTTTAAATTCAGTGACAAGTTGATCCCAGGTGATCTGATCATAATTTGAGAAATAGCCATATAGCTTGTTTCTCATCTCCAGAAATGACTTCACATTATGCTCTAGTGAGGTATCTTTGAGTAGGAAGATATATTCAGTAGATTTGTATGACTTACATTATAATTAGAAACAGAGCAATATTGAAAACAAAAATTTAGTCAATTTGTGTGTTTGTTACAAAGAAGCCAAGACATAGTTTAAGGCATATGAATCAGAAGGATAATTAATATTTTTTTCTCATAAAAAAGTAAGACTAGTCATAAGCAATTTGGAAACTATAGACAATAAACAGTAGAGAAAAATTATCAGCCACAATTCCATTGTTTATGTGCAATTGCTAAAATATTTGGCTACATTTCCATATATATTAACATATATAATATCATTGTATTATATCATGGCATATATCAATTACTATATATTATATAGTTTTGTTATAATTATGCATTTGTATTTATAGGTATATAGATAATAAGAATATAAAATTTACCTGCTTGCCTATAAATCTTTGTCGTATAGTTAATTATTTTATTAGAAAAATAATCTAGAAACTGATTGGAAAAAACTGATTTACATTACTAAAATTTATTTACAGAAATTTATACCAGTTTGTACTCACAACAGCACCATAGAAAAGTAATTGACATCTTGTCATATAGGGGAAGTGAGGGCCTTATTATCCAAGCTGCCTAGAACACTGTAGTTTCTTCCCAGGTCATTGGTTTAGGTCTCTTCCCTGGACATTGCCGAAGGTAATCCCCTCTTTAGGGTACCTATTTGCAATTACTGGTTAATGTAGAAGGACAAAGGTCTAAACTCCTTGCCCAATGCAAGACATTTCTAAAGGACTATCCCAACTCCAGAGCTCTTCATAGGATTGGCTTAGACATTGATTGCAACTGGATCAGAGTACAAATTTTCTCTCTGCCAAGTCCTGCTTCCTGTATCCTCACAAGTTTTGTTACCAAAACCTCTCTTCAGCAAACTGCCTTCAAACAAATCTCTGCCTGAGCTCGTTTCCAGTGAAACTTGACTTAAAATGCATTAATTTTTGATATCTCCACTCTTAAATATGATATCCTTCTCCTTTATTCAAGACTATTTTTCAAGTGTGTTTTGGGAATGTATTGTGTTTTTCTCCCTAATCATCTCAATTTATAAATCTAAACATTATATATATATATATATATATATGATATAATGAATAAAATGAATTAATACATTTTACTACTTAAAAACAATTTATTGTTATTATAAACCATCAAACTCAAATAAAGAGAAACCAAGATATATTCATAAAAAATACAAGGTATCAATATGCTTAATATGTATAGAGCAATTATAAAACAGTAATCAATTACTAATACCAAAATAGAGTAATCACCAAAGCATCTTCACATTTTGTCTTTAGATGAGACCCAAATTATGAAGTAGGTAGAGGCAGGTCAAAGGGTCTGAATGTCCACTGTGGTCTTCCAGTCTCTCTTTATGTCCTCCTTACCTTTCTTCAGAGGATGTTACCTGGGTCCCTAGATTTCCATGAAACACCATCTGGAAACTGTTGCTCTAACAAATATATTAATTTTAAATAGGAATAAAGCATAGAAAAATAAACATATAAACAAATTACTTTTCTATAGTTAATCATATTAAAAGTATTAAAAATTTATGTTAAGGCAAGAAGGTATACCTTTTCTATAATTTATAATAAAATTTGACATAAAATAATAACAGTAGAGTGTAATGAGACACATAATTACAAACTTTTAATACTGAGAGCTTCAAATAGGTCACACTCAAAAGTTTCTGAAAAATTATCTCAAGGAATTAGAGATTCAGAGAAATATTTAAATTCATAATTTTGATTAAAGTATTACTTAGACAATATTAAACAATCAAAATGCTTATGGAAAAGCAATAATAGATAACAATTCTTGAGAGTTTACTATAATTCGGGTGCTCCAAATAACAATTTGGGGCAAGTTCCAAAATTGAGACATTTTATGATGTGATAGAAAATGGTTCTGCAAGATATACAGACAGCATATAAAAGCTGACAGTAGTAGGAACCAAAGCTCTTCTCTGGAACACTCCTGAAGAACAGTGGTAAAGGTTAATTATCTCAGGGGACAGAACTTGGAGAGGTGCACCTGGCTATCCACTTTGCTTTGAAGGAGAAATGGCCAGACATGCAATTCATGGGCTATAGCCAATGGTTTGTTTGAATGGTCAGGAATTTAGAAGAAACATGATTGGAAAATTGGTGACAGACATTTGGGAAAGAGGAATGTGAATAGACATGTCAGAATGGACAAAGGACATAACGATATTTGTGTCCCACGTGAAACTCACCAAAAGGTGGCTTCAGCAGAGGAGTGTTTTAATAATCAAGTAGATAGGATGACGTGTTCTGTAGATACCAACTGGCCTCTCTCCAAGCCTTGCCACCATGAGCTCCTCATGCCTCTGAGTCAACAGGCAAAGAAGAGAGCAACAGTGTAGACTAAGAAAATTCATCCTGACTACCAATGGAAAATTGGACTGCTATTCCACAGTGGAGGTAAGGAAGAATATGTCTGAAGTACAGGAGATCCCTTAGGATGTCCTTAGTGTTACTATGCTCTGTGATTATGGTTGATAGAAAATTACAATCCCATCCAGGCAGGACTACAAATGGACCAGGCCCTTCAGGAATTAAATTTGGGTCACCTTATTAAGTGAAGAACATGACCATCTGAAGTACTTACTGAAGGCAGAGAATACAGAATGAGTAGTAGAAGATAGTTATTAATACAAGCTATATTGTGTGACTTAAGAAATTAAGACATTGTCTTAAATATTTACTTTCTCTCTAATTCTCTTATATGGAACATAAAATTATTGACTTTATATCAGTATTTAAGTATCGTTACCTCTACATCATAGTATTTAAATTATATGACGTTACTTAAGGACTTTACATTCTCCTCCAAGGAAGGGATTAGTGCATTTTTGGTTCTATGCAGGATAGTTGTATTAGGTTATATGGAATGATCTAATTATTGTCTTTATTTGTATATGGGTGCCAACTTGATAAGGGGTCAGCATTTGATGTTAATTGTATAGGTCAACTTGACTCTTGACTGGGCTCCATCAGATAGCTGGCAAAAGATTATTTCTGGGTGTGTCTGTGAGGATATCTCCAGAAGAGATTAGAATTTGAGTCAGTTGCCTGAGTAAATATCATTCCTTTCACAAGGCGGTCTGGCATTATGCAATCTTTTGAGCGCCCTAATGAAAAAAAAAGGGAAAGCAAATTCTGTCTCTCCTCTTGGACTGGGACAGCCATCTTCTGCCTTTGGATGTAGTAGCTCTTGGTTTTTATACCTTCCAAATCCAGAACTTACACCCTCACCCTTCCTTTCCCCGAACCCTGGTTCTCAGTTCTTCAGACATGGGGTAGAATTTCATGATAGGTGTGACCTTGCTTCTCAGGTTTCCTGATCAACCTGGACTAAATTATACCACTGACTTTGTTGGTTCTTCCAGCTTGCAGAGTTGATGGTAGGACTCCGCAGCCTTCACAATTATGAGAGCCAGTTTCCAAAATCAATCTCTCTCTCTCTCTCTCCCCACCCCCCGAGATAGAGAGAAAGAGAAATACAAACAAGTATATGTGTCTTATAATCAGATAAAATTATTTACAAAGTATGTGTTATCTTAAAATCACATAAAATTATTTGGAAATACGAAACATATTAAAGAGTATCCACTTACTAAAACTCTGAGGTATCACTTTGCTTGTTGATTTTGGTAGCAGCCAAAGTACTGACCCCAAATTAAATATGCTGACTTTGAGGAATTATTGTAATCAGTAATGTATCATTTAATTCATGTCTTATTTGATTCACAAAATGTCATTTATGCAATTTCCTTAGAAATCCCTTTCTAAGGTCTTTGTATGAGCTGCACTTTGGTTTCTCAAACTTAGGTTTTGTGAAGGTTTCTCGTAGAATGTTGTTTTTCAGTATTATCTAGGCCATTTATGTCACTATTTCTCTCTCTCCCTCTCTCTCTCTCTCTCTCTCTCTCTCTGCATTAGAGTGAAAGAGTACAAAATGCAACCTGTCCATTGGTAAAAATTATGGGTCCAGGTTGGCAAGGGCAAATGGAAACCTTAACAACAGGTCAATTGTGATGTAATTAATTACAGTCATGTAGCTTAGAGTTCAGGCTGATGATCATTCAGTTACGTATCCCAGAGAGAGGGAGAAAGAGAACACAGATTGGTTCTGTTCCAAATACTTAGAAGAAAAACTCATTGTGTCTTATTCTGCTTACGAGTGAAACTCATGAGCAATCTTAATGGAAAGAACTTTTTTTTTTTTGATAAATTTTACCTGAAATTGTTGATACAGATTATAGGAGAAAAATGCATCAGTGTTCTTTATGGTTAGGTCTATAGGGTTTTTCTCTTCCCATTCATAAAATTGCCAATTAAGTTTTATTTCCTAACATTTTTCTGTTGTTTAAAATATTTATATGTACATATATATGTGTGTATATATGCACACACACACAGAACATCAATGAAAAAAATAACCATTTAATGTTCTCCTGAGCTATATAAGTTCGCCTTACTGGACCATATGTATTTGAAGAGAATGAATACCTACATTAAATAATTTTATTGTGCATCTAAGAGGTATTAGTTTCTGAGTGACAGAATAATTTACAACAAAAAAGAATGTGGTTTTCATATTCATAAAAATTAATGAACTGTGTTGGATATACATAAGAAACTATGACACTGATTCAGAAGCTCTTTAGTTTAATTAGGTCCCACTTCTCAATTTTCATTTTTGTTGCTATTGCTTTTGGAGTCTTAATCAAAAAATCTTTATCAGGGCCTATGTCAAGAATGGCATTTTCTAGATTTCCTACTAGAATTTTTATACTTTTAGGATTTACATTTAAGCATTTAATCTTTGTAAACAGTGAAAAGTAAGTGTCCACTTTCAATCTTCTGCATATCGGCAGCTAGTTATCTCAGCACCATTTATTAAGTAAGGAGTCTTTTCTCTGTTGCTTGTTGGATGTGGATGTGTGACTTTACTTCTAGTTTCTCTAACCTGTTCTGTTGGTCTATCTATCTGTTTTTATACCTGTACCATGCTGTTTTGGTTGCTATAGCCTTATAAGGTAGATTGAAGTTGTGTAGCGGGATGCAACTGGCTCTGTTCTTTTTGCTTAAGATTTCTTAGACTGTTCAGTTTCTCTTTTGGTTCCATGTGAATTTTAAAATACTTTCTAATTCTGTGAAAAATGTCATTGATAATTTGATAAAAATAGCTTTGAATGTATAAATTGCTTTCAACAATAAGGCAGTTTTAACAATGTTGATTCTTCCTATCTAGAAGTGTGCAATATTTTTCCATTTCTTTGTGTCAATGCTGATTTATCTCAGTAGTGTTTTGTAATTCTTGTACAGATCCTTCACCTCCTTGATTAGCTGTATTCCTAGGTATTTTATTCTTTTTGTTGCTTCTGTGAATGGGATTGCATTTTTTATTTTGCCCTCAGCTTAAGTGTTATTGGTGTATAGAAATGCTACTGATTTTGTACAATGATTTTGTATTCTGAAACTTTGCTGAAGGTGCTCAGAAAAGGAGCCTTTTGGTAGAGGTTATATAGTTTTTTACATATAGAATTATACTGTGAAGAGACATAGTTTGACTTTCTCTCTTCTTATTTGGATGGCTTTTATTTCTTTCTCTTGCCTGATTGCTCTGGCTAAGATTTACAGAACTATGTTGAATAAGTATGGTGAGAGTGGGTATTCTTGTCTTCTTCCAGTTTTTTTTATTATTATTATTATTTAAGTTCTGAAGTACATGTACAGAATGTGTAGGTTTGTTATATAGATATGCAAATTATCTACATTAGGTATTTCTCCTAATGCTATCTCTTCCCTAGCCCCCAAATCCCCTGTTATCCCTCCCCTAACCCCCACCCCCGACAGGCCCCAGTGTGTGATGTTTCCCTTCCTGTGTCCATGTGCTCTCATTGTTAAAGGGAATTCTTTCAGCTTTTGCCTGTTCACTATAATATTAGCTGTTGTCATAGATGGTATTTATTATTTTGTATTATGTATCTTCTATGCCTAGTTTGTTCAGAGTTTTATTTCTTAACATGAAGCGATCTTGAATTATATCAAAAGCCTTTCTGTCTCTGTTGAGATAAACATGTGGTTTTTGTTTTCAGTTCTATTTATGTGATAAGTAATATTTATTAATTTGCATATGTTGAACCAACAGTGAGTCCCAGGAATAAAGCCTACTTGATCATGGGAGATTGGCTTTTTTATGTGCTGCAGAATTCAGTATGCTATTATTTTGTTGTTAATTTTTGCATCTATGTTCATCAGGTATATTAACCTGAAGGTTTCTTTCTTCATTGTATCTCTGCCGGTTTTGGTATTAGAACAATTTTGGCCTCACAGAATGAGATAGAAAGGAATCCTTTTTTCTCAATTTTCTGGAAGTTTCAAAAGAATTATAACCAGCTCTTTATACATCTGGTAGAATTTGGCTGTGAATCCTTTAGGTTCAGAGCTTTTTGTGGATGGTAGGTTTTTGGGTTTTTTATATTACTGATTCAATTTCAGGAATCCATATTGGTCTGTTCAAGATTTCAGTTTCTTCCTGGTTTGATCATGAGAGGCTTTATATTTCAAGAAATTTTTCTATTTCTTCTAGGTTTTCTAGTTTATATGCATACAAGTATTTCTAATGGTCACTGGGGGCTTTTTAAATTTCTGTGGGGAAGGTGATAATGTCCCCTTTATCATTTCTGATTGAGTTAATTTTGAACTTCTCTTTTTTGTCTTTATTAGTTTAGCTAGTGGTCTATCAATCTTATTTATTCCCTCAAAAAGCAAACTTTTGTGTTCTTTGATCTATCTTTTGTATAGTTTTTCACATCTCAATTTCATTCAGTTCAGCAATGATAATTGCTATAATATTTCTTCTCCTCTAGCTTTGGAGTTGATTTGCTCTTGTTTCTCTAATTCCTCTAGGCATGATGTTAGGTGATTAATATGAAATCTTTAAACTTTCTGATGTGGATGTTTAGTGTTATAAACTTCCCTCTTAACACCACCTTAGCTGTTTCCCAGAGATTCTAATGTGTTGTACATTTGTTTTCATTAGTTTAAAAGAAGTTATTGATTTCCACCGTAATTTCATTGTTTCATTCATGAGCTGATTAACATCCATGTCATTGCATTGTTTTGAAAGATTATCTTGATATTGATTTCTATTTTTAACTCACTATGGTCTACAAGTTTGGTTGGTATCATTTCAGAGTTGTTGTTTTTTTAAATTTGTTGAGAATTGCTTTATGGCCAAGTGTGTGGTCAATTTTAGAGTATGTGCCATATGCAGATGAGAAGAATGTATATTCTGATGTTGAGTAGAGAGTTCTGTAGATGTTTGTTAGGTCTATTTGGTCAAGTGTCAGGTTTAGGTCTCAAGTATCTTTGGTAGTTTTCTGCCTCCATTATCTGTCTAATATGTCAATGGGATGGGATGTTGAAGTCTCCCACTATTTCTGTTTGGATATATAAATCTCTTTGTAGGCCTTTATGAACTTATTTTATGAATCTGGATGCTCCAGTGTTGGATGTATATATATTTAAGATAGTTAAGTCCTCTTGTTGAATCAAACTGTTTATCATTATGTAATGCTCTTTCTTGTTCCTTTTTTTTTTTTTTACTTTATGTTCTGGAGTACATGTGCAGGTCATGCAGGGTTGTTGCATAGGTGCATACTATATCTGGCATTTCTCCCCATGTTATTCCTCACCACCCTTCTCACCTCCCACTGTCCCTCCCCTACCCCCCTAACTGCCCCAGTGTGTGGCGCTCCTCTCCCTGAGTCCACGTGTTCTCATTGTTCAACACCAACCTACGAGTGAGAACATGCGGTGTTTGGTTTTCTGTTCTTGTGTCAGTTTGCCGAGAATGATGTTTTCCAGATTCATCCAAGTCCCTACAAGGACAAGAACTCATTGTTTTTTATAGTTGTATAGTATTCCATGGTGTATATGTGCCACATTTTATTTGTCCAGTCTATCATTGGGCATTTGGGTTGGTTCCAGGTCTTTGCTATTGTAAACAGGGCTGCAATGAACATACATGTGCATGTGTCTTTATAGTAGAACGATTTATAGTTCTTTGGGTATATACCTAGTAATGGGATTGCTGGGTCAAATCGAATTTCTATTTCTAGATCCTTGAGAAATCACCACACTGTCTTCTACAATGGTCGAACTAATTTACACTCCCATCAATAGTGTAAGATTGTTCTTATTTCTCCACATCCTTTTCAGCACCTGTTGTCTCCAGATTTTTTAATGATCACCATTATAATTGGCATGAGATGGTATCTCAATGTGGTGTGATTTGCATTTCTCTAATGACCAGTGATGATGAGCATTTTTTCTTATGTTTGTTGGTCTCATATATGTCTTCTTTTGAAAAGTATCTTCAAATCCTTTGCCCATTTTTGAATGGGGTTGGGTTTTTTTTTGTATATCTGTTTTAGTTCTTTGTAGATTCTGGATATTAGCCCTTTGTCAGATGGGTAGATTGCAAAATTTTTTTTTTCTTTATCCAGCTTGTCATATTGTAGGTTTTAAGTGGGGCATTTAGCCCATTTATGTTCAAAGTTAACATTGACATGGGCAAAATTGATTTTTTCCTCATATCTTTAGCTGGTTGATATGTAGACTTGATTGTGTAGTTGTTTTATAGTGTCACTGGTCTATGTACTTAAATGTCTTATATGGCAGATCTCGTGGTTACACAGTCTCTTAGCATATACTTGTCTAAAAATGATTTTATTTTTCTTTCAGCTATGAAGTTTAGTTTGGCTGGGTTTGAAATTCTTGGTTGCAAATTATTTTCTTTAAGAATGCTAAATATAGGCCCTCAAGCTCTTCTGGTTTGTAGGATTTCTGCCAAACATTTCACTGTTAGGCTGATGTCATTCCCTTTGTAGGTGACCTGCCTCTTCTCTCAGACTTCCTTTAATATTTTTTTCTTTCACATTGACCTTGGAGAATCTGATGACTATGTGTCTTTTGGATACTCTTCTTGAATAGTATCCCAAGGGAATTCTCTAAATTTCCTAAATTTGAATGTCAATATCTCTACCACAGTTGAAAAAAATTTCATGGGCTATGTTCTCAAATATGTTCTTCAAGTTGTTTGTTCTCTCCCTGTGTTTTAGGGACACCATGTGTCTGTTGTAAGTTTTGTCTATATACATAATCCCATATTTCTCATAGATTTTGTTCAATTTTTTAAATTCTTTTTACTTTATTCTTGTCGGATTGAATTGATTCAAAGAACCAGTCTTTGAGCTCTAACATTCTTTCTTCTGCTTGGTCTATTATGCTGTTAAAACTTCCAATTCAATTATGAAATTCTTGTAGTGAGTTTTTCAGCTCTATTCGATCAGTTTGATTCTTTCTTAAAATGGCTAACTTCATCTTTCACCCCTTGAATTGTTTTAGTGGATTCCTTAGATTACTTAGATTGGGTTTCCATTTTCTTGTGAATATTGATGATCTTGCTTGCCATCCAGCCTCTGAATTGTATGTCTGTCATTTCATCCATTTCAGTAGTAAAGAGCCATTGCTGGGGTGCTAGTGCAATCACTTGAAGGTAAAAAGACATTCTGTATTTAAGAGTGGCCATAGTTCTTGCACTGGTTCCTTTCATCTGTGGAATTGAGGCTCTTTTAGTCTTTGAAGTTGCTGTCCTTTGCATGAGGCTTCTTGCTTTTATAATCTTTGATGCCTTTGGTGGTTTGACAGTGGTGTAAGTTGGGTTTAGTTGACTGGTTACATTTCTGAATGTTTCAGGGGGCTAAGGATCAGCTCAGACTCTTGGACTGTGAACTCTAACCCTGGGAGGTTGGGACCAGGCCTATGCCTTTGTTCTCTGGCCTTTTGAGATCAAGCACCTGCTGCACTGTAGGGACTGGGATGTTCCTGGTCCACTGATAACAATACGGATGGGAGGTGCTGGCAAAGGTGCTTCATCAGGACAGTGACAGTGAGCCTGTTCTTGTCCTACAGCCAGGGGCTGTAGGATATACACACATAGCCATATTTGAAGGGCTCAAAAGTCACATGGGACTGGAACTCCAGTTAGCAAATAAAGCACCTCTAGATGGCCGTACTTTGCCTTTTTCTTAAGATCCTTACTCCTTTAATCCTCTTCTGTTGAAATTAGAAGATATTAGCAAGGATTCTCAGAACTTTACAATATAACATCTCTCTTCACAGCAGAGCAGCTTCTTTCTTAATTTGGCCATTGCCACTTGAAGTTTGAATGTTATGCTTGTCTCCTTTTCTTTGTTTACTTTCTCCTGAATTTTGCCTCACTGTAAATTGTTTGGTTTTTTTTTGTCTCTTTGTTTCATTTCATATTGAAAGTGGTGTTCTATTATCCTGCCTTTCACTGTCATTCTTACTCACAATTTTCTGTAAAGTTATTTTGGTTTCATAATTTGACTTTATGATCAGATAAAGGATTTTTAAATTATTTTTCCAACTATGGGTGTATATTCCTTGGCCTGTGTAAAAATTTTGTCTGAGAATCTGAATCTTTTATTTCTCAGTTATTTCTCCTTTGCCTTCTGAAAACAAATAGCCTCAAGCCAACCTGATATTTATTCCTATATAAGAAAACTTTAAAAAAATTAACATTTACTTTAAAAATTCATTTTCTTATGCCTGTTATTATTTTTCTTTTTAAGACAAATATTGCTCTGTTGCTCAGGCTGGCGTGCAGTGGTACGATATTGGCTCACTGCAACCTCTGCCTCCAGGATTCAAGCAATTCTTGTGCCTCAGTGTCCCAAGTAATGCCTGTTATTCAAAAATGTTCCAAAATATTTGTAAATGTGTGTATTTTTTGATTTTGTTCTGAATGGGGTAGAACTCCAGTTATAATATACCAACCCTGCCTAATTTTTAAAATGTTGATTGCATGTTACTTTATATATATTTTTTTATTTGTTTTCATTTCTCCTTAGAATGTTTTCTCCCCTGTCTCTGTTTCACATATTAACATGATCTTTCTTTTTGTCCTCTTTCTCTGCAGTCCTAAATAACTTTCAAGTTTGACCTTTAAAAGAGTGACTTAATTTCCCATAATATAAATGTTATCCTTTATTTTTGTCATAGGTGATTTAATTTTCTCATTGCATTTGATTATATACTTGCAATCTCTCATAATCAGGTTAAATCTCTGTCTCATATCATTCTAAAAGTATCCTTTTTATCTTTTTGACTCTCCAACTAATTGGAGAGAATTTCTATTTCAATTTCTTTTGTCTTAATGATTATTTTCTATTTCAGAGTATTAGAATAAAAATAGCATTCCATTTTCTTTCATATTCTTCAGTAGATCATTTTGAGAGCTCTGCTTTTCCTACATCTTTTTTTTTCTGGTTGCTAGTTTCTTCCTCTTTTACCCTAGACCCCACCCACTCCACAATGTTTTCTCAAAAGCAGATTCTTTCTTTCTTTCTTTCTTTCTTTCTTTCTTTCTTTCTTTCTTTCTTTCTTTCTTTCTTTCTTCCTTCCTTCCTTCCTTCCTTCCTTCCTTCCTTCCTTCCTTTCTTCCTATTTGTTCATTCTTAATGTTACCAATAGAAAAAATTTGCCTTTGCTTTTGGGTATTATTCAATTGTAATTTTCTGGAGCTCAGGAATTGTAAACCAATAAAGTATATAAGGATATGGTAAGGATTATATTTTTCCAGAAACATTACAAAAAGAGACTTTCCATCTCAGTTCACTGCCTATTCAACTACATTCTAGGTTATTTTCAACTTATAGCTAGGTTATACCTATTTATTTTCTGACAATTATTGCCCCTTCCTGTATATAGAAAGATGTTTGAAATGAAGGAAATCCATATTCTTGCTCTTTCACTTATCTTGGAATAGAAACATACCTGTACCAAATATAAAATGGACATATAAAACTCAATTGCTCTTCTGTGCACTAATTATGAACCATTTGAAATATAAATCAAGCAAACAGTCTCATTTACAATCATCGTTAAAAAAAAAAAAAATGGTTGGGAATAAATTGAACCAAGGAGGCAAAATACCTATACACTGAAAACTACTAAAAATGATGAAATAAACAAATAAATGGAAAGATATTCTGTGTTCATATATTGTAGGAATTTATATTATTAAAACATCCATCCTACCCAAAGAGATCTATAGATTCCATAAAATCCCTATCAAAATTTCAATGATATTCTTCATAGAAATAGAAAAAAAGTCTTAAAATTTATACCAAATCACAAAAAACCCACAAAAATACCCTGAAGAGCCAAGCAATCTGGAGCAAAAACAACATAGCTTGAGATGTCACACTACCTAATTTTAAAATATTATGCAACACAATAGTAGTTGAACCAGAATACTGCTGGCATAAAAGTAGATACATAGGCCAAGAGAATAGAAAAGAGAGCCCAGAAATAAATTTATACATTTACAGTCCATGGATTTTTGACAAAAGTGTCAAGAACACACAACGAGGAAAGGAAGGTGCCTTTGATAAACAATGTTGGAATAACTAGATATCCAGATGCAGAATAAAATCAGACACAATCTCGTATCATATATAAAAATCAACTACAATTGATTAAAAACTTACATGTAAGACCTGAAACTGTAAAATTAATATAGAAAATGGAAGAAAAAATCCATGACATTGTTTTGGATAAAGACTTTTTGGATATGAATCCAAAAGCCCTAGCAACAAAACAAAAGTAGACAAACTGGATTGCATCAAACTAAAAACTCTGCCCAGCCAAGAAAGCAATCAACAGAGTGAAGAGATAATCTACAGAATTGGAGTAAATATTTGGAAACCACTCATCTGACAGGGGAGCAACACCCAGAATATACAAGGAACTCAACTCAATAGAAAAAAAAGAAAAAAAAGACTGTCAAAGAACTTCAATTAAAAAATGGGCAAAGGTCCTGCATAGACACTTTTTATAAGAAGACATACAAATAGCCAAGAGGTATATGATAAAATGGTTAATTAACATCACTAATCATCAGGGAAATGCAAATTTAAACCTCAATGAGATATCACCTCATGCCTGTCAGAATAGCTATTGTCATAAAGGCAAAAGATAAGAAATGCTTCCAAGGATGTGCAGAAGAGGTAATCCTTACATACTCTGTGAAAATGTAAATTAATCCAGTCATTATGAAAAACAGTGTGGAGGTTCCTCGAAAAATTAAAAACAGAACCAGCATGTGATTCAGCCATCTCACTTCAGGGTGTATATTAAAAGGAAATAAAACCACTATATCAAAAATTATTTGTACTCTCATGTTGATTGCAGCATTATTCACAATAGCCAACACATGAAATAAATCTAAATGTCCATTAATGGATGAATAGAAAAGGAAAATCTAATATATTCACAATGGAATACTAGTCAGCCTTAGAGAAAAAGGTCTTGTAATTTGCCACAACATGGATCATCCTGGAGGACATTATAAATAAGCCACACATAGCTTATTTCAAAGACAAACCACATGATCTCATTCACATGTGAAATGGGAAAAGCTGATCTCACATAAGGAGAGATTAGAAGAATGGTTACCAAGGGCAGAGGCAGTGGTTGAAGAGGGATTAAGGAGATGTTGGTCAAAAGTTACAAATTTTAATTTTCTTTTGAGATGGTGTTTCACTCTGTCACCCGAGCTGGAATACAGTGGTGCAGTCTTGGCTCACTGCAACTTCTGCCTCCTGGGTTGCAGTGATTCTCCTGCCTCAGCCTTCCAAGTAGCTAGCCTTACAGGTGCATGCCACCACACATGGCTAATTTCTGTACTTTTCATAGATGATACGGGTTTTCGCCATGTTGGCCAGGCTGGTCTCAAACTCCTGACCTCAGATGATCTGCCTGCTTTGGCCTCCCAAAATTCTGGGATTATGGGCATGAGCCACTGCACTTAGCCACAAAATTTAAATTAGGAAGATAAGATCAAGAGATCTATTGCACAACATGGTGACTATAGTTAATGTATTATGTTCTTGAAAATTGCTGAGAGTGAAGATTTTAAGTGTTCTCACAACAAAGAAAAAGATAAGTATGTGAAGTAATGCATATGTTATTTAGCTCAATTTAGCACTTCCTCAATGTACACGTATTTCAAAAAAATATTTTGTACAATAAAAGCATATATAATTTTTGCTTGTCAATTAAAATGAAGAAATTAATAATAAAAAAGAAAAAAGATAACTGCACAAAGTTATGGTATTTACTAATTCTTGCTCTATATGTCAAATGATTGATATTAAACTATTTCTGAAATAATTTTCTGTACATATTTAAGAGACATATATTTTATAATAAATATTCTGGATATAATTTTCTGAAATACTTGGCCAAACATTTAACTTGGTCATGATATTGTACCCAGAATGAATAAAAATTCTTCTAGATAGTTGCTTTTATTTGGTTAATATTATTTGGTATTAGATATTCCCTTGTTTAAAGTCTTTGTGGATATTTATTGAGATGTTGAGTGTAACTACACAGGGAGCTGTTAGTCAAATTTTATTTTAAATTGGTAATCTGGTCTTGACTTCTGAAGTAGAGTATATTAAACACACCATAACCTTTTCAAATATCTCTATGTAAAGCACTTTTTAAACTACCTTACAAATGTCACACAAGTTAGGTCTACAGGTAAATTTAACTCTCATTAATTTCAATATGCTTGGACCACAGAACACATGAGTAAATTTAAGGAGCTCTCTTCATTGATTTCAAGTTTCACTTATAGGCTCATAACTGTGTTTCTCAAGAAAGAGATTGTTAGGAATGCAACCTGTGCTTGTGTTTGTATGTGTATGTAACAGAATATATATGTATATGTACGTATTGATTCAATCATAGTATTGTATATATATATCCACTTACTTATAAATATATAATTCAGGTTATTTAAAAACGTAGCATATTGAATTTATGGAAGCACCCTTATGATACAATACTTCATAGTGATAATGTTATTTCTTCTCTCAATAAAGTGTTGATATAGCAACTAAAATACATTAATAACGAAGAAACAAAGTGCATTTTCTAAAATAAGTCAGTAAAACAAATGCTAAAATGGTTGCACCTTAGGATACTAGATAAACTTTTAAAAGATAAAAGTAATCTTTTATCTTTTAAAGGTTGTCTATAAAAAAGATTACTTTTAAAAATAAAATGTACACCTTTGGAAAAAAATAAAGCTTCTACTTTATTATCACTAACGTATACTTAGAAATGGCCATGTCTATTACAAAAAAACTCTGCAAATATATATTCTCTTATATTTATAAGTATTATAAATACTGTTTATAAATATATAAAAAAATATACTGAATATTTTTGCATGCCCCTAAATTCAAATGTTGAAATTTTAGCCCACAAGGTGATGGTAATAGAGGATGGGACCTTTCCGGAGGTGATTAGGTAATGAAGGCAGAACCTTCGTGAATGTGATTAGTGCGCTTATAAAGAGGTCTCTAAACACCACTTTACTTCCTCAATCATGTGAGATTACAGTGAGAAGTGGAATGTCTATGAGGAAGTGGACACTCATCAGATGTGGAATCTGCCAGCACCTTGACTTTGGACTTTCCAGCCTCCAGAACTCTGAGAAATATTTATTTATAAATATGCCATCAGTTTATGGTATTTTTGTTACAGCAGCATGACAAATCTAATATGGTAAAAATATTGCTTTCAAACCCCCATTTTAAGCAAAGATTGTAGAGAATGAAAGTCACTTTTGAATCTTATGGTTTTTTTGACCAGCTCAGAGCTGCTGATAATCATTGCCATTAGCATTTATAATGATAGAGAAATGAGAAATCTAATAAAGTTTGTTTAAGCTCAAGTGGCTAGATAAATGTTAAACTAATATAAAATTCAATGGAACATGATATAAAAATATTACTGATGGAATTTTTTAAAAACACTTTGTTCTTCAACTAAAGTAAATTCTTCAAAACAACAATTACATGAGTAAAATAACAACTTTCCATAGATATTTTGACATTGTGGCTGGGCGCGGTGGCTCACGCCTGTAATCCTAGCACTTTGGGAGCTGAGGCAGGCAGATCACTTGAGGTAAGGAGTTTGAAACCACACTGGTCAACATGGTGAAACCTCGTCTCTACTAAAAATACAAAAAGTTAGCCAGGTTTGGTGGTGGACACCTGTAATCCCAGCTACTTGGGAGGCTGAGACAGGAGAATCTCTTGAACCTGGAGGCAGAGACTGCAGTGAGCCAAGATTGTGCTATTGCATTCCAGCCTGGGCGACAGAGTGAGAATTTGTCTCAAAAAAACAAAATTAAAAAAAAGATACTTTGACATTATATACAGCCATTCTCTAAGGACTTTTATTTTCTTTATTATTGGTAGTTACCTTTCAATAACACTTTAAAAATAAGAAGTAGTGAAAAAATTGGATATTTGCTTTTTTATTGCACCATTAATCAGATGACAACTCTTCAGGCTTTAAATTTTTAATTTCTATTTTTCTTCTAAAATTGAATTAACTGTATTATTAAATATGTTAAAGGCAATATAGTAACTGTTTAGATGGACAAAATATCATCAAACTTTTCCTCTACTTGTTTTTTTCTGAGGAAAAAACTTTTATAAACTTGAACAAAACACACATGACAGTCACAATGTCATTCTTAGTTCACTGCTTTGTATGTGATAGATGTCTGCTAAATAGCCATTCAATTATTGAATTAAAATTTTGGCATATATGTTGCTGAACTATTTGTATAATGAATTTAGAAATAAATATTGTCTCATATAATGATTTATTTAATTACCACAAAAACTGAGGTTGAGAGAAATTAAGCATCTTATTCAGGATTGTACACATGGCAAGAACTAAATTTCTATCTATTACACTGAATATCATAGAAATATTATTGTCATTTTGTCATAGCTGACAAAAAATATATAATTATAATATATGATAGAATATGAAAAATGACATGATACATACATATAAAGTATTGTGGGAAATGGAAAAGAACACATAAGGCTAAAGAAATATTGGATGACTTTAAAAAAGTGATGAAATTTGCGCTGAATCTTCAAATAGGGCTAGGTTATACACAGGCTTTAAATGGATTGAAACAATGTAACAAAGTTAATTTGAGCTAAGAAATAGATGGACAGAAGCATATAGACACAATATGTATAATTTAAATGTGAGTTTATGTGACTTTTTCTTTGAAATTCAAGTAAAATAAAACCTAACTCAGTATCAGGTATGATGGCAGTTCTGCATCCACCCTGTCTATCCATGGCTTTATTTTCTGTTAATTCTCTTCCAGTGACTTCCAATATTCCAATTTAACTGCTGACGTTAACCTATAATTATAATCATGTATACTAATCTTCCCCTTCGTCAAAATATATATGTCTAACATTGATGCAGTACACATCTATTTCAGCCTGTCTCAAAAGAATTCTCATACCTTTATAACAAGACCACAACTTATATTTGAGGAGTTGCCACCCATTAGTCCATAGCATTCTAATACACCATTAGGTGTATTAGAATGGTGGCTACTTACCAAAAAAAGTAATTCGCCTAACCTTAATCTTAGTTACATTGTTGGGGTTGCAACTTGGCTGTCTGAAGAACAGTTTTCCCTCTGCATAGCAGAGATAGACATGTAAGCCATATTTCAGAGATGAGCATACAACACAAGTCAAGTTAGTAAAACGTCTACTCAGTAGTTTTATTTTTCATTTGTTGGGAAAGGCTTTTTCCATTAAAGTAATCAAGTCAGCAGTTAAGTACGGCTAGAGTTGGAATTACTAATCTTCAATCTCTTGTATCTATATTTAGTTCCAGTTTTGTGTTAATTAAGAGTTGAAACTAAATCCATAGCAGTAGAGTACTGAAGGATAAAGTCAGCACTGTGCATTCTTAGTCTTTTGTAATAAACTGCATATATCTATTGAGCTCAATCCTTCCATAATTATTCATCACCTCCAAAAATCCCTAACTTACCTTCATGGGTAAAATAACCCCACTAGATATTATTGAGAAAGAGAAAGGAAAAGATAGATAGATAAATGTAAATGAAGATAGATAGATGTATAGACAGTTAGATTTGAATAAATAAAACCAAGTGGTTTAATGGCTTTTACAGACAATTGTTTCCAAAACAGCTACAACAATATCAATTGTATAATTATTTCATGATGAAATTTATTTTTGAGTTTGGACAGTGTTATTTGTCATTCCTTTACCATGAGCTAATTTTCTTTCCTTTATTTATCACCTTCTATCTAAGCTACAGAGGTAGATTCTGCAAACTTGAGGTATCTTAATTTCTAACTGTAGAGGGAAATTCCTTAGTGGGGATGGGGGGCGGGGAGAGAGAGAGAGAGAGAGAGAGACATTCAGATTTTGTGTTTTTTTCTATATTATTATAAAGTAAGAATGTAGAAAGATATTATATATCTTATAAACCTGCAAAGATTCTATGGGAAAGTTAATAACATAACCAGGAATATCATGACTAAGGATGGATTTACAAACTTAAGCTTAAAATTCTGTGCTTCTTATTTGCACAGTTTTCTTCCAAGATACTGAGAGCATCCCTGACATGTATTTGCATGATCAAATACTTTTGTAAAACTTGCCCCCCAAAAAACCCATATTTTTATTGCAGTTGGTTAAAACCACTGTTTCTTTCCACTCTAACTTCCTCTTTATGTCAGTTGGCATTGAAGTAGTCAGGAACATTTTTAAGCTCCTGTTTTGAGTTCATAATGCTCCAATGTAACTGCAATTTGAAAGATTATAATGTTTCAGTACAATAGTGAGAAATTGCAGACTCCCTATTTCAATGTGTTAAGAGTTCTTTCTTAGCAGCCCTGCCCTCTGCCACATGACACCACTGCCACTGTTGTGAACATATACATGGAGGTAGCCAGCCTCCCACCCCCACCAGTGCTCCATACCCACACCAACACCACTGTGGATGCAAATGTGCACACAGAACCCAGTGGCCCTGTTCCCAATTCTCCCTTCTGCACTACCACTGCCACCACTATCAAAGCCTGCAGGAGAGCCAGCAGCCTCACACCCACCAGTGCCCAACAGCTCATTTGCTGCTGTTGACATGGGCAAATGAGCACAGATCCTGCTGCCACCACCTGATGAAATGCTTTGTCTGGCACCACTCTTTGAAGTGTTATGGGCAACAGTCTGGGAATACCTCAGGCCCTCCAGTGTAATGGGTTCCTAACCACGAGTGACCAGAAAACAAAGCCAGTTTTATTGTGATGAAATGGTGATATAAATGATAAATATAAATTATATAATTTACTGAAAGGAAGACATGTGTAGATTAGTGCATAAGTATCTATTCAAGCATGTTAGATGTAACTACGTATATAACTGAGCATTCAAAACGATTATAAACAAAGGCATAACTGAAGAAAACTGACCAGAAATTTAAAATGTGGATGCAAATATTGATAGATTTTTCAGACAGGTAAGTGAAAATACACCGATTCCTTGACATGCCCTGATTAAATATTTAGATTTGTTCAGTCAGTATCTATTAAACATAAACTCTGATCATCTTAGTTGGAATGAAAATAACTTCATTTCACCTTTCTCTTAAAAAGATTCACTTCACTGACTATAGAATTCTAGCATAAAGTCTTCTTTTTACAGGAATATTTTTCACTTACTTCATTGCACTAATTATTCTCTTGGCTTCTGGAGTTTATATTTGTCGGTGAGAACTCTTCTGTCAATCTGATTGTCAAATAGATAACCATTCTTTTCTATCTGGTTGTTTTTAATGTCATATTGTTCTCTGTAATGTTATACCAGATGATTTCCTATAGGTTTTTAAAAAATGTATACTGCTTGGTATTTCATGTACTTTTATAAATCCTAATACTCATGATGGCCTTCCATTTTGGAAAGTTATCTGCTTTCATCTCTGTCATATTGCCACTGTGGCCATTTCCCCAGTCCCAATTTTACATATTCAGTAAATATTGGAATGCATTTTATGCACTTCTGTTAATTTCTATTTATTATTGGTTCCCATACTTTCATCTCTTTGTAATATGTTCTGAATTTTCTCTAAATCCATATTATACAAATGACAATATTCATTTACAAAATTGTATTGGTGCCTTTTAAAATTTTGCCTCTTATTTTCTGACAACATCTCTATGTTTAGTAGAATTCATCAGTGAACCATCTGAACCCAGTGTTTTCTGTTTTGGAAGGTTATTAATCATGAAGTAAATGTGCTTAATAGATACAGGCCTGTTGAGATTATCCATTTATTTTTGAATTTTGGTAAAGCATAACTTTTTAAAAATTGGCAAATTTCATCTGGGTTATCAAATTTGTGGGCATAGAGTTGTTTATAACATTCATTTAACATCTTTTTAATGTTCACGGAAATAATAGCAATGGCCCTTCTTTCATTTCCTATATTAGTAATTTGTGTCTTCTCTCCTTTTCCCTAGTTAATCTGGCTAGATGTTTATCAAACTTAACAATCTTTTCAAAGACGCAGCTTTTACTTTTGTTGATTTTCTCTACTGATTTCCTGTTTTCAATTTTATCAATTTCTGTTCTATTTTTTATTTTGTAATTTCTTATACTTTGGAATTAAATGGCTCTTCTTTTTTTGGGAAAGAACTTTGTATTATTAATTTTAGACTTTTTTCTAATATAGTATTTACCTATTTGCCCTTGTAGTTCTATCGGGTTTTGCCTTAGATATTTTGACAATCTGTTGTTTGGTGCATACACATTAAAGATTGTTATGTCTTCTTGGAGAATTGATCTCATTATTGAGAATTGATCTCAATATTAATATATACTGCATAATATCTCTTTTCATTCTTAAACATTTTTCTTGTTTGCTTTGTCTGAAATTAATATAGCTACTCTAGCTTTCTTTTGATTAGTGAAAGCATAGCATAGTACACCTTTATTCCTTTACATTTTAAGAACTATGGTTTTTGTATTTCAAGTGGGTTTCTTGTAGATTACAAATAATTGAGTTGTGGTTTTTTATCCAT
Organism: Sapajus apella; assembly: GCF_009761245.1. NCBI lineage: Eukaryota > Metazoa > Chordata > Mammalia > Primates > Cebidae > Sapajus > Sapajus apella. Next base: position 33,853,128 of record NW_022436942.1, read on the forward strand.
TCTTATAGTCTCTCTATTTTAATTAGTACTTAGGCCATTTACTCTTTAAAATGATTAGTAATATAGTTGAATAAATATCGACCATATTTGATACTGATTTCTATTCATTGTCTTTGTTGTTTTTCTCTGTTTCTATCTACCTCTTTTTACTTCTCTGGTTTTCATTAATCATACTTTCATTTTCTCTTCTCTCTTAGTATATCAATTATACTTTTTTTTTTTTTTTTTTTTACATTTTTAGAGGTTGCTTGAGTTTGCAGTGCACTTTTACAGTAATCAAAATCCTCCTTAAAATAACACTATAACACTTCATGGTAGCTTTGAAAGGTTATCTGTCCCAGGGGTCAATCATTGTCTTTCTCCTTGCATATGTTTTATCTATATGTTCTCTCTGGTGATCTCATTCAGTTACGTGGCTTTCAACATCATCTCTGTATCACTGATACCCAAATGTATATATTTATATCATTATCCCTATCTGTCTATGACTCACATACACACATTGAAAATAGGGACTTATTTAAGCATCTCAAAATTAACTTAACACATTTTGAATTTTAACATTTTTCATAACCTTGCATCTTTGCCAGTCTATCAGATTTCAGTTAGTAGCTTCACCATCATTTTAACTGCACAAGCACAAAGCCCACTGAGCTGGTGACTCAAGCAGTTGATTGCTCTTTTTCTCTTCCCTCTTCTGCTAGCAAGTTCATTACTAAATTCTACCTAGGAGTTTGATATTCCCTAGAATACTCATTTCTCAGTTATCCCCAGGGCAGTGACCTTTTCATCATTTAAGTCTTGGTTCATTTCTTTTCTGACTACCCAATCTACAAGAGCTTCGCCAATGCTGGCCTGTGCCATATCCACAGAGTCTAATATAGTAAGTTTTCAGGACATATTTATGAGTAAATGAATGTTTTCTTTTAGAGAAAAATGCATATCAAATTTCTATAGTTCTGCATCAATATCATCTACTATATGTACATTAACTAAAACAATGTTTAAAATCTAAAATTTGTTTAAGTAATCTTTCTTACACAGAAAGATACATATATAAAAGCTATATATTTTTCAAGATTCACTAATATATTATTTATATATGTTAAATATGTTAAAATTTTTAAGAACTATATTTTAATTTTTTCTTTAAATTTAAATTGTTTTTATTTCAACACTTACACATGGTTTCTACTGTGCTTCTTATGCTTAGTTCTATGTGCTAATGGTCTAGCACTGAATAAAATGGGCAAAAACCTTGCCTTCCTGGAAGTCAGTAAGATGGGAGTAAAAATAGAAGATTGTGGTTTTCTAAAAGCCAAGTGAGGAAAGCGTTTCCAGAGGGAATGATTAACTGTGTCAAATTTCTTACAGGTCAATTAATATGAGGTCTGAAAACTGAAGATGAGATATAGTTAATTGGAGAAATGCTTTCTAATGGATAGAGTCCAGTCTTTGAAGTAATATAAATCTAGATTTGAAAATTCCATATGCCTCTATTTAAACTGTTTGTGCTCTCTAAACCTGGAATCTTCAAGACTATAAAATAAAAATAGGCTGGGAGGGGTGACTCACACGCTTGTAATCCCAGCAATTTGGGAGGCTGAGGTGGGTGGATCACCCGAGGTAAGGAGTTTGAAACCAGCCTGGCCAACATGGTGAAACCCCATATCTAAAAAAAAAGAAAAAAAAATAGCTGGGCGTGGTGGTGCATACCTATAATCCCAGCTACCTGGGAAGCTGAGGCAGAAGAATTGTTTGAAACTGGGAGGCAGAGGTTGCAGTGAGCTGAGATTGTGCCACTGCACTCCAGCCTTGGCAACAGAGCAAGGCTCTGTCTCAAAGTAAATAAATAAATACACAACCAACACAATGAAATAAACATAATAACTTCTATCTCGTAAATTTATTCAAGGAGTTAAAGGTGATAATGAATTTAAAGCTTAGTGAGGTAGCACATGATAGACAATAAATATTACATGCTATGAGTTACTAAATTAGAATATGGACACATTTGTAAAATTGAACATTTTAAAAAATGTTTATTTTAAACTACAGTAATAAGAACTGCAAGGCAGATCACTGACAATAAACTTATTTTCTTAGATGCTGCTTCAGTGAACCAACTAAAAGTCTGTTCTTTCTACAAGTGATACAGCTTTTAAATTCCGTGGAGAACTTGGCCCGACTGTTTTAATATTTACGTATTGAATTTATTAGTAGTTTTCTGTAATGGCTTTATTCATTGTCCTTCTTTTATGCACCATTGTCTATTTCTTTGCATCATGGTTTTTATAATAATTGGTTTTCCAGAAAAAAGTCAAAAGATCATTTTCTAAGTAATCATATCCAACATAGAGTTGAATTACTAATTGTAAGTATATCAAACTAAATTTAATTTTAGGTTTTGTACAGTCAATAAATATATGACTGATTCTCAAGTATTTCATGTGTTTCAGTTATAATTCTCTCAACCAATCAAATATTTAAATACTTTTTAAAAGTTTATATAAACATATTTAATGCTTACATATTTATACAGGTTCATGAAGGAGTATCTGAAAATTGAGAAAGAGTTAAAGACAATTTGGCCTATGGTTTTCCAGAGAACATTTTTATTCAGTTTTTCTAAAAACCAATAAACATACAAAAGCCATATAATTTAATTTGCTTTTTTAAATTTCTTAAATAGCTATATTACTGTACCACACATTTTGTTAGAGACACAGGCATCGCCACTGAAAAGGAACTGCTTTGTACGGTTGTTTATTATGAACAGTTGTTGTAATAACACAGGCATAGCTAAAAAACCCTTGTTTTCTAGAATGTCTTTTGATCCAGAGCCATAAAATCCTGATACTAGATGAAAACAGAAAAAGAGACAGCTTTCTCTATAATCATGTTTTCTTTTCGTCCTGAAGGGCAATGGCTCCTCCCAATGGACAGAGAAACAGTTGAAATACAGATCAGCTTATTTTTCAGATATGTTATAAACCAGCTATGCTTATATCAGCATAGGGAAGGTTGGGCAATATTCTACTACAATCATTAGATTGTGTTATATATTAATTACTGGAGGAAGGAAAATAGCAATCTTTTCTATGAGCAATTTTAACATATGCATTAATTAAACAGGAAATAAGATTCTGTTTTCCAAATTTGAATGTGGCATAATTGAACTTTAAAAAAAGTTAGGTTCATGAAAATTGTTCACTGCATTTAGTTATGGATAACAAAATTCCACAAATCATGGGCAAATTAAAGCAAAACCACTTCCTTTCCAATTTGGCAGCCTCTTGAATGTTTAGCAAGCTATGAAGGATCATTTTAGTTTAGATACATGAAAGGAGGATGCATGTGTGATTCAGAGTCTTTTTCACGCAAATAAGCAATTATTTTGGACTTGGGAATTTAGTTAGCTTTGTTTGAGATGTTTGTGAAGTCACAGTCATTTTTACTAACATCTGCTATTTCCATTTATACTCCTCAAAGGCATAGTCATATGTAGAAATCAAGGAATTCAGCAAGATGATTTAAAAAATTTAAATATGATTCATTTTCTTTTAGGAAAAACTATTTTGATTTTTAAAAATAGAAATTATTTCTATTAATTATTATGTTTTTTCACTAGTGATAAATATCAGCTTTGATATTATTCTCTTTTGTTGTCTTGGTTCATGTTATGTTTCTGTATTTGCAGAATAATCCTTAAATCCTATCATATGCTGTATGTAGATAGGAATAGCAATTATTTTTATTTCTAATATCTGAAAACAATTGCCTTAAGAGGTTTTAAATTGATTCTTTAAAAATATCTCTCTTGAATAGCCACTCTTTTATAGTGTAGCTGTCCTAATTGCAAGCCCAATATAATGCAAATCTAGATAATTTCCAGAGCTTTATTGCTCTACTTGCCTGCCTAGTTACTGTCCTATAAGCTATTACAGGATTATATTACCAACACTGATATTATATTCTGTTTTCCTCTAACATTATCACTTGTTACTATTAGGCTTATTCCTATATATTTACATTTTACATTTTACATAAATTTTATTTGGAGACCTCTAACTACATGTTTCCAGATAAAGCCAAAGAATCCATAATCAACATATTTGGTTAATGATATTCACACTTATGATACAGTTTGTGTCAAAGTAAGGTTTATTTCCACATTCAGCAAATATGTATTGAAGGCACCACAATGGATTTCCATTAGTGTTAAGGGGAACATACTGAAGACAAAAAAAAAAAGTGTTAAAGAAACTAGGAAATATACAGGCAATCCTCATTATTTAGGAATTTCATTTTTGTGAATTTGCCTATTAATTAAAATATACTTGTAAATCCAAATCAATACCCAAGGCTTTCACTGTCATCTGGAACATATGCATGCTCCTTGCAATGAAAAAAAAAACACAGCAAAAGAAGCTATCATCAAAGTGAACAGGCAACCTATGGAATGGGAGAAACTTTTTGCAATCTATCCATCTGACAGAGGGCTAATATCCAGAATCTACGAGGGACTTTAAAAAGCTTACAAGAAAAGAACAACCCCATCAAAAAGTAAGCAAAGGATATGAACATACACTTCTCAAAAGAAGACATTTATATGGCCCAATAAACATATGAAAAAAAAGCTCATCATCACTGGTCATTAGTGTAATGCAAATCAAAACCACTATGAGATACCATCTGTAAATTAGTTCAACCATTGTGGAAGACAGTGTGGTGATTCCTCAAGGATCTAGAAGCAGAAATACTATTCGACCCAGCAATCTCATTACTGGGTATATACCCAGAGGATTATAAACCATTCTACTATAAAGGCACATGCACACATATGTTTTTTGCAGCACTGTTCATAATAGCAAAGACTTGGAACCAGCCCAAAGGCCCATTAATGATAGACTGGATAAAGAAAATGTGGCATATGTACACCATGGAATACTATGCAGCCATAAAAAAGGATGAGTTCATGTCCTTTGCAGGGACGTGGATGAAGCTGGAAACCATCATTCTCAGCAAACTAACACAGGAACAGAAAACCAAACACCACATGTTCTCATTTATAAGTGGGAGTTGAATAATGAGAACACATGGACACAGGGAGGAGAACATCACACACTGGGGCCTGTGGGGTAGTGGGGGGTTAGGGGACGGATAGTATTAGGAGAAATACCTAATGCGGATGATGGGTTGATGGGTGCAGCAAACCACCATGGCACATGTATACCTATGTAACAAACCTGCACGTTCTGCATATGTATCCCAGAACTTAAAGTATAATTTTTTTTAAAAAATTGAGTTGGCCAATGCACTTGATCCCGGTTGAGACTGAATAAGGCATTGCTTTGCCATCTCATTTCAGCCTTCATATAGTAGAACATGCCCTTTTAAAATATTCATTTAGTACCATGTTACTCTCACTCTGTTTCCCTTTTCTTGATGATTTTACTGTCTAATGTGGTAAAATTACCCCCAAGCCTAGGGTTGCAGTATTGTCTAAGGTTCCTAAGTGCAAAACAGCTGTGATGTGCCTTAGGAAATAATGCCTGTGTGAGGTAAATGTCATTCGGTCATGAGGTATAGTGTTGTTATCCATGAATTCAGCCTAATGAATCAGGACTATATATTAAATAAGGTGTCTTAAAACAGAAACATACATAGAACAAGGTTACTACCTACTGGTTAAAGACAAGGTTGTTACCAGAGGCATCCAGAAACCTAACCCTCGATTTAGTCTTTATTTCATGAAGAAGCAATGATTCAATTATTGTAATTCAGTGTTCACAGTGACTTTAGAGAACATAACTACCATGAATAATGAAAATTGATTTTACATGCAATTTTTCACAGTGAAGTACACTGTAAGACCCCTGTGAAGTTTTAAAAAAAAAGCACTATTTCTAGAATAGGGTCATAAAAAATATTCTTGGTACAAGTAAGTTTTGAGCTTGATCTTCTTGAAAGTATGAACAGGTAAAGGGAAGACAACTGGAAAACAGGAAAATGGCAGAAGTAAAAGCAAAGAGGTAAGCTTAATCAAGATGTCCTGGATGTTAACAGGTGATCTAGGTCAGGAGTCCCAGAAATGTGTTTGGATGAGTAGAGGATCTAGTGATGAAAAACACCAGCCAGTAAGCTGAGGACTTTGACTTTAAGAGATAAGGTTATTTTGAAGCCTTGAGTAAAATAAAACTTGTTTAGGTTTTAAATATATTTGTTTTGAATGTGTAAAATATAATCATTGAAGTATGTCTATCATATCCATAACAAATAAATCAGTTGATGTTTTGTCTAATTATAATGGTCAATGTTAGACCCAGATAAATTAATACTTATAATTTATGCTCTGAAATGATTTTTTTCTGATTGTTTAATACATATTGATAAAGATTCTTTATAAACAATATGTATTACTCACCCATAATACTGATCCCAAAATTCAATATAATTGAGTAAATATTAATACTCCAATTCTTAAAAATTAGTAATTTTTCTAAATTATGTATCTTTCAAACAAATATAAAATTGTTATTTGGGGAGTTTATTTAGCTGACTTTTATTGAGAAAATTAAATATTTTTATTACATTGCAGGAGAGATAAACCAAATGGCTGCAATTAGAAAATAACGTTTGTTATATTTCCTTTTGTTTTATTCAATTTGTGTGACTTAAATTAATTAACTCGTTAAAGATTTATGTTATTAATTAAAAAAATAACACACATTGTATAGAAGCTATATCTTAGGACAAGCTGTGTTCCTCTGTGACTCATTACCAAAAGGACCATCTGGAGACATGAAAAGAAAAATCTATTCCTTAAACTCCAGTGAAAGCATGATTATCCACTCCATGTGAAGAGAGATTTGGGAGGCTTTTTCTAAATGTGCATTTCAAAGATTGACGAATTGTCTATCCCACTGAAGAGCAGAAACAACACTGAGGGCATGGTAAAGTTAAGTGAATTCCAATTACTAAAAGCAAACATATAAACATCTGTAATTCTAATGGCCATAATAAATCTCAGCAGTTGAAAAAAGAAAAAAAAAGTTCTAGTTGGCTTGATAATTGGATCAATTTTTCACTTATGGGCTGTCAATTACTTGACGTTTTAATGCATGCCAAATACAGCTAAAAGTATTTTAATTAGAATAACGTTGCAAAAAGTAACCCTACAGCTTTAATTGTGATTCTGATGCACAAAATGTGCATTTGAATACCTATTTACTGAGCAGAATTAATTAAAAGCATAGTTTTATATTGAACATGCACTGGGCAGAAAGAGAGGAAAAATAATTGGCAATTAGGAATATGTAAGAGTCCACTTTATAAAGCTCAGCAAGCTTGCTGCAAACTTTAAACAAGTTGAGAATTTCATTATTATTTTGAATAATATCACAAGTTGTAACAATTCAATATTCTTTATATACACATAGAATATCTATAGTTATTAGTTCCAAAAGTTTCAATATTACTATGATAATAAATTATATGGTTACTCTGATAACAAGTTATATTTATATTTAAACTACCACAGCATAAATGATTTAATTCAGTCTTATGGATTGCTGATGTTGCTTTGAAGGTATCAGTAAATAACATCTGCCTTTTCTCATTGAAGTTTGGAACTAGTTTAGCATAAGTCAAAGACAGAAGAGAAGTCAAACCATCTTCTACATTTCTAATAAAATTAGTATTGAGGACATATCATGAAGATCAAAGGGTACTGCTCACTCCCTGTCTTAGTGTAAAATAACCAAATTACAAACTATTTTGTTCATTCTACCACTTCTAGAAAGTTTATAAAACTAGACGATTTACCTTTCTCAGCATTTAGATGTTAGAATTCTTGGCTTCTATATTGTTTGCTGCTGATGCTTTTAGCAAGTTCTCAGTAAAGAGGAGAGAAATATAGTGGATCCCAATGGAACATTTTGCCCAAATAAATCCTACAGTCACTGTTCAGCTACTTCACACTGGTCCAGAGTAGAACAAAAATAGGATCACACAAAATCTCCCTCATTTAGAACTATCTATAGATAGTATTAGAAAATAAAAAATATTACATTAATGACTATCACCTACTGGCAAGAAAATTCTTCCCACTAGTGTAAGGAATAAGGGAAGGTGGAGACTTGAGACTTTTTTTTTTTTTTTTTTTTTTTTTTTTTTTTGTTTTTTTTGGAGAAAATTTCTCTCTTATGGAAACCAGAGCAATGGGAAAGAGGCTTCTCTTCAAATATGGCCCATTTAGAAAAGTTAGTTTGCCTTTAAGAATAAAGAATTTTCTTGAGCAGTGGTTTATAGTGCTCCTTGAAGAGGTCCTTTACATTCTTTGTTAGTTGTATTCCTAGGTATTTCATTCTCTTTGTAGCAATTTTGAATGGCAGTTCACTCTCGGTTTGGCTCTCTTCTAGTCTGTTATTGGTGTATAGGAATGCTTGTGATTTCTGCACATTGATTTTGTATCCTGAGACTTTGCTGAAGTTGCTTAACAGTTTAAGGAGATTTTGAGCTGAGATGATGGAGCCTTCTAAATACCAGAGAGGACACAAACAGATGGGAAAACATTCCATGCTCATAGTTAGGAAGAATCAACATCGTGAAAATGGCCATACTGCCCAAAGTAATTTATAGATTCAATGCTATTCCAGTCAAGCTACCAATGACCCTCTTCACAGAACCGGAAAAAAACACCTTAAACTTCATATGGAACCAAAAGAGCCCACATAGCCAAGACAATCCTAAGCAAAAAGAACAAAGCTGGATGCATCACACTACCTGGCTTCAAACTATACCAGAAGGCTATAATAATCAAAACAGCATGGTTCTAGTATCAAAACAGAGATATAGTTCAATGGAACAGAACAGAGGCCTCAGAGGCAATGCCACATCTACACATCTACAACCATCTGATCTTTGACAAATCTGACAAAAACAAGCAATGGGGAAAGGATTCCCTGTTTAATAAATGGTGTTAGGATAACTGGCTAGCCATGTGCAGAAAACAGAAACTGGACCCCTTCCTGACACCTTACACTAAAATTAACTCCAGATGGATTAAAGACTTAAACATAAGACTAACACCATATAAACCCTAGAAGAAAAGCTAGGTAAAACCATTCAGGACATACACATAAGCAAGATTTCATGACTAAAACACCAAAAGCATTGGCAACAAAAACAAAAATGTTTGCAGTCTACCCAACTGACAATGGGCTAATATCCAGAATCTACAAAAAACTAAAACAGATTTGCAAGAAAAAAACAAACAACCCCATTCAACAGTGGGCAATGGATATGAACAGACACTTTTCAAAAGAAGAGATATATGAGGCCAACAAACATATGAAAAAATGCCCATCATCACTGGTCATTAGAGAAATGCAAATCAAACCACACTGAGATACCATCTCACGCCAGTCAGAATGGCAATCATTAAAAAATCTGGAGACAACAGATGCTGGAGAGGATGTGGAGAAATAGGGACACTTTTACACTGTTGGTGGGAGTGTAAATTAGTTCAACTATTGTGGAAGATAGTGTGGTGATTCCTCAAGGATCTAGAAATAGAAATTCCATTTGACCCAGCAATCCCATTACTGGGTATATACCCAAAGGATTATAAATCGTTCTGTTATAAAGATACATGCACACATATGTTCATTGCAGCCCTGTTTACAAAGGCAAAGACCTGGAATCAACCCAAATGCCCATCAATGATAGACTGGACTAGGAAAATGTGACACATATACACCATGGAATACTATGTAGCCATAAAAAATGGTGCGTTCATGTTCTTTGTAGGGACATGAATAAATCTGGAAACCATTGTTCTTAGAAAACTGACACAAGAACAGAAAATCAAACACCTCATGTTCTCACTCATAGGCAGGTGTTGAACAATGAGAACACACGGACACAGGGAGAGAAGCACCAAACACTGGGGTCTGTTGGGGCAGACTAGGGAGGGACAATGAGGGGTAGGGAGGTTGGGGAGGGATAACGTGGGGAGAAATGCCAGATACAGATGATGGGGGGATAGAGGCAGCAAACCACATCGCCATGTATGTACCTATGCAACAATCCTGCATGATCTGCATGTGTATCCCAGAACCTAAAGTGCAATAAAAAAATACATATATATGTGTATATATATATATATATATATATAATTTATACTCTATAAAATGTGGTAGAATTAAGACCAGAACTGGGCTGCCCAATCAAAGGTCCGTTACATCTCACTGATTCTTTGTCACCTGTCTGTACTGTTTATTTTATTTCTCTCTTTGGTTTGTGATCACAAGTATGTTCCACGAATTATTTATCTAAAAATATCAGATCTACCAGGGAAGGTTCTTGCCAGCCTTGGTCATCATTTTAAACTTAGTGCCAGGTGGAATGTCAATCAATGTAAGACAATGCTAGAGTTTCAACAAATATATTTGAATGAAGTAATAAATAACCAATAACTGACAACCACCATCAAGGAGGTAGAGCATAATCTTCACCCTTCAAGTGTGAGCTGCACATGGTGACTTATATCTAAAGAATACAGTATGAAAATGAGGAAAAGAAGGACTTTACTCTGAAGAAACCTGACAAATACCACCTCAGGCAGGTGACCAAGGATACCATCAACAAAGAAAACGCATACTGATATTATTCACCCTTGGTGTGATGTAATAAATATGGCACTTCTGTGGTCTTCTTTCTCGGAACAGATGACATCAAATTAATAATGAAAAAAAGAAAGCCTTAAGTCTAATCCAAATTGAGAGACATTCTACAATTTTGATCATTTGTTTGTTTTATTTGGAGGAATTTCTATTCAAATTTTTGCCCATTTTAAAACGTTTCTTTTATCTGCAGTTGAGTTGTAGAATTTCCATATTTAAAAAATTAAACTCTTACAATATACTTGGTTTACAGTTATTTTCCTTCATTATGTAGGTTGTCTTTTCAGTCTGTTTATTTTTTTTCTTTGCTCTGCAGAAGGTTTTTAGTTTGATGTAGTCACAGTTACCTAATTTTGCTTTTATTGCCTGTGTTTTTGGTGTCATATTCAGAAAATTATTGGCAAGACCAATGTCATGAAGCTTTTTCCTTTTGTTTTCCTCTAGAAGTGTTATAGTTTCTAGTCTTACATTTAAGCATTACTATTTAATCCAATTGGAGCTGATTTTTATGTATGGTGTAAAATAAGAGTTCAATTCATTTATTTACATGTGGATATCTGGTTTTCTCAACACTATTTATTAAAGAAAGAATCTTTTCCTATTAAGTGTTCTTGGCAACCTTGTTGAAGACCAGTTGATGACACACATATATGTGAGTTTATTTCTGGGATTTCTATTCTATTCTGCTCCATTGATCTATATATCTGTCTTTATGCTAAAATTATACTGTTTTAATTACTATAGCTTGGTAATATATTTTTGAAATTGGTAAATGTGATGCCTCCAGTTTTTTTTTTTTTTTTTTCTTAAAATTGTTTTGGCTATTAAGGGACTTTTGTGGTTATATGGGAATTTTAAGATCTTTTTTATATTTCTGTAAAAATTATTTCTTTGAGATTTTGAGGGGTACAGCATTAAATCTGTAGATTACTTTATTAGTTTGTTTTTATGCTGCTTATACAGACATACCTGAGACAGGGAAGAGAAAAAGAAAAGAGGTTTAATTGGACTTATACAGTTACACATGGCTGGGGAGGCCTCAGAATCATGGCAGGAGGTGAAGTGCACTTTTTACATGGTGGTTGCAAAGGAAAATGAGGAAGAAGCAACAGCAGAAACCCCGGATAAACCCTTCAGGTCTCGTGAGACTTATTCACTATCACAAGAATAACAAGAGAAAGATCAGCCTCCTATGACTCAATTAACTGCCCCTGAGTCCCTCCCAGAACACAAGGGAATTCTGGGAGTTACAATTCAAGCTGAGGTTTGGGTAGGTGAAGACACAGCCAAACCATACCATTCTTCCCCTCCAAATTTTATGTCCTCAAATTTCAAAACCAATCATGCCTTCCCCGTTATCTGAACTCATTTCAGCATTAACCCAAAAGTCCATGGTCCAAAGTCTCATCTGAGACAGGCAAGTCCCTTCCACCTGTGAGCTTGTTAAATCAAAAGCAAGCTAGTTACTTTCTAGAAGCAGTAGGGGTACAGACATTGGGTAAATACAGCCATTGCAAATGGAAGAAATTGGCCAAAACAAAAAGGTTATAGGGCCTATCCAAGTCCAAAATCCAGTGAGACAGTCAAATTTTAAAGCTCCAAAATGATCTCCTTTGACTCCAGGTCTCACATCCAGGTCATGCTGATGCAAGAGGTGGGTTCCCATGGTCTTAGGAAGCTCCACCCCTGTGGCTTTGCAGAATACAACCTCCCTCCTAGCTGCTTTCACCTGCTAGTATTGAATGTCTGTAGCTTTTCCAAGCACACGTTGGAAGCTGTTGGTGGATCTATCATTCAGGGGTCTGGAGGACAGTGGCCATCTTCTCACAGCTCCAGTAGGCGATGTTCCAGTAGGGACTCTGTATGGGAGCTCTGATCTCACATTTCCCTTCTGCACTGCCTTAGTAGAGGTTCTCCATGAGGGCCCAACCCCAGCAGCAAACTTTTGTCTGGGCATTCTGGTGTTTCCATACATCTGAAATCTAGACAGAGATTCCAAAACCTCAATTCTTGACTTCTGTGCACACACAGGCTCAACACCACATGGAAGCTGCCAAGGCTTGGGGCTTCCACCCTCTGAAGTCACATCTCAAGCTCTACATTGGCCCCTTTCAGCCATGGCTGGAGCAGCTGGGACATAGGGCACCAAGTCCCTAGGCTGCAACAAAGCCTGGGGACCCTGGGCCCAGTCCATGAAACCACTTTTTCCTCCTGAGCCTCCAGTACTGTGATAGGAGGGGCTGCCATGAAGGTCACTGACATGGCCTGCAGACATTTTCCTCATGGTCTTGGGGATTAACATTAGGTTCTTTGCTACTTATGCAAATTTCTGCAGCTGGGTTGAGTTTTGTTTGTCTGTTTTTTTTTCCTACTGCAATTGTCAGGCTGCAACTTTTCTGAACTTTTATAATCTGTTTCCCTTTCAAAATGGAATTCCTTTAATAGCATCCAAGTTACCTTTTGAATGCTTTGCTGCTTAAATATTGCTTCCACCAGATATCTTAAATCATCTCTCTCAAGTTTAAAGTATTACAGTTCTCTAGGGCAGGGGCAAAATGTGCTAGTCTCTTTGCTAAAACATATCAAGAGTCGCCTTTGTTCCAGTTCTTAACAAGTTTCTCATCTCCATCTGAGACCACACCTCAACCTGGACTTTATTGTTCATATCATTGTCAGAACTTTTGTCAAAGCCATTCAATAAGTCTCTAGGAAGTTTCAAACTTTCACATATTTTCCTGTCTTCTTCTGAACCCTCCAAACTGTTCCAAATTCTGCCTGTTACCCAGTTCCAAAGGTGCTCCCACATTTTCGGGTATCTTTTCAGCATCACCCTACTCTACTAGCAATAATTTACTGTATTATTCTGTTTTCATGCTCCTGATAAAGACATGCCCAAAACTGGGAAGAAAAAGAGAAAAGAGATTTAATTAGACTTCCAGTTCCACATGGCTGAGGAGGCCTCAGCATCATGGCAGGAGATGAAAGGTATTTCTTACATGGCAGCAGCAAGAGAAAATGAAGAAGAAGTAAAAGCAGAAACCCCTGATAAACCCATAAGATCTCATGAGACTTATTCACTATAACGAGAATAGCAGAAGAAAAAGTGGCTCCCATGATTTAATTACCTCCCCCTGGGTTCCTCCCACAACACACCTCTCCAACAACATGCCCGTCCCACAATCCCCCTGGGAGATAAAATTCAAGTTGAGGTTTGGGTGGGGACACAGCCAAACCATATCAATCACTTTGGGTAGAATGTACAGTTTAATAATATTAAGTCTCCAATTCACGGACAGGAATGTTTTCATTTATTTAAGTCTTCTTTAATTTTTTTCATCAATGTCTTATTGCTTTCAGTGTACTAGCCTTTTACATTTAGATTGTTTATAAAATAAAAGTATTTTGTTCTCCTTGATGCTATTGAAAATGGGATTATTTTATTTAATGTCCTTGTCAAATAGTTTGTTGTTAGTGTAAGAAACACAACTGATTTTTGTATGCTGATTTTGTACTGAAAATTGCAGTTTACTGAATTCATTCATTAGTTCTAGCAGTTCTTTTGTTGAGTCTTTAAGGTTTTCTACATATAAAATATGGAATGTTCTCACATATAAGTGGGAGCTAAATGATGAGAACTCATAGACACGTAGGGTGGAACAACACATACTAGAGCCTTTGAGAGGGTGGAGAGAGAGGATCAGTAAAAACAACTAATGGGTACTAGGCTTCATACCTGGGTGATGAAATAATCTGTATAACAAACTCCTATGGCATAAGTTTACCTATATAATGAACCTACACTTGTACTCCTGAACTTAAAAATTTAAAAAACTATAGAAATAAATTTAAAAATTAAAAAAAGTCATCTGCAAAATGGCCAATAGGTATATGAAACATGTTCAATATCACTAATTATCAAATAAATGAAAATGAAAACCACAATATTACCTCGCACCTATTAGTATGGCTATTCCCAAAAAACAAAAGGTAAGTGCTGGTGAGAATATGGAGAAATTGAAATCACTGTACATTGTTGGTGGGAATGTAATATGGTAGAGCCACTATGAAAACAACATGGAGATTCCTCAAAAAATTAAAAATAGAACTACCATATGATCCAAAATTAAAAATAGAATTACCATATGATCCAGCAATCCCAGTTCAGAGTCTATATCAAAAAGAATTGAAACCAGGATCTCAAAGAGACCTGCACTCCTATCTTCACTGCAGAATTATGTACAATAGTCAAATATAGAAACAACCTAACTGCACATTGACAGATGAAAAGATAAAGAATATATATAGCACATTTTCCTTATCTATGTATCTATGTATGTATATATAGATATATACATATGCATACATGTATATGTATACATATATATACATAAAATGGAAAGTTATTCAGTCTTAGAAAGAAATCCTGCCATATGCAACAACATGAATGAGTCTGGGGGACACTATGCTAAGTAAAATAAGCCAGTCACTGAAGGACATGATTCCATTTATATGAGCCATCTAAAATAGCTAAACTCAATTACTGTTTTAAGCTGCTGCAGCTTTCTGTGATGAAGGAAACCTCTGGTAAAAGGATGGTGCCTTAAAAGATATGAGCAGAAACTTGGTACTAGTATCACTCCAGATATGTGGAAAGAAGCTACAAAAAATACCACAGAAATTGGTAGAGGAAAGCTAAATAAAAATAAATTGTTTACCTCAAAAACAAAGTAAGAGTTCATGCAAATGGAAAGAATACGTTTCCCACTTGCAGAATTTGTGTAAGTTCTGGGTCCCAACCAGGTTCTCATTACCATCACAGCTGTGCCTACAAAAAGGGAATTTTTATGTTGTATGGGAAAATAGTTTTGGATTTAAAAAACTAGAAATGTCTGTTTAGATGTATTAAAACATTTTGACTTTCTCTAATTTTAATTTATACTTTAGTAATATGCACAAATACTATACTGTACTGAGGCACAGTAGAGTGCCTATAATAATACTGTAATTTATTATGCACTTTAGTAATTATTTAAAGGTAGGACTCATGTTGAATTTTTAAGGCATAACAGAGACGTTTAAGTTACAAAACCGCGTTTTAAAACAACTAAATTTAAACCAGAAAAGTTGACAATTATTCATTCTTTCACTCTCAAAAATTCTGAATAGCAACCATGTAACTAGTTTTCTGCCTTAAGTAGTTATTTTTCTCACAGGCATCTTATTAAACTGGAATACATGGTAAATTTAATGAAAAATAATTTCCAAGTTTTTATGCACTTTTTATTTAATGTTATCCATATAATTTCTGTCTCCTTCCTCTATTTATAGATACTGCAAAAGTGAGGAGATTACTGATATTTTGCTCTGAACTTAGCATCCAGATTTATAATTCTTCCCTCATTCCTTATTCAGTACATAGTTTATAGAATCAGCAGACCCTTAATTAATTTCAGTTTTACACAGTATATAAATGTTTGAAGCCATTATTGCTGAATGGTGCCTTAGTAATTAGCCTAGATCCAATTCACAGACAAATTGGATTTGTGATTTTAAAATTTGTTCTCAAAGTTGAAGTGCCAATTCCTTTCATATAAGAACAAGAACACAAAGAACACCCGTGTGTTCTTTCGTGAATCCAGTGAATATCCTGGATTTCAAAAAACACATTTTAGACACATTACCTTGAATTCAAACCATCATGAAAGCCAGAATGAATGTTCATCCATGATAATGTGAAATAGAAATGAATCACCAATCTTTGGGAAAAGTCTTTGGAGTGCAAACCAAATTTTTGTTTTCACCTCCTTCTCTCCTATGAAAATAAACAGAACAAAGCAAAAAATCTAAAATGAAATATGCCAACTCAGTAGAATATAGAATGGTAGTTTCCAGAACCTGAGAGGAAATGGGGAGTTGTTTTTCAATAAAGTTTCAGTTATGCAAATGAATAAGTTCTTGAGACCTGCTGTACAGTATAGTGCCCATAATTATAAGACTGTACTTATAATTGCTTCTGGTGGAAGCAATTGTTGTATACTTTAATAATTTTAAGAAGGTGGAACTCATATTGAGTTCTCTTACCACACACACATGCATATACAAAACAAAACAAAGGGCAGGGGAACCTTTTGGAGGTAATAGGTACGCTTATAACCTTGATTGTGGTTATGGTTTCACAAGGTACGTACAAGTCCTAACTTATCAAATTTTATACATTATATATGTGCAGGTTTCAATATATAAATTGTATCTCAGTTAAGCTGTTTTTAAAAATGTCAATTTATAAAAAACGAAAAAGGTGAGTGAAAGAAAACATGATGATATTCAAGGCAAATGTAATGGATCTTGGATGGAATCCTGTAAAGAAAACACCATTAGGTAAAACCTAAGAATATCTAAATGATGTATGGACTTTAGTTACTATGTATCAATATTGGCTCACTAATTGTAACAAATGTATCATAATAATATACAATGTTAACAGTAGAGGAAACTAAAGGCAAGATATATGTACTATCTTAGCAATATGTCTGTAAATATAAAATTTTTCTAAAAATATGATTAATTTTAAACATTACATAATAAATACATATGAAAAATCATTGGCACAATAGTGTTCTAGTAAAGAGTAAGATATGAGGACATTTAGAATAGGCATACATTAATTAAGGTTCATGGGCCCTTAATTTTTCAAGGATTAATGGTTTAAGACCTCTTAGAAGAATGAGCTAGGACTTATGAAGAAGGCAGTATTGCAATTCACAAGCATGTAAATATGGAAGACCTAGTTAAAATCTTCCAGGCATTTGCTGTACTCCAAGAGAAAATCACTTTTATCAATTTTTGGAAAAATGATTTAGTCCTTAAGGTTTTCTATTTTTCAGTTTAATTAATTGATTTAGAGAAAATTTGACAGTGTCTACTGCATTTTTTCTCCTTAAATACTTTCTCATAAAGGCAAGGTCATTTTAGGTGCCAAAGAGTAACTAATCTTTTTAAAGTCAGTTGCTGTAAGAGTCAAATTATATCATGTAAATACTGATTAATAAAATAAGGGCCAAATTTAAAGTTAAGTCCAACAAGGAATTTGGTTTGGAGGGTAAACATCTTCTTTCGGTAGAGCTTGCTTTAAAAGAAAATTAGTGGTATTCTGTCAAAAGTTGTTTTCATGTACTTTTGAAAAAAATAAACTTTTCCGTTTAGAATAGTTTTAGATTTACCAAAAAAATCGCAAGGATAATACAGAGAGTTTCTATGTATCATCACACCTATTAACAGTTTCCCCTATTATTAACATACTAGTGTGGTGTGTTTGTCACAATTAATTGATTTTCTCATTAGTTTGATGTCACTTGTTCTTAGGAGAAACATTATAGTCACCTGGCTGAGGAAGTGTTTGTCAGTTTCTCCACTATCAAATTACTCTTCTCCCCCTTCCCATAATGTACTGTTTAGATGGAAATCACTTATATACATTAACACTTAAAAATTGGAAATTATGCTACACCTGCTTGAGAGCATAGTATCTACATAAATTATTATAATTCTTCACAGATTTTTATATTCTCCCCAGTTATTTGCTTATTCAGTATTTTATACTAGAATCAATTCATAGATAATTATTTTACACTTTGGTTTACAATTTTGTAATACTGTATTTATTTTGCTATCTAAATTGTTTCAGCTTGGCCATTGGGAGCTCTTTCAACTGGCTCCTATGCCCATTTGACATATCTCCTCTGCATCCTTGTGGATTTTTTTTTTTATTAAATTTCTTACTTTATGCAACTATAATATGCTCCAAGATCTATCTGCAATTTTGGCCAAACATTTTTAAAGAATAGAATCAGTTTTGTTATTTTCAACAATGAATTACTTTTAAACTAAATTAATTTTTAAAATAATTTGTGTATAACCACAGGTATTCTTATATTTACGCATTAACATTTCTAAAATTCTGAAAATTAATTATTTAACATCAATATTATTTTGTTGATTTATTGTTTCCTATGCTGATCTTTAAAAGAGTAATTTGGACAAGAACACATGAACCCAAACAGGTACACTCAGCCAATATTTAAATTATGAAGACATAAATATAAGTCTTGGGAGTGTTTTGGGAAAAGAAAGGAAAACAATATTCTAAGTGAACGGGGCCAAGAAAGTGATTCTGAGGATGCATGGCACCTCAATCGGAATCTTTCAGGTTCTAGTTCTCCAGAGCTCTCTCTTCAAGTCTGAAGCCACTTGCCTAGAGCCATTTTTATTAGAATTGTTACTTACTTTAGGTAGGAAAATCTTGTTAGAACCCAACTTCTCATTTTGCAGCTAAAAATGAAGCCAACACAATGGAAGCAGAGATGCAAAAGAATGAAGGTCAAACTGGATGCCGAAGATGTCTTTTGAGCCCCACTATCCAACTGCACTTGAAAATACTCCTATTCCTTGAACATACGAATATATGAGTTAATAACATTCTTTTTTTGCCAGCTTCTGGTATTATCATCAGAAAAGGCAGGTAGCATAGTGTAAATGTTATAGAAATTAGGATCAGACAAACCCTAATCCAATTTTGCCATTATCTAGTTATATGAATTTAGTGAAGTTACTTAACCTTTCTGTAGATGTAAAATAAATATTCAATTTGCCCATAATTCTGCTTCAATGTAATACATGGCATTCTTGTAAAAATACTGTTTAAGATAGTTTGATTATTAAAATGATAGTCCTTTAAAGACAGTTTAAAAATAGGCAATTAACTGATCTAGACTACAAACTTAAAGTTGAAACCAAACTAAAAGTTTAGTTAATTTAAATTTGATCTATTAGACATATAAGAGAAGTTTAAATACTTAGGAAGTTTGCCGTTATTGTTGCTAGGGAATTGAAATATCTTAAAAAGAAATCTAATATAATAACTTTAGAACCTTATTGTTTAAAATTTGATGATGTGTAATTAACTCTGGAAATAAGACCAACAATTCCTTAAAGCCCCCTTTGAAATCATTATTAAAAGCCTATAAATGTGAATAAAAAATTTGTAGAATGAGTTAAAGGCCCACAATAATATATTTTTAATGTTAATACTTTTAATATTTAGTTTTAAACTTAAAAATAATGCTTCTAAATCTCTTTTAATTGTGATTTTATATCAAAATCACCCTCAAGTGTATCAAAAAACGTCAATATCACACTCAGTTCACTTACCCATAAAAAACCCTTTATAAACAGAACTAAAATGACCGAGTATGTCTGATGGATCATCTTTCCTTTTGTCTATTTTGTTTATAGATATGTTTGCATGGTAAAAATGAAAAAAAAAACTGCCTTATGAAATACAATGAAAATACATCTCTCATTCAATTACTTTTCTCCAAACACAGCTTCTTTCCCCAGCAATAGTATTATCAGTCACTCATGCATCCTCTAGCCTCAAAGGTATTCTGTGCATGTATAACTTTTGCTCATATAAATAGCACTGTATTATACCTTCTTCCACACTTTACCCTTCTTACTCAACAATGTACCTTGGAGATCCTACCATATCAGTATGTATGAATAACCTCATCTTTAAAATGGCTGATAGTGTTATAGTGTGTGAATTTATCATTATTTAGTAGACCAATTCTTTGTTGATAGCTATTTAGGCTTGCTTGGTTTTTCCTACACTATTACATATAATGTTTCAATGAATATCTGTGTATGTACATAGATACTGTACATTGAGTTGTATATCTATTGCACATAGGTATTGTCAAATTTTACTCCATAGAAATTATTCCAATTTAGAACACCAACTCCCACAAAATACAGATGAGATAGTATTTCCAAAAAAAAGTTTTAACTGAATTCTCCACTATATTTACTGGTTATCAAAAGGCCCTGTGTTGTATTTAGTTCACATAAAAATAGCAAATTTAATATTAAAAATAGCAATAACTAATAAGGGGTTACTACATGTGACACATCCTATCATATTACATTTCTGTAAAGTTTACATTACTGTCATATTAGTCCTCTACAATAATAATAGTCTCACTTTCCTTTTAATAGATAAAAAACACTGGGGCAATAGAGAGGTTTCTAGGGTTCCTTAGCTTTTATTTTTAAAAGTTTAAAATTTAAAAACAAGCTAGCCTACGTTGAATAATATAGTTTCCAAAGCTGAGCGTACTCACTTAGAGCTCAGCTTTTCTGCTTGAAATACAAACACAATTGCCTAACTCTCCTAGGTGGGAACACTACTGTTGGATGATCTGTGATTAGATGAACGGATCGATCTCAGTTTGGAACATCCCTTTTTCTTCCTTGGTAATAGTTTAAAAAATTCTAGAATACATGCATTTTTCTAGTTTTACACCGACAGTTTTATCCCAAATGTCTCCTGGGTGGCACAGACCATGTACAGGAATCCATCTTCATCCTTCTCACTCCCATACACCTCTGAGGTTGGTGTGGAGACGCTCACCACTGTCCGTTCACCAACAGGAAGAAGGCTTGATTAGCATTGAACTGTAAGCACCTTCTAATTATCTTGATGAGCTTATTCGTGTTGCTGTGGTTAGGTACAAGGAACTTCGGTTTTGTTTTGTTTTGTTTTGTTCTGTTTTTGAGACAGAGCCTCTGTCCGTCACAAGCACCAGGCGCCAGGCTGGAGTGCAGTGGCGCGACCTCGGCTCACTGCAACTTCCGCCTCCCGGGTTCAAGCAATTCTCCTGCCTCAGCCTCCGGAGTAGCTGGGACTACAGACGCGCGCCACCACGCCCAGCTAATTTTTATATTTTAGTAGAGGCAGGGTTTCACTATGTTGGCCAGGATGGTCTCCATCTCTTGACCTCATGATCCGCCCGCCTCGGCCTACCAAAGTGCTGGGATTACAGGTGTGAGCCACCGCGCCCGGACCTTTTTTTTTTTTTTTGAGACAGAGTCTAGCCGTATAGCCGGGCTGGAGTGCAGTGGCACGATCCCGGCTCATTGCAACTTCCGTTTTCCGGTTTAAAGCAGTTCTACCTCAGCCTCCCGAGTGGCTGGGACAGCAGGCACGCACCACCACGCCCGGCTAATTTTTGTACTTTTAGTAGAGACAGGGTTTCACCATGTTGGCCGGGATGGTCTTAGTCTCTTGACCTCGTGATCCGCCTGCCTCGGCCTCCCAAAGTGCTGGGATTACAGGCCTGAGCCACCGCGCCGGGCCGGAACTTTGTTTTATCCAGGACAGGAAGCTGCTTCTCATCCTTGTATCATTCTCTTAGCACCGGGATTTTGGTTGGGTGCTGCTCTCGGATAAGTTTACTCTTTGTGGTACGGCGCTGCTTGAGGTTTGCTCTGATCGTGTGGTGCGGGGATCTGGGCAGCCGCGGCAGCGACGCGAAGGTCCCGGCGGCTCCCCTGGCTGGGCCGGCGTTGGCGGATCCGACTCTCTGATTTTCTTCAAACACTGTGGAGACATCATACGGAACAAGGTAATATAAACTAGTGACAAAGATGATGGTAACAATGGCGATAAGTAACCTTTTATATAGCATAACTGTGTACATGTCACCCTACTTTGGGCTTGCATAGACAGTCATGCCTTGCTTGATGATGCGGGTACTTTGTAAGAAACGCGTCAGCAGGCAATTCTGTCTTTGACAAACACCGTACAATATTTATACAAACCTAGATGGTATAGATTACTACACACTTAGGCTATTGGGTCTAGCCCATTGCTCCTTGGCTACAAACCTACAGAGCATGTTACTGTACTGAATACAGTAGGCAATTATAACACAATGGTATGTATTTAAACTTATCTAAATATGGGAAAGGTGCAGTGAACATACAGTATAAGAGATAAAAATTGACACACCTATGTAGGGCACGTATCATGAATGACAGTTGTAGGGCAGGAAGTTGCTCTTGGTGAGTCAGCGGGTGAGTGGTGAGCGAATGTGAAAGCCTACAACATTGCTGTCTACCACTGTAGACCTTACAAACACTGCACGCTTAGGCTGCATTACATTTATTTTAAAATTTTCTTCTCTAATAATAAATTAACCTTAGCTTACTGTAACATTTTTCTGTAGAAACTTTTTATTTAGTTTTCATTTGTTGTCTTTTGTAATAACACTTAGCTTAAAACCTAAACAAAGTTTACAGAAATAAACAAATGTTTTATTTCCGTATGTCCTTATTCTATAAGCTTTTTTTCTGTATTAATTTTTCTTTTTTATTTTAAAACATTTCTGTAAAATCTAACATACAAACACTGCCTGAGTCTACACAGGGTCAGGATCATCAGTATCACCGTGTTCCACCTCCACATCCTGTCCCACTTGAAGGTCTTCAGGATCAGTAACACACATGGGGCTGTCATCTCCTATGATAACACTGCCTTCTGGAATACCTCCTGAAGGACTTTCCTGATGCTGTTTATAGTTAACATTTTTTTAAATAAGTAAAAAGAATAAACTAAAATAACGCTAGATGTGTAGTATAGTAAATACATAAACCAGTAACATAGTCATTTATTATCGTTCTCAAGCATTGAGGGCTGTACATAATTGTGTGTGTTGTACATATATATGTAAATATATGACCGATAGTGTAGTAGGTTTACACTAGCATCACCACAAACATATGAGTAATGCAGTGCTCTATGCAATTAAGACAGCTACAATATTACTAATTAGTAGAAAATATATAGCTCTATTATATTACAGAACCTCTGTAGTGTTATTCATTCTGTCATTGACAGAAATATCATTATTCAGTGCATGACTGTATTTGGTACAACACTATGAACAATAACCCTGTTTTACAGTTGAGGAAACTAGATGATGTTTTTCTGTAGATTGAGAAAGTCAAACCCAAAATCACCACAAAAAATCTTTTTCTCATCTTTCAGATTTAAACATAGGAAGTATGTGTGTATATGTGTTTGTATCTGAAATAAATTTTTAAAAATGCCCATACAGAATATTCAAGTTCCACTTTGTACTTCTTTGAGAAGTTGGTCAAAATGAAGCAATTTGGAAGAAGCTATCCAATCAGACTTTATTTGTGTAGGAAATCACAACTAGTAAGTTGGAGGAACATAAGGTTTTGAGTCAGCAACATCTGGTCTCACTCTTGATTGGCTATAGTTTTAGTTCTACTTACATTTACACTTTACTCCTTATCTTTACATATGCTACTAACAATTTATGTAAAATTTATGTAAAAATTAGCTAGGCTAAAACATTACTAGCAAATATTTCTAGTTAGTTTTTTTCCAGCATGCACAGCTTAATGTCCTTGAGAACATGCCTGGGAAGATGATGTAGGACTTCATACCAAGATCTCTACAGGGAGAAGAGGTTAAATACATTCTGTCAGTCTCATAGTTACCCAAGATGACTGAGCCGGATGGCAATGTCAATGCACTCTTTTTCTTTTCACTTTTTCTGGCACTTCTGTCCAGAATCAAAGGCCTTCATGGCTTCCCAGTGAAGCCTCAGACAACATATTGGAGATGGGAAGAAGGACAAGATTTTCACTTCTTAGAGAAATCCTTAGCTATGAGACAAATAAAATAGGGGACAAAGAATGGAAAATGTTTTCAGAATCAGGGCAATGTTGTGGTATAATATTCCTGATCTTAGAAATAAAAATAAAAAATGTAAGTGAAGTAAGAAAAAAATTATTAAGGAGGCACCAGCACCATCTAGAACAAACTCACACCTTAAGCAGGGAAAATGCTCACAGAAAGGCAGGTGAGGGGGGATGAAGGCGATTTCAAGCAAAGGTGATAGTATTGAATAATTTAAATTGCTTATTAATTTTTTCCACAATACTGATTTTCCTGGTCTTGTAAAACTGCATTGAGCTGTATTATAATACATTTCAAATTGTGGAAACTGCCTTACAATAAATATGACACAAAATAGGTAGAATTTTTGTGAATTTTGGTCAGAGGAATAAAACTCTTTTTTTTGGTGAGATAATTCTGTAAATTTTGCACAGATTTGATTAGAGGGGAGACAGAAGATTTAAAGTTTTAAAAATAGCCAAAACGATGTAGCAACATCTAGGTCTAATACAGCCATAACATAGGCTCGAACAGTGATGATGACATTGATGGAGATGGAGAAAAATGCAAGATGAGACTGAGAGGAGAGGCCAGTGCAATGACTCACGCCTGTAATCCTAGCACTTTGGGGGCCAAGGCACACGGATTACTTGAGGCCAGGAGTTTGAGACCAGCCTGGCCAAAGTGGTAAGACCCCCGTCCCTACGAAAAATACAAAAATTACCTGGGCGTGGTGGGTCACATCTGTAATCCCAGCTACTTGGGAGGCTGAGGCAGGAGAATTACTTGAACCTGGAGCTTGCAGTGTGTCAGGATGGTGCCACTGCACTCCAGCGTGAGCGACAGAATGAGACCCTGTCTCAAAAACAAAAAAAAAAAAAAAAAAAAGAAAAAGAAACTAAGGAGAGAAACTACAGAATTGTAAATAAAAAGTCATTTCTCCACTAAAAATCCTAAAGATAAGCAATCTGTTGTTACTAAAACATTAATATCTATTTTAGTAAAAATCACAGTAAAGGGGAGAAAATATTCACACTTTCAAAAATAAAATCTACCATGAGAGTAAGCAAACAGAGAAACAAGTTTCTGATGTTTAAATTGTAGTAGTCTAAATATTTGCTATGGTGAAAACAAATAAAGAAATCAAGTGGTAACAAATTAGCAAGTACAAATATGTGGTTTTTCAGACATCATGGTGATGTATTAATGGCTGTTATAAAGCCAATGTAAAGAAAAATTACAGGAAGGAAGAAATAAAAGAAAGCTGTAAAAATTATCTTAGTTACACATTTTTAGTATGTTTTCAGGTGACGACTCTTTGCAATTCTCTTAATTAATCTGAAACTGATTTTGCATAGTGCTACTCACAGAGGTAGAATGGCCTAAATATACTAGAAATTCATTTTAATTTTCATGAAATCAGATGTTTCTGTTTTGCATTGGCAGAGATTCATTTAAAAGTTAGTTAAGGCAGTTTTTAGGTAATCTTCTAGAGTTCTTTAATTGGAATGATAGAATAAAACAGTATTTTTACAAAAGTACCACTAGGAACTCAGTTGGATGTGTTTTCTCTTTAACACATATAAACTATAGCCAACAATTGTATATTTTTTTACTTGTAACAAGAGGATTTTAAGTCAATTAAAATGAAATTGGCAACTTATTTAATTTGATAATATTTTATGCAAGTATGTTTAGTAATAAAAAAAGTGAAGTACAGAAAATGCAATTTGGAAAACAAAGCTGTTTCTATGTGTAACATTTGTCAAATCTCTTTAGGACTGAGCAGTTTTAAGAATAATTCATTGTGTATGAATGACTGAGAAAACACAAATTCAAATAAATTATTGGTTCTAGCAATGATTAAGTAGGTGGATATGAATTTTATCATTTAGTTTGGCATTGCTAAGTGAGAAAGGGTTGATTTATATGAATTAGCATTATCTACAAAGCATTTAATTTGGTCCCAGTAAATTGTAAATCTTTTTTTTTTTTTTTTTTTTTGAGATGGAGTTTCACTCTTGTTACCCAGGCTGGAGTGCAATGGCGCGATCTCGGCTCACCGCAACCTCCGCCTCCTGGGTTCAGGCAATTCTCCTGCCTCAGCCTCCTGAGTAGCTGGGATTACAGGCACGCGCCACCATGCCCAGCTAATTTTTTGTAGTTTTATAGAGACGGGGTTTCACCATGTTGACCAGGATGGTCTCGATCTCTTGACCTCGTGATCCACCCGCCTCGGCCTCCCAAAGTGCTGGGATTACAGGCTTGAGCCACCGCAATTGTAAATCTTAAAAAAATGAAATCAGTATTTCTCTAATAAATTTTAATATTTTATGGAAGTCAAAACATAAGTTTCTGTAGAAATCTCATACAACTATTTGCAGACCGAAGGTTTTATTTATATCTTTAAATAGATGGTAAATACTACAGAATTAAAGAATTGAAATACTGAACTTAAACTAAAGCCAGAACTCGAGTATATTAAGGCATAAACCAAAAGGTTGAGAATGAAGGACTCTGGTTCTCAACTAGAGTAGCCAGTAACTGGTTTGTCTATATATGGTGTTACACATGTGTAATGCTTCCTTATAGACTTTAAACAGAAGAATTGAACAGAAAGATGTCAGTTTTATCAGATCTGTATAGGAGAAAACATCTCCATAAATAAGATAGAAAAAGCCAAGTCTACTTTCTCATTGAATAACAATGTTATAACAAGATTTCCCCCAAGGAAGCAATTTGACAAACAAGATTTTACTTGCAGTTTATCCAAATATAACAATATTATTTTCAAAAGATACTCTTCAAGAAGCAAGTTATTGACTTCATAATGTGTTATGATCAGGAATGAATGAAAAATCCACATTATTATGATTCATATTTGTTTCTTAGAATACACCTTAGAATGCAAATATAATTTATTATCATTCTGGTGTTTGAATTGAATAGTTTATGTAATTGATACATTTTGAATCACAATGTTGAGCGATTATAAATTAATCATCAAATATCTAATGATGCTTATGGTACAAAATAGAAAGATATAAACACGTATCTAGGAAGTCTGATCATTTTACGAGAGTCCCTTTAGTTATATTTCTGGAATATTTTAAAGAATTCAGTGTCATTCAAAGGTCTTCCATTTTAATTATAAAAATATTACCCTTTTAAGATTTAAAAAAATTAATGTACCATTTCAAAACTGAAAGACTTACTATATTTAGAACTATACCATTTCCAAAATTCTAAAATATATTTTGATTAATTGTCTTTTCATGCGTGATTTGTCCTTCCTGAGAATCCTTTCTGTCCTAATAACGCTACTGTTTCTCCTCTCTCTAGTTCAAAAAGCACTTAAGTGCCTACTATAGAATAAGCTCTGTGCTAAGCTACAAAGATGCAGATATTTTAAAAAATAATGATCCTCAACCTAAGCCACTTTTATATTCCAGTGGACTTAACAAATATATTACATACAATTTCAAATACTGTCAAAAGTGTTATTATTAACTCACAGAACATGGCTACTTATTGCATCCAGAAGATTCAAGAAAATTTTCCTAGTGAAATAAAATAATGCTTGAACTGAGATTTGAAAGATGCTTAATGCTAGATAAAACAGGCATGAAAATGCACTTTGAGAAGAGGAAATAGCAGAAGCATAAGTACAGAGGCAAAGAGTAATATGAAATATATCATGATCATGAAATATATAAAGAGATGTGAACAGATGGAAATCTTCCTCATAAAAAAGCCAGTATGTATGTCCTTTGCATCCTAAAAAAAAGAAAAAAAAAAAAAAAAAAGAAATATATCATGATCATTATAGGCAGATTGTTTGCTCTAGACTGTAAAATAAATTCAGAACAAGAGGGGGTTGAGACTGGAGACATATGTGTGAGCCAAATTGTTTATACTGTTCTTTAATCTCCATTTGCCTCACAAATAAGATGGAAATGTTTTGGAAAGATATTGGAAGACATAGTGTATTTTCTACCTTTAAAATGTTTTCTGTAAGGGGCCACAGTATAATACTCTAACAGTATAATATGAATTATTATCCTTTAACAATAATGTAGGATGATGAAATACTATTGGTGATAACGTTATTTTCTGTGATTGCTTTGTCACTATTCCCTAGCTCTCTGGCTTTAACTCCTAAGAATTGTAAATGGAGAGTACATGAATGTGTATTCCCCTTTCTTCATGTTTTTGTGAGGAGAGCCTTCCACCACAGTGGTGCTCCTGTTTTCATGTCTTGCCTCTATTCTTACTCACCAACCTGAAGCAGGTGGAAAGACATCGAATGGGTGACTTGGGAATATGAACTGGTTACATGTAACTCAGCCCACTCTCATTCCTCTTCAGTTCTGCCTGCCCTCAGTAAAAGGTGCTGCCCTTTGAGAGAGAGACAGAGAGAGAGAGAGAGTGTGTGTGTGTGTGTGTGTGAGAGAGAGAGAGAGAGAGAGAGAGAGAGAGAGAGTGTGTGTGTGTGTGTGTGAGAGAGAGAGAGAGAGAGAGAAAGAGAAGGAGAGAGAGAGAGAGATGGTTTGGCTGTGTCCTCTTGATTTTTAATAGCCATAATCCTCACATGTCAAGGGACAGACCAAGTGGAGGTAATTTGATTACACGGGCAGTTTTCCCCATGCTATTCTCATGATAGTGAATGAATTTTCACAATATCTTACGGTTTTATAAGTGTTCAGTAGTTCTTCCTGCATTCATTCTCCTGCCTGCCACCTTGTGAAGAAGGTGCCTTGCTTTCCCTTTGTCTTCAGCCATGAGTGTAAGTTTCCTAAGGTCTCCCAGCCATGCTGTACTGTGAGTCGATTAAATCTCTTTCCTTTATAAATTACCTAGTCTCAGGCAGTTCTTTACAGCAGCATGAAAATGAGCTAACATAGTGTGTATGTGTTTGTGCGTGTACATGCACTGTAACGGCTGGAGATGTTGGGATCTGCCAGTTTGTGGGTAATAAGGATAATTCAAAGGTCAACTGTTAAGCTGATTTTACCAAAGATTTAAGCATAGCATATGGACATGATTTCAAGGGAAATTTTGTTGTTCTTTCCATCTACCTAGTCATTTCTCAGTTGGTTTCAACGTCAAACAGAGGAGAGAAGGGTGCCATGAATTAATCTTCTAAACCTCTAACATATATGAAGGAACTATTTAGTATGTATTCCTAATTGGAATGGGCCCATTTAAATGTATGATTGGGATGAAAGTTTTGTGTGTACTTATTTCACTCTTTATTTCACTTAATAATTCCTGGAATCCATTCCAATTGCTCATGCTGCCCAATAGTCTGTCCAGGCTTTCTCTCCCTTCCTCAGATACAGCTTCTATTCAGCATGAAGATTTACATGACTGTTTAATAAATTTCTCTGGAGTAACAAGATAATAAGTAGTGATGAGTTTTTGAGCTGCCGCTACTGAATAATACATATGCAATTGAGCGTATGTTCTCTGGATGCCAAATATCTTAATCCAAATATGTTACTCTAAAAGTAGAAAATTCAGATTCAATGACAAGCTTTGGAAAGTTACTTATGAACAGATGGGCTTTGTGATATGTTTGTATTACATCAAGTTGATAACTAAATATTTCATCTAAATACAAGCATACCTGGTTTTATTGTGCTTTGCTGTACTGCACTTTGCAGATACTGCATTTTTTACAAATTGAAGTTTTTTGGCAATACTGAGTCTAGCAAGTCTGCTGGCACCATTTTACTAACAGCATGTGCTTACTCTCTGCCTGTGTCACATTTTGGTAATTCTGATGGATCTGAGCAAAGTAAATTGAAAAACTTCTGGAAAGGTTCACCAATCTAGATGCCATTCAAAACACTGGTGATTCATGCATGGAGGTCAAAATAACGATATTAGCCTGAGTTTGGAAGAAATTGATTCTAACCTTCATGGATGATTTTGAGGGGTTCAAGACTACAATGGTGGATGTAACTGTCAAGTGTGGTGGAAATTGTAAGAAAACTAGGATTAGAGGTGGATCCTGAAGATGTGAATGAATTGCTGCAATCTCATGGTAAAATATCAGTGGATGAAAAGTTGCTTCCTACAAATGAGCAGAGAGATGGGAGATGGGATCCACTCTTGGTGAAGATGCTATGAGCATTGTTGAAATGACAATAATGGATTTAGTATAGTACATAAACTTAGTTGATAAAGCAGCAACAGAATTTGAGAGGATTTCTTTGATTGTGAAAGAAGCTCTGCTGTAGCTAAAATGGCACCATACAACATTGCATATTACAGAGAAATCCTTCATGAAAGGAAGAATCAATTAACGTGTCAAACTTTATTGTCTTATTATTGTCTTATTTTAAGTAATTGCCACAGCTACTCCAACCTTCATGAGCCACTACCCTGACTGATCAGTAGCCATCAATATCAAAGCAAGACTCTCCACCAGCAAAAAAGATTACCATGTCCTGAAGGCTCAGATGATTAGACTTTTCTAGAAATAAAGTATTTTTAGGCTGGGCACAGTGGCTCATGCTGATAATCCCAGCACTTTGGGAGACCACGGTGGGTGGATCACTTGAGGTTAGGAGTTCAAGGCCAGCCTGGCCAACATGGTGAAACCCTGTCTCTACTAAAAATACAAAATTAGCTGAGTGTGGTGACAGGCACCTGTAATCACAGGTTCTTGGGAGGCAGAGGTATGAGAATTGCTTACACCCAGGAGGTGAAGTTTGAAATGAGCCAAGATCAAGCCACTGAACTCCAACCTGGGTGACAGTGAGATCCTGTCTCAAAAAAAAAAATTTTTTTTTAAATTAAGTTATGTATATTATTTTTAGACACAATGCTATTGAGCACTTAATAGTTATAATATAAACATAACTTTTATAAACACTTGGAAACCAAAAAATTGGTATGTTTCACTTTATTTCAGTGGTCTGGAACCAAACATGCATATCTGCAGTATATCTCTGTGTTTCTCTCTTATCTATCTATCCTTTTGTATTTTTGTGTTTGTATAGAGATATACAAACACATTAGATGTGTGAATAGACTATAGTGTAATGTACAAATAAGTTTAATATATACTAAAAAACCAAAAATTATGTGATTTATTGCAATGTTTACTTTATTGTGGGATCTGGAATCAAACCCATAGCATCTTCAAGGTAGTCTTGCATGTGAGTAATAATTGGTTAGAGTTTATTAGCGGAGCCCCAGGTAACAACAGCAAGTAAGGCAGTAGCAGTGTTGCAAACATTGTAGGATGTCTCACTCAACATAATGTATAATATTTATTCCATTGCTTGTCTCTCTTATAGAAACACGATAGTGAAATACCAACTGTCATGCCTCGGGGAGTACATGTGACACAGTTCTAGTCACTGAGATGTCAACAATAATCCCTGATGTGGCATCCCTTCTCAAATAATGTAATGTTAGAAGAAAGCTTTTAGGCCACCCTTTCCCTCCTGCCTAGTGTGCTGAAAATATAAGGATGTATATGCCATGTTTTAATAATAAAGTGAAATTTAGATGTTGAAGATTGTTTGCGTTGACATCCTTGAACACCATATGAAAAATAGGTTCCATATTTCAACCACTATTCATTGAATTTATTACTCACAAACACATTACTGACAATGGTAACAAGTGCATTACAACTTTGGATAGGTCATGATTTTTAGCTGCAGACACTTGAAATTAATCTAGCTGGTTTATTCTTTATGAAATTGGTTAGTGGAAGTCACATAATACAGAATTGTTGGGATGGTTTTTAAGCTTGGCTACTATATATGTAAGAGATATACTTGAAGAACAACATATTTAGACAAAATGCCCAACCACTCCATGGGGTCACTGAAAGGGAAAGAGATTGCCACTTCCACTGCCTCTACAACAGGATCTAGAAGCTAGAAATTTTGTCAAATCTTCCCCAGGAAACCCACATGCAACAGTTGCTTCATGTTCTTTATCTCTTCCTTCATGTTTTATGCAGGCACATCTGCTTGGCAGAACCTAAGTCGCATGCCTGCACATTTAGTTAAAAGGATATTTGGAAAATGCAGCCTCTATTTTTCAAGAAAGCAAGCCAAAAAAGTATTGAAATGAGTGTTTGAGTGGTGAGTGAGTTAATATAAAGTGTCTGCAACAAACTCTGCCAAGCTTGATTGGTATTGACTTCCTGGAGTGGTGTTCTGAGGAGTGGCTGAACATATGCATGCTCAGCCAGAAACAGTGACATGATTCATTAGTGATATCTGTTGAGATACAGAGAGAAAGTTTGGATATGGTTGCTGCTTATTGTTTCATCTCCAAGCAAATACTGAAATAAAAAGGCCACTAGAGAGTGGCAGCTGGGGATGTGAGACAGATCAATAATTATAGGAAAGTAAGATCTGAAAAACACTAAGCTACTATAACTGCTGAGCTGCTAAGTCTCAGGAGGAATTGAAGGAACTGAGATTGCAAAGAGACAATGGAAGTAGGACAGTCCTGGAACAGAAATATACAAATTAGCTCTTTTCCCCATGAGCTGAAGTTATTTTGGCATTTGTTTAGTCAATCTTTAGTTTATGGGCAAACAAACAAACAAATATGAATTTAACTTGGGCTGAAAATCCATTTTAGACACACCTGCTTCTGAAATCTTACTGAAGCATATTATATGAAAGAGTCTTTACCTTTAAGATCTACAGAAAATAATAGACTAAGACAAAAAATATGTAATTTCTAGGCCCATAAAACATATCTGGCTGTTTTATTTTATATGTGAAGAATCTGTTACCCAGAGTTACTATGGCTTATATGTAAGATAAAAATGTGAGCAAAATATTGCTATAAGTATTTCTCAGACCTGTGCTTTTTCTATTAATAATAATAATAGAATTATTATTATTCAATAATCCATATTAAGATACCATTTTCTTAAATGGTATATTAATACCATTTAATGATTATGAATAATGAAGAAATATATACAATAATGTCTCCATGAACAAGCAGTTTGTAATGAAATGGATGAACAAAGCCACGTAAAGACTGCATAAAAACAAAGTATGAAGTTGGAACCAGTCAGAATTTTAAGTTCAATGAGCAGAACCTGTCTCTATGTGAAAAAGCAGAATATGAGTTTATTAAAATAATCATTGGAAAAACCAAAGAGCAAAGTTTTAATTAATTTCCAGAAACAAGGTAAAAAACATACTACAGTATTGATGTGTTAAATATTCCTACAAGTACTTCTGTTTTTACAGGTGTCACTTTTCATAATTTGCCACTCTCCTCACTAGCCGAGAGAAACAGATGCTTCTTTAGAAGCCACCAAGTCAAGGTCAGCTACAGGGAAGAGTGGGATCGTGAATAGCTAGCATTTTCAGTTTTGTAGAAGGAGAGTATTTACCTGTCTCCATCAGTATTGTTAAAGTAAGGAAATCTCCTAACATAATGAGAAATTAAAAGGCTAGGTATTCATAGATTTAAAAACTGTCAATCACAAAAAGCTATGAGATCTTGAAGAGATAGCTGTACTCCTATGTTCACTGCAGCATTATTTATAAGACACAAGACATGAAAACAACCTAAATGTACACTAATGAATGGATAAAGAAAAATGTGGTATACACATACAATAAAACATTATTCATTCTTAGAAAAGAAAGAAATTCTGTCATATGTAGCACCATGAATAAGTCTAGAGAACATTATGCTAAGTGCAATAAACCAGGTGAAGAAAGAAAAACACTGTGATATCATTTATTTGTGGAATCTTACAAAGTAAAACTCATAGCTACTCATGCGACAGAGAATGGTATGATGGTTGCTAGGGGCTGGGAAGACAAGAAAACAGGCATTTGCTGTTGGACAGGTATAAAGTTTCAGTTATTCAAGTTGAAGAATTTCTAGAGATCTGCTATGCAACAGTGTGTCTATCTATAGTTAACAATACTGTGGCTTATCTGGGCAAGATGGCCGAATAGGAACAGCTTCAGTCTGCAACTCCCAGCGAGATCAACACAGAAGGCAGATGATTTCTGCATTTCTAACTGAGGTACCCTGCTTATCTCACTGGGACTTGTTAGACAGTGGGTGCAGCCCGCAGAAAGTGAGCAGAAGCAAGATGGGGTGTCATCTCCCCCAGGAAACACAAAGGGTCAGGGAATTCCCTCCCTTAGCCAAGAGAAGCCTGGAGGGACTGTGCTGTGCTATCCAGCCCAGATACTATGCTTTTCCCATGATCTTCACAACCCACAGACCAGAAAATTCCCTTGGGTGCCTATACCACTGGGGCCCTGTGTTTCAAACACAAAACTGGGCAGCTGTTTGGGAAGACACCAAGCTAGCTACAGGAGTTTTTTCTTTTTTTTCGTACCCCAGTGGTGCTTGGAATGCCAGCGAGACAGAAATGTTCATTGCCCTGTTAAGGGGGCTGAAGCCAGGGAGCCAAGTGGTCTAACTCAGTGGCTTCCATCCTTACAGAGCTCAGCAAGCTAAGATCCACTGGCTTAAAATTCTTGCTGTCGCTGCCAGCGCAGCAGTCTGAAGTCAACCTGGTACACTCGAGCTTGGTGGCAGGAGGGGTGTCTGCATTACTGAGGTTTGAGTAGGTGGTTTTCCTTTCACAGTATAAACATAGCCACCACCAAGTTCAAACAGGCAAAGCCCACCACAGCTTGGCGAAACTGCTGTAGCCAGACTGCCTCTCTAGATTCCTTCTCTCAGGGCAGGGCATCTCTGAAAGAAAGACAGCAGCCCCAGTCAGGGGCTTATAGATCAAACTCCCATCTCCTTGGGACAGAGCACATAGGGGAAGGGGCGGCTGTGGGTGCAGCTTCTGCAGACTTAAATGTTCCTGCCTGCTGGCTCTGAAGAGAGCAGTGGATCTCCTATAATAGCTCTAGAGCTCTGCTCTGGGACAGATGCCTCCTCAAGTGGGTCCTTGACTCCCATGCTTCCTGACTGGGAGATACCTCCCAGCAGAGGTCAACAGACACTTCATACAGGAGAGCTCCAGCTGGCATCTGCCAGGTGCCCTTCTTGGATGAAGCTTCCAGAGGAAGAAACAGGCAGCAATCTTTGCTATTCTGCAGCCTCTGCTGGTAATACCCAGGCAAACAGGGTCTAGAGTGGACCTCCAGCAAGCTCCAGCAGACCTGCAGCAGAGGGACCTGACTGTTAAAAGGAAAAGTAACAGAAAGGAAAAGCTTCAACATCAACAAAAAGGATGTCCACACTGAAACCCCATTCAAAGGTCACCAACTTGAAAGAAGAAAGGTAGATAAATCCATGAAGCTGAGTAAAACCCAGGGCAAAAAGGCTGAAAACTCCAAAAAACAGAATGTCTCTTCTCCTCCAAAAGATCGCAGTTCCTTACCAGCAAGGGAACAAAACTGGATGGAGAATGAATTTGATGAATTGGCAGAAGTAAGTTTCAGAAGGTAGGTAATAACAAACTCCTCTTAGTTAAAGAAACATGTTCTACCCCAATGCAAGGAAGCAAAGAACCTTGAAAAACAGTTAGAGGAATTGCTAACTAGAATAACCAGTTTAGAGAAGAACATAAATGACGAGATGGAGCTGAAAAACACAGCATGAGAACTTAATGAAGCATATACAAGTATCAATAGCTGAATCAATCAAGAATAAAGGATGTCAGAGATTGAAGATCAACTTAAAGAAATAAAGAGGAAGACAAGATTAGAGAAAAAAGAATGAAAATAAATGAACAAAGCCTCCAAGAAATATGGGACTATGTTAAAAGACCAAACCTACATTTGATTGGTGTATCTGAAAGTGATGGGGAGAATGGAACCAAGTTAGAAAACACACTTCAGTATATTATCCAGGAGAACTTCCTCAACCTAGCAAGACTGGCCAACATTCAAATTCAGTAAATATAGAGAACACTACAAAGATATTCCTCGAGAAGAGCAACCCATTACACATAATCGTCAGATTCACCAAGGTTGAAATGAAGGAAAAAATGTTAAGGGGAGGCAGAGGAAGCTCGGGTTACCCCCAAAGGGAAGCCCATTAGACTAATAGCGGATCTCTCTGCAGAAACCCTATAAGCCAGAAGAGAGTGGGGGCCAATATTCAATATTCTTAAAGAAAATAATTTTCACCGGGCGCGGTGGCTCAAGCCTGTAATCCCAGCACTTTGGGAAGCCAAGGCGGGTGGATCATGAGGTCAAGAGATCGAGACCATCCTGGTCAACATGGTGAAACCCTGTCTCTACTAAAAATGCAAAATATTAGCTGGGCATGGTGGCACGTGCCTGCAATCCCAGCTACTCAGGAGGTTAAGGCAGGAGAATTGCCTGAACCCAGGAGGCGGAGGTTGCGGTGAGCCGAGATTGCGCCATTGCACTCCAGCCTGGGTAACAAGAGTGAAACTCCGTCTCAAAAAAAAAAGAAAATAATTTTCAACCCAGAATTTCACATCCAGACAAACTAAGCTTCAGAAGTGAAGAAGAAAATAAAATCTTTTACAGAGAAGCAAATGCTGAGAGATTTTGTCACCACCAGGCCTGCTTTATAAGAGCTCCTGAAGGAAGCACTAAATATGGAAAGGAAAAACCAGTACCAACCACATCAAAAACATACCAAATTGTAAAGACCATCGACACTATGAAGAAACTGCATCAACTAACTGGCAAAGTAACCAACTAGTATCATAATGACAGAATCAAATTCAAAGATAGCAATATTATCCTTATATGTAAATGAGATAAATGCCCCAATTAAAACACACAGACTGGTAAATTAGATAAAGAGTAAAGACTCATCAATGTACTGTATTCAGGAGACCCATCTCACGTGCAAAGACACACAGCCTCAAAATAAAGAATTGGAGAAATATTTACCAAGCCAATGGAAATCCAAAAAGATCAGGGGTTGCAATCCTAGTCTCTGATAAAACAGACTTTAAACCAACAAAGATCAAAAAAGACAAGGGCATTACATAATGGTAAAGGGATCAATGCAACAAGAAGAGTTAACTATCTTAAATATATATGCACCCTATACAGAAGCACCCAGATTCATAAAGCAAGCCAAGACAATCCTAAGCAAAAAGAACAAAGCTGGAAGCATCATGCTACCTGACTTCAAACTACAAGGCTACAGAAACCAAAACAGCATGGTACTGGTACCAAAATATATAGAGAGACCAATGGAGCAGCACAGAGGCCTCAGATTTAATACCACACATCTACAACCATCTGATCTTTGACAAGCCTGACAAAAACAAGCATTGGGGAAAGGATTCCCTATTTAATAAATGATGTTGGGAAAACAGCCTCGTCTTATACAGAAAACTGAAACTGGACTCCTATACAAAAATTAACTTAAGATGGATTAAATACTTAAACATAAGACCTAAAACCATAAAAACCCTAGAAGAAAACCTAGGCAATACCATTCAGGATATAGCCATGGGCAAAAACTTCATGACTAAAACACCAAAAGCAATGGCAACAGAAGCCAAAATTGACAAAAGGGATTTAATTAAACTAAAAAGCTTCTGCACAGCAAAAGAAACTATCATCATAGTGAACAGGCAACCACAGAACAGGAGAAAATTTTTGCAATCTGTCCAACTGATAAAGGGCTAATATACAGAATCTACAAGAAACTTCAAAAATTTACAAGAAAAAAGCAACCCCATCAAAAAATGGGCAAAGAATATGAACAGATGCTTCTCGAAGACATTTATGTGGCCAAGAAACATGAAAAAAAGCTCATCATCACTGGTCATTAGAGAAATGCAAATCAAAGCCACAGTGAGACCATCTCATGCCAGTTAGAATGGTGATCATTAAAAGTCAGAAGACAACAGATGCTGGAGAGGGTGTGGAGAAATAGGAATGTTTTTATACCTTTGGTGGGAGTGGAAATTAATTCAACCATTGTGGAAGACAGTGTGACGATTCCTCAAGGATATGGAACCAGAAGTACCATTTGACCCAGCAATCCCATTACTGGGTATATACCCAAAGGATTCTAAATCATTCCACTATAAAGACATATGCACATGTATGTTTATTGCAGCACTGTTCACAATAGCAAAGACTTGGAACCAACCCACATGCCCATCAATGTTAGACTGAATAAAGAAAATGTGGCACATGTGCACCATTAAATACTATGTAGTCATAAAAAAAGGATGAGTTCATGTCCTTTGCAGGGACATGGACGAAGCTGGAAATCATCATTCTCAGCACCTACCACAGGAACAGAAA
Source organism: Sapajus apella (assembly GCF_009761245.1). NCBI lineage: Eukaryota > Metazoa > Chordata > Mammalia > Primates > Cebidae > Sapajus > Sapajus apella. The sequence goes on from NW_022436942.1 coordinate 33,891,596, forward strand.
ATCAAACACTGGATGTTTTCACTCATAAGTGGAAGTTGACCGATGAGAACACATGGACACAAGGAGGGGAATATCACATACTAGGGCCTGTCAGGGGACCAGGGACTAGAGGAGGGAAATCATCAGGAGAAATACCTAATATAGATGATATGTTGGTGGGTGCAGCAAACCTCCATGGCACATGTATACCTATGTAACAAACCTGCACATTCTGCACATGTATCTGAGAACCTAAGGTATAATAATAATAATAAAAATACTGCATTGTGCACTTAAAATGTTAAGAAAATGCATTTCATGTTAAGAGTTTATACTATGATTATAAAAAGATGTAAAAATACAAAGAAACAAAACAGAAAGCTAATTTAAAAAAAACAAAAACAGAAAGCATATGGTCTAATATTTTTCCTAGTACAAATAATTTTAAGAATAATTAATACTAAAATTCTTCTCTCATGTCCTGTTTTCAGGAATGAGAATGATTATTAGTTATTCCATGAAATTTTGCTGTATTAAGTATGTTGTACAAGGACTTTTTATTAATTTACATATATATATATATCAGAATGACAAAGAATGTATAAATATGTATACATCAGAAACAGAAATATGAATATAGTTTTATCTTTTGTTTATTACTTTGCCCCAAACGCATCTGGTTTCTGACTTGATATAATGGTCTTTAATTCATTTGTCCTCCAGGGCAAATACTTTTTTAGCCAATATATCTTCTGGGAGTGAAGGCACAAGCATTTTGCTTCCTTAACTCTGCCAAAGCAGTCTGTTTTGCATTTTAAGGTCATTCTATTGCTGTCATAGATAAACAAAGGACCTGTAGAAATTAAAGTCATTTTCTCTTCAGCTAATAATCTCTGCCTATGTTGACTATATTTAGCTGTCACGTTAGTTCTTATCATTAGATGTGTATTTTAGGATAACTGGAGCAAGTGTTACCTATTGAAAAAACATTGAAAATCGGTTCATCTTATTGAAGGAAAATAGGATAAATCATGCGTGGAAACTTAAATGAAAAACATAAACAACACTCCATAACTTGTAATTATTTCTATATTGGTAGTTTAACCTTTAGAGAAAGTAAATAGTTTCTTTCTCTTGGGTGTCTATATCATCTTAGCAGCTTTTTATAAAGCAGTTCTGTTTCCACATTTTATTAGCTTTTCAAGCACAGACATCTGTCACTAAACAATTTCCTCAAAACTGTGGCCAAAATAAATGAAAATCATATTTGAAAAGACATATTTACAAATAAACACTTATTTGAGATTCAGTAACACTTTGCTTTTATTCTTCTTATGGAATTTTATTCTGAAATCGATTGACTTTTAAATATATTTTTCTCTTATCTTAAAATAACTGAAGTGTGAAGATGAATAATTTTATTTTTAAAGAAATTCATGATACTCAAAAGTAAAATGTTTCTTGCTTTTTCTGTTCAGAAGTCAACACCTTTCTTTCAATGATTTGTAACTTTTCTCAATATTAACATTATTTTCTAATGCAAAGAAGTCTAAATTGAAGTCAGTTGAAAAAATCCTTACCGTTAAGAGTGTTTTCTGGTATTTCTAATTTGAATTCCATTACAGTGGAAGAAGAAAAAAGGTGGAGATGAAAGGCACAATGGGAAGTCAAGGAAGGCATAAGATGACATTGAATTAGGATATCAGTAATTATAATGAAAAGCCAAGGAGAACTGAGGAATAAAGAAGAGTGTTAGCTGAATTCTATACAGAAGCAATGTATCAGGACATTTAGAAATAGCTGTAAAGCTGTTAGGTTTACGATTTAAATTTTTAATTCATCTGGAGTTAATTTTAGTGTAAGGTGTAAGGAAGGGGTCCAGTTTTAGCTTTCTGCCCATAGTTAGCCAGTTTTCCCAAAACTACTTATTAAGCAGGGAATCCTTTCCCCATTGCTTGTTTTTGTCAGGTTTGTCAAAGATCAGATAAATTGTTCTGTTTTAAAGACACATGCACAGTATGTTCATTGCAGCATTGTTTACAATAGCAAAGACCTGGAACCAACCCAAATGCCCATCAGTGATAGACTGGACAAAGAACATGTGGCAAATATAGACCATGGAATACTATACAGCCATAAAAAAGATGAGTTCATGTTCCTTGTAGAGACATGGATGAATCTGGAAACTATCATTCTCAGGAAACTGACACAAGAACAGAAAACAAAACACCACATGTTCTCACTCATAGGTGGGTGTTGAACAATGAGAACACATGGACACAGAGAAGGGAGCATCATATGCTGGGGTCTGTTGGTGGGGGGGGGGGGGGGGGGGGGGGTAAGGTGGGGGTGGGGAGGTTGGGGAGGGATAACATGGGGAGAAATGCCAGATATAGGTGTTGGGGAATGGAGGTAGCAAACCACCTTGCCATGTATGTACCTATGCAACAATCTTGTATGATCTGCACATGTACTCTAGAACCTAAAGTACAATTAAAAAAAAAAAGAAATAACTGTAAAGTTTTGAAACTGGATGAGTACTCAGAGAATAGTGACTGCTATTGAACTAAAATACGGAAATGTTTTATGTATTTATTAATTTTTTCCTAAGACTCTACGGTCATGTTTCTTCCCTTTGGAAAAAGTCAATCAAAAGTGAGAAATATTAAACAGACAAAAAAATAGAATTAAATATAAGACATGAGGAAAGGATTTTAATGCATTTCCAAATCCTAATTCTAATTCTTCCTGTGGTTTAGTTGTATACCTGCCTTATATACAACTTTGTTGTTTCGTAGAATCTGAATATCCTTTCAATTAATTTACTTTTATTTCAACTACATAGATTTCAGTTTCTGTTCTTTGCAAGAAAAATATTACCAAGAAATAAAGTAGGAAAATATATCTAGTATAGAAAATAAAGTGGTCAGAATTCACATAATTACTGCTCGAGAGGCAAAAACCTCCATGCCATTTGCCTCAGGTAGGTATTATATAAATTTCATCTGTGTCTAGGATGGGAAATGCTGTCACACTAAGATAAAGACAAGATTTTCTTGAATCTCCAGTGTTCTCATTTCCAGAAGCAGGAATTAGAAACACTGAGGAATGAAGGTGTTTAGAAGGTATACCTGTGGGCAAGGAGTTTCACTTTAGATTTTGAAGTAAAAATACACATTGCATCATATAACAAGACACAGCCTGGGATTGAGGAAAAATTATTTACAGTGACTTTAAGGAGAATGCAAGGGTGTGGGTTCTTAAATTAGGGGAGGGAGGATGGAGACAGGAACCAGCACTTTACTGAAGAAAATAACTCCCCAGGTCAGAGGACAAAGGCACAATTTCCCTTTAAGGGCGAACAATTTTTGCTCTACCAGCCAAGGAGATTATTTTCTAGACCAATATTGTCCAATAAAAATATAACACATGTTATTTCATACTTTCTAGTAGCCACACTAATAAAAGTAAAAAGAAACAGATGAAATTAACTTAATAATACATTTTAATTCAATATATCCAAATTATTATTTCAAATTATAATCAACTTAAAAATATTGCAAAGATATTTAACATTTTGTACCAAGTCTTCAAAGTCCACTGTGTACTTTACACTCACATCACATCTGAACTTGGACTATCCACATTTCTGTACTCAGTAGCCACAAGAACATTGTGGCTTCAGTCCTGAACCTGCAAGTTTGTACAACAGAGTGGTGGGCAACACTGCTGTCCTCCCCCTCTTCAAATACTCCTTTTGTCTTTCCTTTCAACCCCTGTATGTAGAGTCAGAAGATATTAATTTTAAAATCTTGCCATAAATTGATTTAAAGTTCCAGAACAAAATGAGCCAAAATCAGACCTTACTAAATCAAATGCTCCCTTCAAGAGTTCCTAAATTTTAAGTGGAATTTTAATCTAAAGTTAATGTAGGAGTTTCCTTGGCAACCACTGAGGCAGATATTATGGTTTTTCTTTGTTGGCTGTCCTGAAAGGTGAGCACTATCCTTTCCTACCTCCCCGGACATGTATTGTAGGTGAATCTCCACACAGTGATGGAGAATAGAACGTAGACTCAACCAGTTAGCTAACCAAATAAAGTCCATAACTAGATGCATGTTAAAAAATGAGCATACACTTCTTTTTGTTTGTTTTTTTCCTGAGACGGAGTCTCACTCTGTTGCCAGGCTGCGGTGCAGTGGGGCAGCCTTGGCTCACTGCAACTTCTGCATCCCAGGTTCAAGCGATGCTCCTGCCTCAACCTCCAGAGTAGCTGGGGCTACAGGTGCGGGCCACCATACCAAGCTAATTTTTGTATTTTTAGTAGAAACGGGGTTTCACCATGTTAGATAGGATGGTCTCAGTCTCTTGATCTGGTGATCAGCCCGCCTCCACCTTCCAAAGTGCAGGGATTACAGGCATGACCCACCTCACTCAGCCCATTTCTTTTTTCTCATCAAACTGTCCTGAGTTTGCTTTTACCTGAACAGGAACCCATTTGTAATTCTCTTTTCCTTTAAAGCCCTTTTCAATAGGAAGTTCTATGATTCCCTGATTCCCAGTGCTCAAACACAAACACAGAGCATTATATTGTGCTCCATATACAATAGTGACAAAATATATGGTCTCAGCCCTCCTGGAGCTTATAGGCAAGAGAGTGATAGTAAACATTTGAAGTCACAAATTAAGAAGAGTTCTTGCACATTACAGAGCATGGAAAGGTATCTCTGAGGTATCCAGGGTTTTTCTGTGATAGAAAGCTATAATTTGAGTTCCTGCCGCAACAAAGGAACAACAAATAGCACAAGCCAAGTCAAAAGGCCTTTCTTTTTACTTCTATCATCCCTTCTTCTAACTCTCCAGTAGAAGTCAACAGTAGAACAGCTGGTGGGAAAGGAAATCAAGTAAGGAAAGCAAATGAGAAAAAATAAAATTTCCAGGGCCTGCCTTTTGCCCTCCCTGTTGAGTCCAGGGCCACAAGTAAAGGCTGAGCTGATTATGGGGAAGAAACACTGAGGTAGGCGAGACAGTAGGATTTAACTCAGATTAATTTATACGTTGTGGTACGTTTTTAAACCTGACAATTCTAATTGAATTCTAATGCTAATACCCCCAGAGAATTGTGGATTTTCCCAAAATGTTGCTAAGAGGTTGGGCAGGGAGATCCGGGAGAGTGGTTGTATATATAGTGGCAGGAGAGGACAAAACAATAGTCTTATTCTTCTTCTGATTATGCCTCCCACATTTGGCATATTCAATAAATAATTTATAGATATCTCTCTCTGCCACTCTGTTACAAATTTCTTAACAGCAGGGAGAAGTTTAGTATGTAAAGTGCCTAACACAATGCTTAGCATCTAATGTGTTAGTAATTCCAATGCGCCTTAAAGGGTGGCGTCACCTATCATCACATAATAATGACCTGTTAACCAGAATCCATATCCAATAGGTCCAGAATAGTTTCAGATTTGATTGTTTGAAATTGAACCAGAATCAATATATAATAGGTCCAGAGTAGTTTCAGATTTCATTGTTTGAAATTGAAATCCTGTGCATTTATTTTGTGTAATACACCAATTACAATGCCTTGAGACTCCTGCTACTAGGTTGCTATTAGATTTTCCCTTAAAGTTTCCCCACCAATTATTGAGTTCTCCTGGATACTGCACCAAATTGACCTAAAAACGAATTCCTTTTGTTCTCCACTTTCCTTGCTGCTTCCTTCTCTGCCTGGGACCCTCACAAAGTCATTGTTCTTAAATCTTATTCTCACTTCTAGAGTATGGAGAAACCGTTTCCCTTAAAATATAATCTATCTAAATTGAGACAAAATATAAATTATGAAGAATATTTATTTTAACTAATAAAAAAACCTAGAATCCATAAAATACAAGGTGTGGATAGTTTACTCAAGGCCCTTGTTATATTTTATGTGTAAGCTGATGCACTTTTAAGAAGAAAAAAATAAAGCATCGTAAAGTTTTTCATTAGTATTATTCTTTAACTATTTATGTTTTTGCTCTAACATTAATTTCTGTGAGCTTTGTGATGCAAATCTATGTTCACCTATTTAATAGCTTTGTTAGTCTTCCTTTTGCACTTATGAAAAGCTTTAATTCACTTAATTTTTTTGGTAGTGAAAGAAGCATACTCAAGCAATAGCAGCAGTAAGTGATCACTAGATGGCAGCATAACTCAATTCTTAAATACATTTCAAATGCTACTATTTTTCCTATTACTGGCATTTGTTTCAAAAACTTCAATGACTAAAACATTATAGTGAAATAATATGTTACTTCATCTTAAATATTAGTTGCAAATAACCACACACAATCTTGAAAATAAGGCCAATGCATTAGTTTTTCTCCAAGTAAAGAAGGCAGTGGCCATTTTAACTATTGAAAGTACATTACGTAATGCTAAAGCCTAAATTCATGAGTAAAGTTCATGAATTTTGGAATCTGATACAACTGAATTTAAATCTGGCTCTGTTCTTTCCCTGTCGTAAACATTAGAAAACTTTTTAAGTTGAACTTTTATATACCTCAGTTCTCAAAGAATCTCTTCATAATTAGAATCTTTTGAAGCAGCATTTTCATGTGCATTATAATTTTTACATAAAATGTGAATTATTTGTTTTTTAACAATTAAAATTCTATAACATTCATTATTTGTAGTATAAATATTGAATTTCAATAATTCTAGCTTCATTATTTTATAAATGCATCATGTGAGTAAATAGTATTCCTCTACTTTTTAAATGTGCTATCTTTAATTTGCATCTCTCTCAGTTCTCAGGCAAAAATGACCACACAATAGATGCTTGATAAATGCCTGTTACCCTGATTTGAAGGAGATCACTCACTGTGAAAGTGATTAATTTACTTCAAGAATACCACCTCTTTACTGTATGAAAAAACAGAGGCTTACGATTTTAATAGACATTCATAAGGTCATACAATTTGTTGAGGCAGATCCAAGATTAGAAACAAATTATCTCCCTAATATACCACATACTGGCTCTTGTTTTCTTCATAATCATCCACCATGACCCCAGCTAGAAACTTTAGATATAATTATGCCCTCTTTCTCCCTCACCCACCAAACTTAATCACAAATTCATGCCAAATCTACCTCCAAAAGTGTCTTGAATCCATCTCATTTTATTCATCCAAATTTCCAGTCTTTAGTAAAAACCTTTATTAAGTCACCTGTATAATTATGATAGTATCTGGAATGATATCCTGTTCCTAGCCAGGGACTTCTACTGTCTTACCAATTTTCTCCTTGAAATATTTGAGTTCACTTTGATGTAAATGGGAGTGTAAATCAGGGTGCTCTCAAAAGCATATTATTTTTAGTTCTCAAAATTTGTAAGAAGTGACCCACATGCTTACAATGGCATGGAATAAAGATAATGTGTTAATCTCAATGTTTAAATGTACTGGGGACTAAGTAGACACATCTCTTCATCTCATTAGAGATATTTTATGTAACTAAAAATTTAAAAAATTGGAAAAGTAAGAAAGAAGGGAAGTTGAGTTGTTTCAGTTATCACTGAAACTTTACGAGAGAGTTAGAGAACTCTTCTCTCACTGCATTGTTACCTCTTCCTGAATCTAGTCAGAGATTGTGCCTCCCAGCTGACAAGGGAGACAAAAGTGGAGTGCTACATTTCATCCTGGGTATTAATGTGGGTTCCCAATAAAACAAACAAATGAGAAAAGGAAAACACTAGGTGACCATCTCATCTGAAGACAGCAATATCTTTCTAAATGAAAGTGTTGAATAATTGAGCTATAACATACATCAAAGTGAAAATTGCACCAAAGTCAAACAGGCAAGGAAGATTTTATTCAAGATTATTATAACAGGAGACAGAGGCCAGAACTCACTTGGAGCTCAACTCCAATGAAACCCAAGGCTGGAGAGTTTTTAGAAGCTGAGGTTGGGGGATCTTTGTCTTCAAACTGGCAATACCTTAAGGAAAAGTAAACTTTCTCATATATTTATGAAAGGAGGTAATTTTACAACTTGAAACAAGGTGTCTTATCTCCAAAGTTAGGCTCCTGCTTTCCCACAGAAGCTGGGAGACAGAGGCACTATCTTTTTTGATGATTATGGTTCAAAGAGATGTCTCCCAGGTTCTTAGGATAAACATTCCTGAATTGTATAACTGACAAGAGGCTTTTAAAAATATTTACATCTAAAAGGAGCAGAAAAGCAATTTAAAATGAAAAATGTTCTAAAGTAAATGTTCTGAGAAAAGGGGGACAGAGGCGTAGAGTCAAGAAGCTAAATGAATTAAAGTTTATTCATGCTGAAGGGAACATCAATGTCTTCTTGGTCACAACTGATTAACAATAAGCCCTCTAGAAGCAAGTCTTAAAAGGAGATGAAAAAAAAAAAAAACAAAACAAACCTACCGTGAGGAAACAAACAAAAATCCATAACAAAACGCAGGATTTCAGTAAAGAACCATCATGCAACCTGAGGGGCAGAAAATACAGAATTTGGCTGAATCTCTGTCCTATGTGAATTTTAAGAACAAATACAAAAGCAAAAGTATAATATAGGCTTAAGGAAAATTACATCAAGGCAGAAAAGAGAACACCATCTTGAAGACTTAGAGAAAATGCAGGTCTTGAGATAATTTGCTATAAGAAACAAAAGAAAATTTGCAAAAAATGCATCATTATGAATTAAGAAGATACAACTCCAATAAAATAGCAATAGAAATTCATAAAAGAGTAATAGACAAATATCATTTTGAAATGTGAAAAATAATTGGATCAGAAGAAGGACCTAGAAAGTTATTAAATAAGCTAAAATAAAATATAAATTAAATGATATATAAATGTATTGATATTCCCTAATATAAGACATTTAATCAGTAGAATGAACAAAAACACTTAAAAGAAGCCTAGGTCAACATGCCCTCATCCAGTCTCACACATTTCTGTGTTTTTAATTCTTTTGAGTTTCTTTTATGCATTTTTATATGTTTATTCATTTATTAATGTTAGAGATTTTCCTTCAATTGCATAATACTTGGCTGTTCCTTCATATTTAAGAATAGCACTATTGCAAACTCTGTGTGCATGAGCAGCCTTGTCAGCTAGTGGCCGTTCTTATAGGATCATCTGGATGAGCTAGTCATTCATGAAGGGTCTCCATTAGTAGGTAGATTCTTACGCTGTTCAGTTTTGCTTGAAATGAATTTTTAGTTCTTCTGACTACCAGGAGTTGGGATGAGGGAAAAAAGAAATAAAGGTGAATTCCTAATTATTCTTTTAGTTGTTTTCTTATTCAGAGCCAGACTTTCATGGTTAAGTATATGGATTAAATTATCCCACTTTCAACAAGATTTTCCCCCTGAGTACAGAATCTTTCCATTTCAGATTTGCCAGAGGAATAGTAAACATCCACACTTCTGTGAGGATAAACAGGCAGTGGAGCAGCAGGGGAAGGAAGAGATAATATTTGTTTACCCTGATGATTTTATGAATTTGGTGAAAGCTCAAAACAGATTTGTTGGGGACATGGACTTTAGTTTAAAACTCAAGCATACAAGAAGTATTCCATTTTTATAATTTGACTATCATGTTGAAACTTTAAAAATTTTAATTTACTATGACAATCTAAATTCATTTTTAGCATATACATAGACAATTGATAAAAAAAATTGTAATAGACTATTATATCTTACCACCCAAGTTAAGATATCTCCTTCACTGAAGGAAATACTATTCTGAATTTGTATTTGTCTGTTAATATGGATTGGCTGTGTCCCCACCCAAATCTCATCTTGAATTGTGGCTCCTATAATCCCCATGTGTTAGGAGAGAGAAACAGTGGGAGGTAATTGAATCCTGGGAGAGGGGTTTTCCCATGTTGTTCTCATGATAGTGAAAAAATCTCAGGCAATCTGATGGTTTCATAAGTCAGTTTCCCTGCACAGGGTCTCTTGCCTACTGCCATGTAAAATGTACGTTTGCTCTCCCTTTGCCTTCCACCATGATTATGAGGCCTCCCCAGCCATGTGGAACTGTGAGTCCATTAAACCACTTTTTCTTTATAAATTACCCAGTTTGGGTATGTCTTTATTAGCAATGTGAAAACAGATTAATACATCCTTTCTCTGTTTTGCTTCATACTTTTTATATTGTTATTTCCACTGCTAGCTTGGCAAGTGTTTGAAATTTATACAAATAATGTATTATTGAAGTTTCATATATTTCTGCTCAATATTATCAGTATGTTATCTCCATATTGTAATGTACATACACTTGATTACTAGCGAAGTTTAACAGCCTTACAATTGTATTTTTTCCTTTAGTATGTCCACTTCAGTGATACACCTGCTCATAAATTTGTCCACATTCTAAGAAAATTTTTTTTCTTTAACTTATTGTCTGGCAGTTTCATTTCTTAATATTCTGCATATAAATTATTTGTCACTTAAAGTTGTTGCAAATATCAATTCTACTGTCATAACTTTGTATCTTAATGGACATTTATTTTAATGTAATCAAATTTATTAGTAATCTTTAATTGTTCATTGTTTTTGTATCTTGTTTAACAGATTAATCTGTGGGAGAATTAGAGATATAATGGTCAAAGACACATAATTTTAGTTAGAAAGGAGAAATAAGAAATCTAACCTTCATCATTGTGGCTACAGTTAATGACAGTGTATTGTATAGATGAAAATTTATTTGAGAGTAGATTTTAGGTGTTCTAACCAATAAATTATAAGTATATGAAGCAATATAAAATAGCTTGATTTAACTATTCCACAATGGTTAAATACATACTTGAAATATAAATATGAAATACATATTTTAAAACATTATGTCATATACCATAAGTATATAAATTTTTTTATTTATTGATTTAAAAAATACATAATGAAAATAAGTTAAAAAGAAAAGAATTTTTTCTTGTTCAGTATTCACCTACATTTTTTAAAAAAGCTTTATTTTTAAATAAATTGAGCTGATGTGGAATTAATTTTGCATATAATATACAATTAAGACATAGTTTAATTTTCCATATGGATATAGCTTTCCAGTGCAATTCATTAAATGGTTAATTCTTTCTTCAGTGATGTCCAGTATCCATTCTGTCATAAACCAAGATAGCATAAATTGTTGGGGCACTAATGCTTGAATTCTTTTAGCATCTGTTGGTCAGTCACTTTCTGTATTAAGATTATATTTCCTCAATTTATAGGTTTATAATATCTGTTTGTATCTGGTAGGGCAATTCCTCCCAAAGTTTTGTTTTTTTAAAATAGCCTTCCCTATACCATGACGTATGATGTTTTCCATTTATTACTTAAAAACAGTTTAAGTAACAGATATTTACTAATCTTTTGATATTTAGTAGAATTCAATAATAATAATAACCTGGACATATGCTTTGGTCAAGGTTAAATTTATTAAACAGTCTTTAAAATTTTTTCTATACTTTTCAGTGGAGTAAAGTAGTCTACTTTTTCTTTAGTCTGGTTGAAATTTACATTCTCCCAAACTGTCCCCATTCTATCTAGACTTACTTATTAATGTCTGTATCATTGTTCATATTGTCCCTTAAGAAGTTTTACTCTTCTCCATATGTGTGATTGTGTTTTGTTTTCATCTTGATGTTTATTTTGCCTTTACTGCCTTAAAGTTTTTTCTCAATCTGACTTGCCAGGACAAATGTTGATGTAATCAATCACTTCTACTGTTTTATTGTTTTCTAAATTTAAATATTTCTGATATTATTTTTATCAATTACTTTGTCCTAGCTCTTTTTGATTGTGTTGTCCTTTTCACTGTTTTTAAAATTCAGCTTCTTGAATTCAATGCTCTATGCCTTTGTTTTCAGTTTTTCAGTTTATTCTAATAAATGCCTTTAGCCAAACATATTATTTTCTTCTAGTGCTTCATATTCTTATCTAATTGTTCTATATAAATTCTTATTACATTTTATAAAATTTTTCTTATATTTACAATAGTTAATTTTTATGTGCTGATACTGTGTTTTTCAAGGCACAAATTTAGAAGATCAATGATTCTTCCTACTGAATTGAATAGTTTTTAGTGAAAAACATATTTTTTATGGCAGATGCCTTTTAAAGGATCTTTCAGTCTAACTTTTTATAGATAAAAATGTTTTTCTTCTACCTGAAAATACACACACACACACACACACAGACACAGACACACACACGTACATATACACACACACACAATATACAGAATAATGAATTAGCAACCAGGCTTATTTTGGAGTAAGAAGATGCCATTGCTAGATATTTGCTTATCAGCTGTGTAGCTGTGTAACTTTGGCCAGGTCACAGGAACTCAGGTTTATTATCTATACAATGGGAATATCACACATTCTTTACAACCCCAAAGAGTTGCTGCAAAAATTAAATACAAAATGTTATCAACAAAAACTTTTTTCAACTGCAATAGATTACTGTTAATCTTATGATTACAAATAAATAATTATAAAGAGTTGAGGATGAACAATCAGAAAGGAAGAAATGTGCTGATTTTTGTTTTATAAAACCTTGTTGACATGGCAATGTAACACTGATTGTATCAATTTTGTGATTATTATTTAGTCTTTCAGGCTGCAGTCTGCATATGTAAATTATATATAATTGATATTTTTATCAGATTCCCAGCTGGGAAAGATCCTAGGTTCAGTGTAAAGAAGAATAGCATTTTGTGTGTGTGTGTGTGTGTGTGTGTGGTATTAACAACTGGAGCCTCTAACCTAGTTTTATTACCACATGGCGTAATCTTTTCTTCAAAGCAGTCACGGCTCTCAAATCTGCAGAACACAAGACCTCATCTACATTTTGGTTTCCCACAACAGTTGAAACACCAGCCAATTTTTACTCTCTATCTATCCACCTAGTAGACCTTAAAGCAAATATTAGGTGTGACTCTCACTAGGAAAATAAACTTCAGAAGCAGGTTACCACGATTCAGAGTTTTTAATATTATAAGAATTTTTCTTAAATGCTTTTTATTTTTGCCAATGAAGTTAGGACTCAATATGCCTCCCTCTCCTGTCCCTCAGTTGGTAGCAAAGAAAGAGGGAACATTATGCAATCTTTCATTCCATCTATAATAATGAAATCTGTCAAAGCGGGATCTTTGTGCCAAATATTGAAATAAGGACTTTACGTATTTGTTTATCTTATTTTAATTCTAAGAATAGTCTTTGGAATAGGTATTACTGTGAGGTCTGATACAGGTCACATAAGCAGTAGTAAGTGGTAAAGACAAGTTTTAAATGCTGATTTACCTAAGCCCTAAATCCATTTTTCTTCTATACTCCTCTTTAGCATCTCTTTTATTTGGCAACCCAAGGAAATTTGGGGAGAAAAGTTATTTAATGACTCCTGGCACTCTTCTCTTGAAACCCTCCAAATTTCCCAGCTGGGATCACTTAATTCTCACCTGCAAACTGTCTCTTAGCTGCTGGAAACCTCTCTTTGAAAAGGTTTAGGCCAAGCTTGTCCAATCCACAGTGCGCAGGCCGCCTGTGGCCCAGGATGGCTCTGAATGCAGCCCAACACAAATTTGTAAACTTTCTTAAAATATTATGAGCTTTATTGTGCTTTTGTTTTCTCTCATCAGCTATCCTTGGTGTATTTTAATGTGGCCCCAAACAATTCTTCTTCTTCCAATATGGACCTGGGAAGCCAAAGGATTGGACACTCCTGGTCTAGGCCAAGGGTTCATTCTTTTGCATTTTATTTTGTTAATCCTGCTGAGTTTCTGTACCTCAGTAAATTAAATACTGAGTTGACTGTGTTCCATTCCCTCTATTCCATGCTTGGCATCGGAGGCATAATTCTCTTCTACGGTTCTCACCAATACTTCTGGGGTCAGAGTCTCTCTCTCTCCCTTTTTTTTTTCTTCGGTTTTTGTCACCTTTAGATGCTTGCTAATTTCTTCCAGGTTTATATGATACAACATGTCAGTCTGGAGCCCTAGAAATTGACTTGTTCCTGACTCATTATAGCTACATTTTGTCAACTCTTTGTAATCCTGTTCTTTATCCCATGCTAGATATCCTGACACCACCTGTCTGCCTATATGGATCACTGGAAAATGGGATTGTCACTATTGACTTCTACCAGCTTAGTTGGCACATCTTTGATTTCATCCTAGTGTCTGCCAATTTAGCTTTGCCTCTGCTCCCATTGGAGACTGAGTATTTATTCTTATCAGTGACACCTTTATTCAGAATCTTTCCATTTGTCCCTTTAGTGACAATTCCCACCCTAAAGCAGACATGCAGCTGCCCAGTAACTAAACTCTGTCTGTTATATGTTGAACTATTTCTCTGCCTTCTATTTACTTTGCAGTTCTTTGGTAAATATTTTTAAAACTCAGAGAGCAAAATCACATTGATTTATAAATGAAGGTTAAACATATACACACACATACACACACACAACCCTCTGTACAGGATTTTATTTTAATTTTGTATTTTGATAATTTTAAACTTACAAAAAAATTGCAAGAATATTACAAAGAACTCCTGTCTGTTTTAGTCCAATGTACTAATTACTAACATTTTGACATATTTGCTTTATTATTTTTTTCTATAACTATATCTGTGCAGGTTATTTTAAACCATTTGATAGCAGGTTGAAGTCATCATGTCTCTTTGCCTCCGAATACTTGAGTATTTCCCAAAAACAAGAAAAATCTCTTGCACAATTATAGCCTAGTTATCAAATTCAATAATTTTAATGTGAATATGATTTTTAAAATCTAATTTGCATTTATACTTCTGTGTTAATAATTTTTTCAAATTTTTTTTTATAACAATTTTTTTCTTTCTTTTTTTTCTTTTAAAACATGGGGTCTTGCTGTGTTGTCCAGTCTGGGATACAGTGGTATGATCATGGCTCACTGCAGCTTTAAACTCTTCAGGTCAAGTGATCCTCTCACTTCAGCCTCCCAAGTAACTGGGACTGCAGACGTAGACTACTGCAGCTGACAAATTTTTATTTTTCACTTTTTGTCGATATGGGGTCTCATTTTGCTGCCTAGCTGATCTTGAACTTCTGGCATCAAGTGATCCTCTTTCCTTAGCCTCCAAAAATGCTGATATTATAGGTATGAGCCACCACACCTTGCCTACAGCAATTTTTTTAGTGTAAGAACTGTGTTAGGGGTTCCCAAGAGCAGTCTTATTCTAGGCTTGATTCTAGAGTGCTCACAGGATATGGAACAGCTATTATACTCACAATTATAGTTCATGGCAATGTAATGATACAGATTAAAATCAGAAAAAGGAAAAGGCACCCTGAATGAACTCCAGGAGAAATCAGACATAAGTGTTGAGATAGCTCTTCCCATTGGAGTCATATAGGAGTGAACTTAATTTTCCCACCAATGATGCAAAGTTTTGCCACTAAGAAAGTTCACCCAAGCTTTGGTATCCAAGGTTTTTATTGGGGGTCAGTCACATAGACATTACCCACTAGCCTAACTGACCTCAGCTACCCAGACTCCAGTCTACACTCCCAACACCAGCAAAAAAAAAGATATTTATCTTAAATCACATTACTAGGATACACTCGTAAGGTCAAACTGATACAGTATGATACCTCAAGGTCTCTGGTAAACAGAAAACCCTCTTATCAAGCAGAATATTCCATGGACTCAAAGGTAATTTCTTAGCAGAATCAATAGGTAATCTGAAGACAGGTTTTTTCTTTGAAATATGCAGAGTTTGAGCAACCTAGGCCTGCTGAGTTAGTCCTTTCCTGCCTAGTAACCAATCTGGTATTTTGTACTACATTTAGTCATCATGTATATTTAGCCTTTTTAATCTAGAAGAGTTCCCCAGTTTTTATTTTGTCTTTCATGATTTTAAAGACTATTAACAAGTTACTTTTTAGAGCTTTCCTAAAATTGACCTTGTCTGAAGTTTTTAATGATGATATTCTGATCACACATTTTTCACTGAAATACCACAAAAGTAATTCTATTTCTCTTTCTCAGTAGGCATCAGGGATGAATTTTGTAATGGTGGAGTTCAGTCTGTGCAGGTAGAGATCATTATAAAGGCGGTATATCCTGGATCTCTTCATATGGCAACATGTGGCCTTTTGATAAATTAATAATTCAAGCTTAATTTTGTAAATTTTCTCACTGTTTAAGTTCTGAACCGTATTTCCTAGCAAGGGTCATTACAAAGGTAGTATTAACTATCTAGTGTGACCATATAATTTATTTTCCATGCTGGGGAAACTCTGAGTGTAGGAAGGGATGTGAATTATGCTGTGACAAATAGGTACAAATTAAAATGCGTGATCACTCTATTCCTATCAAAGTCATGACTGCACATTAGTAGTAACAGTTGGGATTAAATTATTTAGGTTAAGGATAATAAGCTTACTGGTGGCAAAAACAAAGTGATATTTATCTTTATTTCTTTATGATAAAAAATCACGCTTACATTCTTCTTTAGAACTCAATATGTTTCAATCAGTTTATTTTTCCACTGGGCATATAGCATGATTGCCAAGACAAAATGACTTAATGCTTTCTAAAAAACAAGTAAAATATTGTAAGAAATAGAAAGGAGGTGTGGCAAACATCATAGTCAAATAGTTAATCATAAGAATGCTGGTTGTATACTTTGTGATTTACATAAGGTAAATGCAGTGTTCAACAATGAATATAATTTATCAATTACAGTTAACTACAACATATATAGAATCAGTATATACACAATTCCCTGCAACCAACATGTGAAACAATTTCAGCAGTAATCATAGTCTCAAGGTGAAGTTTTAATGCCATCTGAATAATTATTGACCTCTGTATTGAAAGAAGAATCTACAGAGCTTCTCAAATTTTTCAGCAAATTAAAAAGTAGTGAAACAATCCTTTACATAGAGGACAGCAGGTTTCACACCATCAATCCACTGAGGTATTATTGTCCTGTTTTTATCTTCACTTTATAAGTGAGGGAACTGAGACACAAACAAATCAACTAACTTGTTTTAAAAATCACAAAACTAGCTGGTGGTAGAGCTAGAATTCTGCCCAGTTCATCTGGTTTTAGTGGTCATGTGCTCTTAACCACTGTGCAAATACACCTTTTTTATGTAGCATGCCAAGAGCTCATTCAGTATTAGAAGATACAGACTATGTGTAATTCTATTTTAAGCAATGCCCTCATTACTGCCAATACCCTGGGTAAGCTATTCACTCATTGACTTGTTAGGGTATTTGATTTTCAAATGTGTTTCAACCTTTTTCCTTTATTTGGCACAGAAAATATAATGAATGGCTCCCTCTTTCACATACTCTCTTTCTTGGGTTTCTCCCTGTTGCCCAGGCTGGCGTGCAATAGCACACTCTTGGCTCACTGCAGCCTCCACCCCCTGGGCTCAAGTGATCCTCCCACTTTAGCCTCCTGAGCAGTAGAACTGTAGGCACATACCACCACAACCTGGCTTATTTTCTTTTTTGTTTCTTTGCTTTTTTTGGTAAAGATGAGGTCTCATCATGTTGCCCAGATTGGTCTCAAACTCCCAGGCTCAAGTGATCTGCCTGCCTAGACCTCACAAAATGCTGAGATTACGGGTGTGGGCCACCACTCCCGGTTCTTTTACATCCTTAAAAGTGTTTGTGGCAATATATTTCTCAGCCTCTTATTGTTTCTCATTATAATATCAACGATAATGTTAACAAAAGATGAATCAAATTATTTGGAACTATAATTTTCTATATTACCATCTACAATTTTATTTCCATTGTAGGTTAATGTTCAACAATTATCTATTTAATTTATTCAATTAAATAATTCTACTTATCAGGATTTCACCAGGAAAAAATGACACATTCAACTGAAATTTTAAAGAAAATTTAATAACAAGACTTTTTTTTGGAAGGAAGTGCTTGGAAAACCAGTACGAGAACCAAGGCAGCCAAAAAATACCAACAGTGGGAAACAAATTCCATCCCAATATGAAGTTGCACGGGGAAGAAAGATGTTACTGGTGCCAGTGAGAATTAAAGCCCTGAAAAGGTGGAGGTGGACCATCTGCCAGAAGCCAAAGTCGTGGGACAGGGGGACACAACATCTACTAGAATCCTGGCACAAAGCAGCAAGCGAGGGAATAGGGAGTCTCATTCCTCTCTTTTCATTTTTGGATATTGATGTCTCTCGGTGCCTCCCATTAGTCTATCCAATGGGAATTCAGATAATAAAGAGCTGGAGTAATGAAATGCATAGGGGCCGCTTTCCCAGATTATAGGAAAGATCAAAGAAGGGCAGATAATTATTAGAAAAGGACAAAATAAGAGAAATAGTATAATAATTAGTACCTATTTCAAATGTTATAAATATAACTAATAATATGTCCATTTTTATTTCATTATATTTATATTTTAGTCATGCATTTAGAAACTTATAGAGCATGTCTTACCATAGCAAAAGCTATTTATTATGTAATGTGACAGAAGAAGAGTATGTTGTTGATTTGGTGTTACAGATGATCATAGTTCAAAACAGTAAACTCAATAAAATATATTCATGAAGAATATCATGAAAACACAGAGGAGGCACACCTAGTCCATTCTGAAGGGCAACATGGAAGCTTATGTGATAATCATAAGCTTTCCCAGGTTATGGGACAGATATGGATTATCACATAAGCTTATAATAATAATGGTGATCATTATTCATGGAATTCACACATTTGCATAGTTCCCTCCGCTTTAATTAGAGCTGGCCCTGTTACTCAATTTAAACAAAATAATTTGATGGAGAGGACCATGTGCCAGTTTCATGCCCAGGCATTAAGATGCTCTGCAGCCTCTACCATTTTGTTCCCAGGAGCCCCAAAACACCATGTAAGAAGTCTGACTACACTACTGAAGAGGCTATGTACAAAGACTAGGTGGAGTAGAAGAGTTCTGAAGGTTAACTAGAGCAGAGAGGTCCAGCCATCTGTGTGCAGCTTAGTGGAGCCTCTTCCTAACAGACCTGCCAGTTGAACCCAGCGGTACAAGAAGGGATGAGAACAAGAATACCCAGCTGAGCCCAGTCCTGATGGAAGAATTGTAAGAAAATACAGAAGTTGTAAATTTGAGCCAATGGGGTTTGGGGCATTTTAAAAATGCATCAATAGATAACCTAAATAGTTTCCTTGAGATAATGACTCTTGAGGTAACCAAAAAGAAAAAATAGTTGTTTTCATGTATATAAGATCATGGTAGTAGTGAAGTGAACAATATTCAAAGGAGTACATAAAAAAGTTTTGAATATTTCTAATGCATAAATTGAGAAAAAGGTAACTCAAACTGAACCTGGAAAATAAACCAATGGCTGAATTCTAGACAGCATTATCTATCATGATATGGAATTCAATTGTATAAGTTTTTATTGAACTGTTTTTACAAGACAGTGAGTCAGAACTGCATTTTAGAAAAATCACTTTGACATATCCGTGGTGCATAGGACAAGTGTGGAATCAGAGAAATTAAAA
Organism: Sapajus apella; assembly: GCF_009761245.1. Lineage (NCBI taxonomy): Eukaryota > Metazoa > Chordata > Mammalia > Primates > Cebidae > Sapajus > Sapajus apella. The sequence continues at coordinate 33,911,106 of NW_022436942.1, forward strand.
TAGCAGCTGTTGTAATGGCCCAGGTGAAACCTGCACAAAATGTGGGAGAAACAGCCAATCTGAGCTTCTTCTTGGCTGCAACTTAAATATACCAACCTATTTACTTCTGAATGTTATTTATCATTCCATTTATGTTACAATTGTTCTGTTTCTTCTAAATCTAGAAATCTCTGTTCTCTTTAAAAATATAATGAATTTTTGTATCTATAATTATATCTTACATTATTACAGAATGCATTATTGCTAGTTGTTTGCTACTTTTATTGCCATGGCTATAAGTCTTTAGATGGCAGGGTAGATTTATCACTTAAGCATTAAGCTATTTAGACCTAATAAAGTGCCTTGAGTACAGAAAAATTTGTAAAATTTTTGTATTTTCTAGAGAATTTTTAAAATAGGGTTTTTTTTTCTGTTTTCAGTAATGTTTGATTAGGTTATTCAGAACAAAAAGATACTTAGGAAAGGGAAACATAACTCCTACCTAGAAAAAATTTGCATAATCTTAGGCTTAAATTATTTATGTAAATAATGTAAATGCATTGAATGCTACACAATAAAAAGTGATGAGGAGCACAAGGAGAAAAGACAATATGAATTAAAAAGAGAAAATAAGATGAATAAAAATATACAATTAAAATAGATCCAGAAGGGTGGATATTAGTGTTTTCAGACATAAATTGTAAATAACTATGTAAACAACACCCAAAGAGATAAAAAGAATAATAGATGAGAATTGGAGCACAGAATCAGAAACAAATGCAAAAATAGCTCCTAGGTTTTAGAAACATAATAAATTTGGCCTGTAATCCCAGCACTTTGGGAGACTGAGGTGGGTGGATCACTTTAGGTAAGGAGTTCAAGAACAGCCTGGCCAACATGGTGAAACCCCTTCTCTACTAAAAATACAAAAATTAGCTAGGCATGGTGGTGCCTACCTGTAGTCTCAGCTACTTGGGAGGCTGAGGCACAAGAATTGCTTGCAACTGGGAGGCGGAGGTTGCAGTGGGCTGAGATTGTGCCACTGCACTTCAGCCTGGGCAACACAGCGACAGAGTGAGACCCCATCTCAAAAAATATATATGTGTGTGTGTGTGTGTGTGTGTGTGTGTGTGTGTGTGTGTGTGTAATTCAAGCTAGGGATGTACCTGAAGATTAAAAACAGATGAAGTGCAAGGGATCAAATGGGACGATAGATCAGAAGAAAATATCTGAAATGAAGCATTAGGAGACAAAAAGATGAATAATAGAGAAGAGAGGCTAAGAGACCCAAAGTAGGGTGTAAGAATGTCTAACATGCATATAGAGTCCTCTGAAAACATGAGGCTGTTAATAAACAGTAAGTGAAACAATAAGGGCGAGGGCTAATGCTGAATAAATGAGAATTATATGTCTTTGAAATTTCAATTTGAATGAACAATTATTGGCAATCAAGAGATAAGTCAAGAATTAATGGTAAAAGAGAATAAATATTCTCAGGCCTCTCTGTGCTGCATTCATGCATCTCAAGTATAGGGTAAGACTCCACTGAATGAGGGTCTCATGACCTACTTTCAGGCAAGGTGTGTCAAAGAATGTCTTTATAGCCAGCTGTCCAAGAGAAAGATGTGAAAGTCACAGTGACCTTGCTTCTGAGGCCCTCCCAATCTCCCTCAGTTCAAAGTTCTCTGGGATACCATTTTCTGGGCCCTGACGATATAACACAAGGCTCAGTACAATTCATCCTGTGAACCTGTCTCTCAGGTCATTAGAGCTGGCCTGTCCATTGTGTTCCACCCTTCTATGTCCAATTGTGTGATAAGAGTTGAAGGATTCAAGAATCCTCATACGTTCATAGTAATGCTCACCAGGGAGCTGGAAAGAATGTAGATAATACACGAACATTGACAGAAAATAATGAGACACTAAAAATCCTTTGACATTTTTCTATATCTAGGTATATATTTGAGAATCATCACCACAGTGGTACTGGCTGAAGTGATACATTGGAGGAAAGCAATCTAATATGCGTATCACAATCACCTGGCAATAAAAATCTCCTCCTCCTCCTCCTCCTGTCTTCTCAGCAGTTCTGACAAGCTAATTGGTAGTACATTTTGGTAGTACAGTAAATTCACCTGGGCTGACTAAAAATAATCCGAACCCCAGGCCAAACCTCAGGCCAAATATATAAAAGTAGTTTGGTGTGGGACCCAAGTACAAGTATTTTTTAAAGCTTCCCAGTTGGTTAAAATGTACAGCCAAGTTTGAGAATTGCTATTACTCAGTGGAAGAGGGTGGATGAGACTACTCAGTGGATGAGACTATTTTCTCATTACATTGAAAAGAATCCAAGAAAGCCTTGCCCAGAAAAAAGAAGTATGTTTAATTCTGGCAAGTCAAATACATCATCCTGGCAAAAGCTGTTCAGGTGTATATGGTGTATGCCTGAAAAAAAAAAAAAAAATATATATATATAATATATGCTGTATACCTGAAAAAAATATATAAATATACGGTGTAAACCTGAACAGAACACACCTATAACTGTCATTTTTATTGTTAAGTTGGAGCCTATTATGGGTGGTGCTTATTGTCTTGCAGGTTAAAATTCATTTTAAATATCACCATTGAGAGGGTAAGTTAATGATATGGTTTGGCTCTGTGTCCCCACCCAATCTCATCTTGAATTGTAATCCCCATATGTTGAGGGAAGGACCTGGTGGGGGTTGATTGGATCATGGGGGCAGTTTCCCCCATGCTGTTCTCATGATAGTGACTGAATTCCATGAGATCCGAGGGGTTAAAAGTGGTTTGACACTCCCCTTCACACTCTCTCTCCTGCCACCATGTGAAAAAGGTGACCGTTTCTCCTTCGCCTTCTACCATGATTGTAAGTATCCACGAGGCCTCCCCAGCCATGCAGAACTGTGAGTCAATTAAACCTCTTTTGTTTATAAATTACCCAGTCTCAGGTAATATCTTTATAGTAGTGTGCATACAGACTAATACAGTGAAATTACTGTTTTGTTTTGATATTTGAATTTGGATCAAGTGTGCTTCTGAAAATGTTATTTCCTTTTCAATTTAATTGGCCAGTCATCAAATTAAAAACAAGATAAAGATAAATACCATAAACTTTATTTTTCACTACTTGCTCCAATAACAGAGTCACCTTTTAATTTCCTATATCATCTTTTCTCTTGAAATCATGCCTGTTTATATAGGCTCTTTTCTCTGGGTAAATGCTGTCACCACTTTACTTGGCTATGTCATTTTTCCCATTCAGGATTTAGCTTTGCTCCATCAAAACTATTCCTTGACAACAATACAGTATATTTCCACCTCTGAGAGCTATGCTCTCAGAAAAATCTTCATATGTCAACAATAGCACTTACAACCCTGCACTGCAATTACTTGCTTTTCCACAACGTTCAATTCATGGGCTTTGCAGAAAAAGTTAAAAAGTTTTTACTACCTGCATTATTATTTTCTATACAGTGTCTACAGTTTTGCCACTTCAGATTTGGCCCTTAAATTGAAGTACTCAATATCATAACTGAGAGTAAAGAAAACGATAAACTATTATAATTATCTTTCATGTCTACTTTTTCATTTCTTGACTTTTTTGTACTTTTCCTCTGTGCTCTCAGATATTTCTTCTTTACTCAAACAAGTTCCTAGCAGCAGCTGTCTTCTTTCAATTTTAAACCATAAGATTTAAAAACTATTTCCAGTTACATACTGTCTTCTGCTACAATTTTTATTTTATTGATAGCTCTGTAAGAATCTCTTCAGTTTTCCAGAGTTGTCAGTACATGATTTGATTCCATATATTGGATTTCTTCCTTCAATTTGTTAGATATCCTTAAATAAATAATTTTGTAACCTATTCATGGGCGTATACATATGAGTTCATTAGCAAATGTTCAGGCCTGATTGCTGGGATCTCTTTTTTAGTGGTAATCCCACAACTGGTGTGTGTGTGGGGGTAATAAAAACAGCAATCTTTATTTAAAAGATCAACATATAATGATTAAAAAAAATGGAGATCCATTCCCTTTGACATGAAATGCAAGAATTGACAACATATAACCTTTTCTGAGACAAGTGAGAGTCCAGGTAAAAATATGAGAGAGGGCCTCTCCAGCTGCAGGACCAAATTCAGTTCGACCCAGTAATGTTTTGCAACTCCACAGTTCCCCGCCAGGGTTAGGAAAATCATACACATTCCCAAAGAATAGTATTGAGCGTGTTGGGAAATACACCCTTCATTACCTTGCTCTTCAGGTTGCAAAACCATCCACTAGCCCATATAGTACAGACAACAAAGTAGTTCTGCCATCTTCTTCCAAGAAATCATGGCTTCCACACTACATTCTATACCAGCAAATGTATTTTGTTCATTAAGTCCTTCTAGCAAAGAATTAAGAATGACAGTGAAACTGATTTTCTCTGGAATTCTAACTTCTCACAATTCTTGTAGGCACATTGTTAGCCATAGGTGCACAGTAAATGAACTATGTCATACAACTGGAATAGCCTGAGATATTTTAATAAACATGTAAGTTTACATGGAAAAATATTTTTGATGTATCCTTTTGAAATTATACTTAATGATTATGCTTAGGCCTTTTTAATTAGAAATTTATACTACTATAATAACAAGTAAAGCAATTATGCCTCTCCTGCAATATTGACAGAATTCATTTTGATGTCTGTTAGTAATTATAAGATGATTCTCTGCTACCCTTAATGTGTACTTTAGTTAAAAACAGAATGAGTTAGATGCACAGTGGTGGATAAGAAGTTGCAATTCTCAAGTTCTTTCTTGAAATGTGAATTCTTTGCAAATAAAAGCAGTAGGGAAAAATGTTGTTTCAGTGGTACTATACAATAAATTTCTCAGCTTTTATAAAAGAGACAAAGGAAAAAATGTATCTCTGCACTTATTTTCTTTTGGTACAAAAATGGTAACATAGCAATTTACAGAATAAAGTAGGCATTAAAATAATTTGTGGTTAAAAATGATTAACTGGGAAAATAACTTTAGAAGACATGCAGCATGTATTTATTATAAAAAATGAGGCAGCCCAGTATAGCTTTTAAGAACACAGCCCATGAAGCAGTATGCCTGGGTTTGAATCTTTGCCCTATTTGCTTGCTAGAAGCATGACCTCAGTCCCTTAAACTCGGTGAATCAGCCTGTTTCTTTCTCTAAAATATGTACGAGTACCTCTCTTGTAAGTTGTTTGAGGCTTGAACAGAATGCTTACAATGGTGTCTAGCACTTGGAAAGCACTGTTAAGAGAGTTCGTTTTCCCTTCTCTGTCATATCTCCATAATTCACAGGATGTGTGATCTGTGTTTCTTAAATGCCTAGAACAATGCACATAGTAGTTACTCAATAAATGGTGTTAACTAAATGAATAAAAGTGTGATATGAATCTTCCTACTTTCATTGCATATAAAAATGAAAATGACAGCATTTTTTCTGCATACATTTTTTCATTATGGAAACCAATTATTTAGAGGTATTCAGGGACTTGGCCTTAACATGATAGAATCACTTACTAATAGACTAATATCTACATCCAAAGTAATGTATTATGAACAACTTCAAATAAAATACCTATTGTAATGAAAGATTATTCCATTATCATTATGCCTAAATCATTAGGTTTGTGTTTCAGTATGTATGTCCATTTTCAAATCCTCTATTATTGATTGCAAATTATTAAAAAGTTATTGAAAAGACCACATTGAGAAATAATCACCTGCATCTATTAATGTATCTTATGTTAAAAGTTATAACTATATATATATATATATAAATTTATTTATTATACTTTAAGTTCTGGGGTACATGTGCAGATAGTGCAGGTTTTTTGCATAGGTATATGTGCCATGATGGTGGTTTGTTGCATCCATTGCCAAATCATCTACATTAGGTAATTCTCTTAATACTATCCCTCCTCAATCCCCCCACCCCAGCTATTCCTTCTCTAGCCCTCCACCCCCCAGGCCCCAGTGGGTGATGTTCCCCTCCCTGTGTCCATGTGCTCTTGTTCAACAGCCACTTATGAGTGAGAACATGTGGTGTTTGGTTTTCTGTTCTTGTGTTAGTTTGCTGAGAATGATGGTTTCCAGTTTCATCCATGTCCCTGCAAAGGACATGAACTCATCCTTTTTTATGGCTTCATAGTATGCCATGGTGTATATGTGCCACATTTTCTTTATCCAGTCTATCATTGATGGGCACTTGGGTTGGTTGCAAGTGTTTGCTAGTGTGAACAGTGCCTCAATAGACATACGTGTGCATGTGTCCTTATAATAGAATGATTTATAATCCTTTGGGTATATACCCAGTAATGGGATTGCTGGGTCAGGTGGTATTTCTAGTTCTAGATTATTGAGGAATCGTCACACTGTCTTCCACAATGGTTGAATTTACACTCCCACCAACAGTGTAAAAGTGTTCCTATTTCTCCACAATCTCTCCAGCATCTGTTGTCTCCAGATTTTTTAATGATTGCCATTCTAACTGGCATGAGGTGGTATCTCAATGTGGTTTTGATTTGCATTTCTCTAATGACCAGTGATGATGAGCTTTTTTTCATATGTTGTTAGCTGCATAAATGGCTTCTTTTGAAAAGTGTCTGTTCATATCCTTTGCTCATTTTTTCATAGGATTGTTTTTTTTTTTTTTGTAAATTTGTTTAAGTTTTCCATAGATTCTGGATATTAGCCCTTTGTCAGATGGGTAGATTGCAAAAATTTTTTCCCACTCCGTTGGTTTCTGGTTCACTCTATTGATAGTTTTTTTTTTGCTGTGCAGAAGCTATTAAGTTTAATTAGATACCATTAGTCTATTTTTGCTTTTGTTGACAGTGCTTTTGGTGTTTTAGTCATGAGGTCCTTGCCCATGCCTATGTCCTGAAGGGTATTGCCTAGGTTTTCTACTAGAGTTTTTATGGTGTTGAATTGGAAAAACCACCTTAAACTTTATTGGAACCAAAAAGGAGCCCGCATAGCCAAGAGAGTCCTAAGGAGAAAAAGCAAAGCTGGAGGCATCACACTACCTGACTTCAAACTATATTACAAGGCTACTGTATTCAAAACAGCATGGTACTGGTACTGAAACAGAGATATAGACCAATGGAACAGAGTAGAGGCCTCAGAAAGAATGACACACAACTGCAACCATCTGATCTTTGACAAACCAGACAAAAACAAGCAATGGGGAAAGATTCCCTATTTAATAAATGCATTGGGAAAACTGGCTAGCCATATGCAGAAAGCTGAAACTGGATCCCTTCCTTACACCTTATACAAAAATTAACCCTAGATAGATTAAAGATTTAAACATGAGGCCTATATTGTTATTTACTACATAAAAAACTTGTCATGTTTCCAAAATCTCAACTGTTTATTAAGATATTGTTTTAGATTTGGTATTTTAAAATGAATTTTAAATATTTATAATTGTGTAAGCATGTTTGTTTGCCATATGATACAAAATACATAAAGAAAAAAATTAAAATTAACTGTAATCTCTCACTTCATTCAATTAGAAATGTTTAAACATATTTTTGTAGAACTGAGATCATCCTGTGTCTTCAGTTTCAAAGCAAAAAAAAAAACCTTTTAAAGCAATTAGAAAATTTTATTTAAAAGTCCAGAGAATCACCAAAAAGAAAACCAAAGATTATTCAGAATCCATTAACTCCAAAATTCTTTCGAAGATTTGGGTTTTTTTTTTTTTTGACATCAATCAAGACATTATTTTAATTATATGTGGGTAAATATAAATGTTACTTAAAAGTAGATGATCAATTTCAGAAATTTATTATAGGTTTTTGTGTATCTACTGAGACAGCCTAAAAGATTCTTCTTTTGGTTTATTAATATAATTAATATTGATGATTATTTCATAATTTTACAAAAGAATGAACAATAAGTTAGTAGACAAAATAGCTTTATATATTGTCTAAGCAACAAAATAAAAAATATATATAATATGTTATTTTCTGTAATGTGATACAATTCATCTACATAGACTATATAAAAGTATTAGTTATACTAAATAAGAATAAAACTCACAATGTTTTGAATAAAAAAAATAAGATTGTCAACTGCAGAGTCCCCAAAAGACCTCCAAAAGAAAAAATCTCAAAATGGTTGATTTAGCACAGTCTAGTTTATTACTGCAGTAAGAGAGAACACCTTGACTAAATCTTAGCAGTGTCTCAGAAGGCTTTAAGGGTCTGGATTGGATTGGTTTAAGGCAGTTAATTCAATGTAAGAGTTTGCTCTGAACTGGGCAAAGTCCTGTATATGCTATATAGAGATTGGTGGACACACCAAGTTAGGGTTCTTTGCGATACTTTTTGGAAGTAAATCATTATTTGAAATGGATTCAGCTTTGTGCCTTTGTTCTGAAAGGAAGCTGTTTACTCAGAGGAGCAAGCTATTGTGCTCAGAAAGCTATCAGTTTGAAGCTAGTGCTGAGGTGATTTACTGGTGTATAGCCTTATTTTAGTGAGCAAGAATTTCCAGCTGATGTAGAAGTCATAGTTTTTGGTTCCAGCAATCAAGCTCTAGAGGACAGGCATTTCAGTCTCATGGTGATAATTCCAGCTCCCGTACACTAATTAATAAAATAACAAAAATTGCTGTTGTTACCATTTTATGAAATGTCAAGAAGAGGACTAAAGGGATTAGTATTTGATAACTGTAATGATATCAGTGGTAGTTCAATATGACTTCTAAAACATAACTTTTGTTCTTTTTTTGCATTCATCTATTCAACCATGTGTATTTTTAGCGAGTACTAAATAAGCATTACTTAGTGATTATTACCAAATAATAAATGAAACAAGAAATCTTTGTGGAAAGCCTGTGAAAATATTGAGGATCTCTGTTGGCTTAGAAGGGTGAATGAATTGTGTGGTATTTCCTAAATTAGACGGGAGTTTACATAGCTAGCTAGTGGAGAGGCAGGTGCAATATCTATTTACATTTCACATATTATTGGCCTCATATATTAGCAGTTGAAATGCATTATGTTTTGAGATATAAGCTAGTATAAAAAAGTTAAGGCTGAGCATCCTGAAAATGTTAATGCAATTAATTATACCAGTAACCTAGTATTATTTTGACAGATTTGGAAATGTTGAATATTCAATATGATGAGCAAGTCAGGAAATTTCAATAAAAACAATACCAAGTTGTAAATAATACAACCTTTGTTGACACACATATATCCATCCTATCTTCTACATTTTAGGAAAAAATATTCAAAGAGCAGGTATGAACTGAATGTTTAGCCATATTTGTAACCAACTTTTCAAAGACATATAGATTAGCTCCAAAAGCAAAACAAAAGTCATCAGTTTTTCTTATTACTGCACCAAAATGTATTATCAGTCATAACTAAATTGAGAATTTTGCTTCTATTTCTGCTATCATGTGAATTTTTTTTTCAAGATGCAAGGAGTTTGATTATTTAATTGCCATAACATTTACTATGTTTAAACAGTGTGATATATTGAAATGAACATTTCTTTCCTCAAATAGACTGCCAGAAATCAGAAACATAAAGTGGTTTTGGAGATTATTTAGTCCAGTGGTTCCCAAAATGTGGTCATCATCAGAATTGCTTGGGGAGTGAAGTGCTTTTTTCCAGACCTTTGCATCATAGATTCTGATTCAGTAGATCTGTGATATGGCATAAAAACAAAGTTTGTTTCAAGAGTTTTAGGTGGTTTGATGATAAGCCACATTTGGAAAATACAAATTTGGTACAATAGCATAGAGGAAAATCAGTAGATTTGGAATTAAAAATTCTTTCTGTGTTGTGGGTTTTCAGGTGACTGAGACTTAATCCTTTTATTAAATTACCTTTTTGTTTTGTTTTGTTTTTCAGATTTCATGAGATAATAAGCACTTTGTAAAATTTAAGGCCCTAATTTTACTTTTGAAAACAAACCCTTAAGCTACTTGTCCAATATTGCCAGATGTCTTGACCAAATTAGGATCATAAAAAATAATTATTTGCTTTATGCTTATCCCTTTATGAATGATTTACATTTTAAAATGATTTATATTGTATATGTTAATTTCTCCTAGTTTACTCAGAGAATTACTTTTTGAAACTTAAATGTTGATATAGATTTTTCTGTAAATTTTTTTGATAAAATGTATCAAATTCATCCACTGGACAAATATTAGCTTTTGTTTTCTGGTCACAAACTTAGTGACAATTACTGACCTAAGTATTATCCACGTATTTTTGATGTCATTAGGAAAGAGTTATCTTTCCCATATTTTATTGGCAAAGTTGGAATTGGAATATAGGTTTGTGCCATTAGAAAGCTGAAGCTATACTGAGTGACAAATTAATATTATTCAATGATAAACTACATAAACAAAAATCTTTACATAGCATTATATTATATATGTGCCATCATTTGGTAAGTGATTAAAATGTTATTGCATGTAGGTTTTAAATACAGAGTTTGGATCTAGACATTCAACTCCTTACTTTTAGAAATGTGCATAGGAACAGTTAAAGTATAAAACATATATTTAACATTGCCTTTAAAAATAAGGAAGGATGTAGTGAATAAATCTTGTTTAGAGAGTCCTATAAGCATAAGAAAGATGAGACCAGCTTAGCTACTGAATGATTGTAACTCAATTGATAAATAAGTGGCCAGAATCCTAGGAGAACTCTTCCTAAGCCCCATGATTGGAAAAGGAAGAACTGGGATGAAGGTGGGACTTATATACAATTAATATAAAAAGTTGTATTAGGAATAAAAATATTTAATATAATTATAAATTGTTCAATTACTATATCAAGAAGAAATCGTCTCTCTCTGCTATAATTCAGGAAGAATTTGAAAACTGCACCATAAGTAGATAATGTTTTTTAATATTTACTAGATGAAGTTACATGTACAGTATTTGAACAACACAAATAAAATTTTTGATTTTTAGAAAATATGATGATAAATGCATGTAAATATTAGGGAAGATAAATTCTTCACTATCTCATGTGACCTTCCACAAAAATAGGTTGCATTCTAGTTTCATAGCAAATCTCATTGATTTTTTTGAAAAATCAGTGATGAATAGACCAAGTTTTCTTAATTGAATGCAACTAAATTCAAAACCAATTAAAGTCAAGTTATATTGATGCTGAAAAACAGCAATAAAACCTGGAAAGAATGCATAGTTCATTTACATGAGGAGTCAAAGTAAATAGTAGGAAAATTTGCAAAGAAAGCCAGAATTTAAAATAATGCCAAACTAGTGGTGAGTTTAACACATTTTTTTCTGTGTCTTCACACTACTTAGCCCTGGATGTACACATAATTACAGGAAATTCACAGCAGAATAAAGTAAGTACAGCCTCAGATTTACAACTGCAAGAACAAAAAAGAGAAAACAGAGGGAAGTGGAAAATACAGGTAGCATAGCAAGACTTAATAAAAGCTTACTAGCATATGAATTTCTAGGTTCATTCTTGACCGTTACATGCGTGGATCTGGTTGAGTGTTAAACACCATTACAGAGACTTTGAGAAGTGAATTAAGATGTAAAGCAGATTCCATACTGGTTCTGAGTGACTCACATGAAGAACTGATCCTAATAGGACTACAAATGCTCTGAAAACGAACTGACATTAGAATCACAATCACAGCCCATACATAGAAGACAGGCTGAAACTGTGGTGTGAACCCAACCAGGCAATTGACTTCTAAAACAAAATATTAACATTCTCCAGTGGAATTTAATAAAAATCAAGAGTCTTATAACATAAAATTCAAAATGTTCAGGAAACAATTCAGCATTATTCAATATATAAAGAAAGAGTTGAAAAGGCAATCAACAGATGCCAACACCTTGGTGACACAAATATTAGAATTATCTGATAAATACTTTAAAGTAGCTCTGGTAAAAATGTTACAGCAACTGAAAGCAAATCTTCTTAAAATGAATGAAAAGATAGACATTCTCAGCAAAGAAATAAAAGACACAAAGAAGAACCAAATGAAAATTTTGGAATTGAAAGATAAAATGACAAATAAAAATACTCAAGTTAGGCTTAATAGCAGAATGGTTATGACAAAGAAAACAGTGAACTTGAAGGTAAATCAACAGACATTACCTATTCTAAAAATGATAGAAAAATAAATTGCAAAAATTAACAGAGTCCCAGGGGCTGTGGGATAATTCAAAGGTTCAATCATTGGATCATTAGAAGTCTCAGAAGGAGAGGAGCAAGAATACAGTACTGAAAAATATTCACAGAAATATGACTGCAAACAACTCAAATTCAGTGAAAGACATAAACCTACAGAGATGCAAGAAGCTTAGTGAAGCCCAAAAAGTATAAATTCAAAGAAATCCATATTCAAGCATATTATATTGGGAACAAAAAGGCATGAAAGCAGCCAAGTTATAATGATACCTTATTTGTAGGGGAAAAATGATTTAAATTAAAATTACTGTATAATTTTCATTGGGAACCAGGGAGACAAGAAGTGAAACAACTCTTTAAAATGTTGAAAGAAAAAAAAATTGCCTAGAAAGCTTTTGATATTCAGGAAAAATATTGTACAGGAATGAAGGTGAAATAAGGACATTCTTCTTCTTCTTTCTTTCTTTTTTTCTTTTTGAGACGGGGTCTTGCTATGTTTTCTGCTGCCCAAGCTGGAGTGCAGTGGCTATTCACAGGCTTGATCATAGCTTACTAATCCTTGAACTTCAGGTCTCAAACAATCCTCCAACCTCAACTTCTTGAGTAACTTGGACTACAGGTGTATGCCACTGTGCCCAGCTGAAATAAAGACATCCTTAAATGAAGAAAAATAAAAAAGAATTTGTAAACAGGAGATCTTCTTTAAAACAAATGCTGAAAGAGTTCTTCAAATAGCAAAGAAATGCTAGCATAAGGAAACTTGGATCATCAGGAATAAAGGAAGAGTAGAAGAAATAGTAAATAGGTAAATATAATAAACTATTCTTTTGTTCTTTATTTCTTTAAAATATGCTTGAAAGTTGAAAGCAAAATTTTAACACTGTGGTAGGATCCACTATTTATATGTAAATATACTTACAACCCAATTCTGTGTTCTGCCTTTTTACTGTTATAGTTATCTATTTATATATATAGTTCTCTTTCTATGTGTATGTGTGTGTGTGTGTGTGTGTGTGTGTGTGTGTATATATATATATATGATATAAATATATACATATATTGTAGTGGTAAAACATTCACTCCAAGTAGACTTAAAATATGAGTGGTACCATAAGCTGAATTATGTCCCTTCAAATTAATATGTTGAAATCTTTCATTCAGTTCCTCAGAATGTGACTATATTTAGAAATGGGCCATTTAAAGAGATAATTTAAGTAAAATGAGGTCATATGAGTGGGCTCTTATCCAATATGATTGATGTCCTTATAAGAAGAGATTAGAACACAGACATGTGTGCACAGAGAGGAAGGACCATATGAGGACATAGTAAGAAGGTAGTCATGTAAAAGCCTGGAAGAGAGGCCTCTGAAGAAACCAAGCCTGCTAACACCTTGATCTCGGGCTTCCAGCCCCTAGACCAAGAAAATAAATTTGCATTGTTTAAGTTACCCAGTCTGTGGTATTTGGTTATGGCAGTTCTAGCAAACCAATACAAGTAGATATATTGCAATATGTAGAGAATCCACTAAAATAAAATGAAATAAAATAAAACTGTACAAAGAGAATGTATCAAAAAGCTAGTAGACATATTAAAGTGGAATACTAAAACAGGCAAAAATAACCCAACAGAAGGCAGAAAAGGGAAACGGGAACAAAAATAAAACAAATTAGAATACAGTAGACCTATATTCAAACATATCAATAGCCACATTAAATATTAGTAGCATAAGCATAATAATTAAAATATTTTAATCATGAACTTAACTGTTGTTTACAAGAAATCACATATAATGACACCAGTAGTTTGAGAGTGAAAAAAGGAACAAAATATACAAACTGCAATCTTTCACTTCAATCAATTCAAAATGTTTATAACCATATTTTTGTAGAACTGAGATCATCCTGTGTCTTCAGTTTCAAAGACAAAAAAAAGTGGGGTGATTATATTAATATCAGAAAAAATAGATGTTGGAGTAATAAAAATGACCAATGATAAACAGGGACAATGCATAATGATAAAAAGGATAATTCACAAACAGATATAATCCAAATATGTACATGATTAAAGCAGAGCATCAAAACATGAAGCAAACAGTGGCAGAAGTAAACAGGAAAATAGATAAATTAAAAATTATGATTGGAGACTTCAGCACCTCTCTCTCAATAATTTGTGGGACTAGTAAACAGAACATTAGTAAGGATAAAGAACTGAAAAACTCCATCAACCAATGGGCTCCTATACCTATGGTGATGGTCCTGAATAAAGTCTGCCTTACCATGTTTTAACAAACGTCTTTGAATAATTTTTTAAACAATATTATACATTCAATGATACTGTGAAAAATTCTCAGTTATGTGAGAAATTAGGAATTATTTTATCCATGTACATATATAGTGTGAGAAAAATAGCGCAAAAAATATTGATAACTTGACATCTCTTTTAAGGAATATTTAACTATTTTAATACTTATTTGAAAAAAAAAGTTTAAATATGCTATTAGGAAGGACAGAGGAGAACTGCTAGTAATATTACCTTACTGGCATTTGCCAAGAACAAAATAAAATTCCTGCAATTAACTAGATTTAACCTCCTTAGAAGGTAGTATAGCAGTCATCTGTACTTGGTTCCTAATGCCTTATCTCAAATCCTCCTGTGCACTGCATAAAACATCCTCCTTGAGTGATGCCCTGGTGAATAATTTCCCAATCTTTCTTTACACATTCAAGACCATCTTACTGCCCCTTGGAATTAGTGCCCCTGGGAAACTGCCCACCTATTCTATTCTTGAATCTAGTAATATATATAGCTCTTTAAAATTACAAAAATCCTCAATGTATTGTACAAACAGTACATTATTTAAATGCTTAGGTAGTAGATAAGGATTTCCTTATCTAATTTTTTTTTTTAGAAAAGAATTTTAATTTATATTAGAAAAAATATATCCAGACGTTAGGCTTGCTACAGTTAAAATTCCATATGAGCAGAGTATATTTTCTGTACTGATTGTTGCAGATGAAGCTGAAGAACATTTTCCAGTAGTTGCCATGGTGTCTGACATTATGTAGTTGAGAATTAAATTGTAATTGGCAAACTAGAAGCTGTTTTCATTTCTAATATTTTATTCTAATGAGGTTATATAATTGAACTTATTTTATCAGCTGGCTATGTTTAAGATTGCTTCCCAACAGACCAGATTGGATGATGTACTTTTTATTATGTTATTTGATCCAATCAATATTCATATCTGATGTTATAGTTATCAACTCTAATGCTCTTTTAGTTGACTAAGATATGAGACTTGTTTAAATTCTCATTTACCAACAAAAATATTTGCAGATGAAATTATTTAATCAAAAACACATTTAAATCTAAATTACCTAAATTATAATAATAATTAAGCACACTTGAGTATATAGCCTATATTAAGCTAAAAATGAGAACCAATTCCTGTGCATACTAATATGTTTATAATTTTCATGTTGGAAAAAACTGAAAACTAATGATTTATAATCAAGGCATAATGACAAGTCAGGGTGGGACTAATTTGCATAGGTACATCATTTGAATTGAGTATGAAATCTGAAAATGAACACATCAAATACAGTAAAATTAAATATTATACATTAAGGACAAGCAATGGAAAGTTTCTGGCTTGAGAATTGCAACTGTGTGGGGACAAAATAGCATGAAAACAACAGATACAAAGAAAGAGAAACTGTTCACCAAGATATCCAACTAAGAACTTATCTAGAGGGAAAAATCAGAACAACACATGAACTATATATCAAGAATATCCCTTCATTTTTTAATTGATAATATATTAACTGTTATTAACTATTAACAATCTGGTGCCTTCATTTTTTAATTGATAATGTATTAGCTCTTATTATTAACTATTAACAATCTGGTGCCTTCATTTTTTAATTGATAATGTATTAGCTCTTATTATTAACTATTAACAATCTGGTGCCTTCATTTTTAAATTGATAATGTATTAGCTCTTATTATTAACTATTAACAATCTGGTACGTGTAAGACATATTAACTACACATGCTTCAAACCTTAAGGAAATCAATGAAAAACATAGGATGGACAATGAAGGACACTGAAATAAGCTTCAAGGTAAAGCTAAGAAAAGAAATAGACGGAAAAAAATTCTGGCTTTCAAAGCCAGAAGCTAGCAGCTGAGCTATACTAGTACCGCTGAACATTACCTGAGCAAAAAATCTACAAGCAGTTAGAAAACCAAGCAAAGATAACTGGTAGTTACATTTGCCTTGCATTCTGACAGCACTCAAACTGGAATCAAAACAGAGACCAGGCAGCTGAAAAGTCTTAATATCCCTGTTAACAGTGACAAATAAATAGCAAGTTATCCTCAGTTGGCATTGAGAGATTGACCCCTGAATTTAGGGGCTTAGTTGGCACCTGGAAGTTTCATTGTTCTGCAGTCCTGAGATTTCCAGAGAACTTGAGCTCTCTAGGTGGTCAGGAGGTCCTAGACAAGGCTACTTGGCAAACACACATGGTCACCTGCTGCATAACCTTGGAGGTATGCAAAGCAGTTTACTTGCTCATTTCCATTCTTTAGGACAACTATATTAGCTTAGTGTTAATATGTTCCCATGTAATAGATGAAATCTGAGTTTTAGGTTAAATAATTTCCCAAAGCCAGGAAGCCAATTTGTGATGTAGCCTCAGTAAACAGAGGTTTTGGGACAGCTTCCAAAGCACTGCTGGAGCCCAGCCCCCAAAGGAGAAATGTGAGAATCCTGGAACGAATGAGTCTCTCGGCATGAGAGATTGAAAAACCTCTCAGAATTCCAGACACCTGTGCTAGAAATTCATCTGCAAGGTAAAATACCTAATTTGTGTCTTGTGGAAGGCATGGAGAGAGAATTTAGTGGTGTCTGGTGGTTTTACTTCTAGGAAGTTTGAAGGAGACTCATACTCCTCCTGAAATGTGACTGACTCCCAGAGTGCACTGGGTGGGGCCTTTCTCACAAAGGTCCTGCTAGACACTCAGTCATTGCCCAAAAGGTTAATGTATGCCAACTAGATGCTAAGCATTAGATGCTGGAGATAGGACAGTGAGCAAAATAGACCATTTCCTCAGGAAACAACAACAACAACATTAACTCACAAGTTACAACACAGTGATATGTGCTGGGATTAAGGAAGGCATTACACATAACCCAACTAGGGAGAGCCAAAGGGAGCTCCCAGAGACAACTTTCTTATTATAAAAGGAAAGTAGGAAGGAGAGGGATGTTGAAGTATTTTTGAAGGTATAATGAACATTTCCCATCTGATGGATTCTAGTTCCTCTGTGAAGTTGGCGTATAGCACTTCCGTGGAGGGGCCAGGTGGAGGTGGCAATATTTATGGGAAGTGGAGATTTGAAATAGTTTTGAATAGGAAGAGTGTAGGCCAAAGAAACAATCATGCAATCTTTATGGGCCTGTGGTCTTTGCTTGTTTTGTACACGTATCTATTCCATGTGCTGCAGTTTTACCTAACATATAGTAGGCACTTAATAAATAAGTGTAGGATAAATGAATGATTTTCAGGTGGCTTCTGAGTTGACCTTCAGTCGTCAGTTCTACAGTATGTACGTATGGTGAAATCATATGCTCCATAACTCAATAGGGGTCAGTTTCTTGTAATAAGACAGCGCTTGCAAAAGCAAAGAGATATGTTTCTGCCAAGGCAGAAAGTGATGGAAGGAGAATAAGATGGAGTATTTTAAAAAGTTGGTTATAGGACAGACCCTGAAGTCTATTACAGGGAGAGGGAGAAAATGAAAGCAAGTTACTACATCATGTGTTTAAGCCCATGTACCACTCACACAGATTTTAATTTGAAGCAGGGCACCCCCTGGGTGCCTACAAGGGCCTCCAGTGGCCTCCCTGCGAGCACCCCCTGCCTAAGAAATGCTGTCTCTCTGTGAAGAGTATGTCCCAGGAAGCAGGTAAAGAGAAGGTGTTAGACTGCTTAACTTTCATACAAATTAAGCTGAGGTTTGGTGAGCAGTGCCCATTCACTCAGCCTTTGTGAAGAGAGGGACTGTGACAGTTATCATCCACGAAGAAACTCAAGGTAAAATATTTTTTCTGAGCATTCTGAACTTCAGACCTAGCCATCAACAAACTTTCACTTTCCATACTTGTGATACATGAAGCTACTCATCCTTTGCCTTTTCTGAAGGCTAGGTAGGGGGAGGCATGAGACTTCATATCCAACCCTTTCGGATTTCACCAGTGATTCAAATCCCACATCATACTTTATAAAATATTAAAAAAGACTATATAGTCTACCCAATTAAAATTACTATACTTTTAGCCGGGCGTGGTGGCTCTTGCCTGTAATCCCAACACTTTGGGAGACAGACTACCTGAGGTCAGGAGTTCAAGACCAGCCTGGCCACCATGGTGAAATCCCATCTTTACTAAAAATAGAAAAAAAAAAAATGCCTGAGTGTGGTGGCAAGCGCCTGTAATCCCGGCTACCTGGGAGCCTGAGGCAAGAGAAGCACTTGAACCCGAGAGGCAGAGGTTGCAGCTAGCCGAGATTGTGCCAGTGCACTCCAGCTGGGCAACAAGCGAAAATCTGTCTCAAAAAAAAAAAAATTACTATACTTTCAGCACATATCTGTAAATTCTAAAAAGCAAAATAACGTTTTTTTTTTTTTCTTGAGGGCAATTACTGACTTTAAAAGCCATTCTGAATGAAATGTTATCAAATCTAAAATACTATTATAAGACTGTAAAACTATGAACCACATGTTGGACAAAGAATAATTATCTCTTTTGGTATTGTCTGACATTAGGAATGAATAACAGAAACCTATGAAAAAAAAATCCATATTATAGAAGTCAGCATAAAAATTGAAATAAATGTAACTCGCAATTCACATTTTACCCGGGTACTGTCCTGATGGAAATTATGCTCAGGTATAATTATGCTTAGGTAAAATTATGCTTAGGTACAATCACAATGCTGTATTAAATTCTGAAAATTATATTTAAACAAGGATAAAAACTAAACCAGGATTTAGTTGGAGAAATGTCAGTACAGTGATCAATGTGAAAACCATGACAGATGAAAAATGGTAGAAGGAACATTCAGAGTATTCTTGAAAAAGAAAATATTCAAGAGAATATGCCATAAATCGAAACTTGTTCTAGTGGCAAGAATAAATAGATTTACTTTTCTGTGTAACTCCAAAGAAAAATAATAACTCCGATGGAATAAAGTTATTAAGAGACATATTTTGGTTTCAACCATAGAAAATCCTAAAGAAGTTAAACGGTTTGGTTTGGAATGGCTTCACAGATAACCTGTATTTCACCTCCTGCTAGCCAAGGTCTAAGGGTCTACAAATCAAAGAGAGTTTATGAAACACAGTGGGAAAGTAGTTATTGGTTACTCTTACTAGTAAAGCATACTTTTTTTTTGTATCTTGCAAACTATTCATTGTTTTAGACTTTTTAATTGTTTTGAAAGAATATCTTTTTCTTCAGTTTTCTCAACAAGGAACCTTATGAAATTTTTGTGAGAGAAGATACTAAAGAAAATCCAGACTATTGGATACTGCTAACTCTCCCAATACCCTTTTGTCATAAATAGGCACCATGAAATGAATAAGAAGATAAAATAAAAATATTTCTTATTTATCTTATAATGTCAATTTTTAAAATTCAGTATTAATTATTCAATAAAATATATCTTTTTATTTGTGGAATTTAAAATATGTGGCTCTTGTCTGTTTCTGATATGGAAAGAATTCATTCTTGAAGTAGCTCTAAGACAAGTACACAGACCTTGGAAGCCTCCTGAATTTAACTCCATATCATGTGGACTGCATAGAAGAAAGGCAGTTCATTTTCTAAGTAGTTGGATGGGAGCCAAAAGCTTTTTAGAAGGAAGCAGATTTTGTTCTTTGCTATAATAAAGAGGCAAGTATGCTTAAATGGTGATTGAGCCAGGTGAAGTGGTTCCCACCTGTAATCCCAGTTACTCAGAAAGCTGAGGCAGGGGGATGGCTTGATCACAGGAGTTAAAGATCAGCCTGGTAGACACAGCCAGACCCTGTCTCTAAATAAGTAAAGAGATAAATAAATAAAAGTGATTGACTTTAGTATCGTGAGTTAGTCATTTATTTTGGCTTCACTTTTTTGAACAAAAATAATAAAAAAAAAAAAAAAAAGAGTTCTTGAGGGTTAATCAATGCCTATCTACATATGCACACACAGTTTATTTTTTGAGTTTAGGTGTAGAGTAAAGAACACCAGAGGATCAAAAATCATGGGCTAACAGCAAAAGAAGAAAAATTGAAGTATGCTGAAAGAATACAGAAAACCAATTTTTGAAAACTAAAAAATACAAATTTTGAAATTAAGGACACTTTCAGGAAACAGTTCATGCTCAATTTCAACTGTGGATTTTTTTTTCTTAAATCATTTGTGAGACTGGCTGTCAAAACTATTTAAGTTGTTTGCATCAGAAATTGTTCTGATGTTCAGGCTGAAAAGAAAATCTACCTTTTGAAATTGGATAGCCTTTCAACAGTGATCATTATACAAAATAAATCATCTTTTATATAATAGAGTAAATATTCAGGTATAAATAGACATTAAGCTTAAAATATTTGAATAGAAAAATAGTAGAAGTTGACCAAAGCTTTGAGAACCTTTGCGCAAATCTAACTTTGGACCCTGTCTAGGGCTTATCAATTTCTTTTTAGGATTCATTTGATGAACATTATTTGAGTCTGAATTAGCACAAAAGTAAGGTATTTTAAAGAGTTAAGGTTACGTTTTGAACTGCAAAGCAAGCAATGCTTGTGAGGGTGTCACGAGGTGCTTATAATTGGACAGCCATCAGGAAGTAAAATAAAAGCTCTCTTGATTGATTTTCAATTTACAAACTCACTGCATTAGCACATAATTCCCACTCACTCTCTAAAACATACTGATTAATTCTCACAGCATTTGAAACAGTTTTGCTTAATAGCCTTCTGTCTACTGTGCCCCAACAATTTTGCCCATCTGAGGTTCAACTATGTTCTTAAAGTGGTTTCTATTGTTTATCTAACCTGCTTTTGCTCCTGTACTTCACTTTTACAAGTACAGAATATAATTATTATGTAAATTGATAAAGTAAAGGAGCATATAGTAAGAAATCCTTTTTCAATGAAATTTGATTTCAATGCTTTGGAAATGCGTGACAATGACACATTACAATCTTGCAGTTAAAAACTAAGTAAATGTAAAACTACGGAGGAAGGAGAAAATGATGTTTAAAATGTGGAAAAGTTCTTTATTCAGTTTGCTTCACAAGAGTGTTTAAGTTCTTGCTCCATTAAAAAAAATAAACTCTAAATTACAAATGATACATTATATATGTAGTTTATTCAAGAAATACAACAATAAACTCCAGTCAGCAGACCTATACTCACAGAAGAAACTTTAGCCTTCTATTGAAGAGTAAAGATAAGAAGTATACAGTTATATTGAGTAAAATTAGAATCTTTGTATATGTATATATTTATAAAAATTAATATATATTCATTTTTAATGATTTCCTGCTTTAATCAAAGTTTCAATTACTAATCCTTCCATATCTTGTGAAACAAAAGGGCTTTCTTCTGCCATCCTAATCTTTACGTCTCTTTGGGAAGAAATAATCACTTGCTCTTGCTCCTGTCTCTTTCTTTTTCAATTTTTTAAAACTACCAGCATGACTTATTTATTTATTTTTTTTATTTACTTATATTTTAGATAATAACTTTATGTTTTTACACTTAAAGGGTAATGAAAAACCATTACGAATCTATTTTTAAAAATTCCAGCACTTCAGTTGAAAAGTATGGTAGGCCAGGCGTGGTAGCTTACACCTGTAATCCCAGCACTTTGGGAGGCTGAGGTGATAGGATCGTTTGAGGTCACGAGTTTGAGACCAGCCTAGCCAACATGGCAAAACCCCATCTCCACTAAAAATACAAAAATTAGCCAGTTGTGATGGCATGTGCCTGTACTCCCAGCTACTTGGGATGGTGAGGCAGGAGGATTACTTGAACCTAGGAGATGGAGGTTGCAGTGAACCAAGATTGTACCACTGTACTCCAGCCTGGGTGACAATGCAAGACTCTATATCCAAACAAAAAAAAAAAAAAAAGAAAAGGGGTAACTATACTTACTCATTAAATATTATTTAGTGTTATAAAGCACAACTTGAAAACATCCAGCATGAGTGTTGAATTTTAGTACAATGAATTCAAGACTAGATATACATGTTGCATGCATCAAGGCTAGATTACAAGTTAGCATAGTTGTAGTTGTCATCATTATCATCATCATCGTCTTCATGTTTTCTTATCAATGGACTTCATGATTCATTGGCAATATTTTGTGATGACTCCATATTAGTGGTAATAAGAATGTTTTTGAACCCAAATAATGATTGATTAATTGGAACATTCTGCACTGCTGATGTTGCAGAAATTGTTGGTTTTACAGCTGGGGTCTGTGAAGCAGAAAGCTGTACTGTAAACCTTTTTCCCGTGATGGGTATTGGAGTCCCTACTTTAGTTAAAACAGACAGGATTTGTGGGGTGGGTGCACCTAATGTGGGATTACTGGTCTACTAGTAAATGGACCAATGCTTATCGATGGAATTGTTACTCTTCCTGCAGAAGTAGAATTCTTTTTCTGTAAAGACCTAAGCCTATAGTTTGGAGTGATTAAGCAATGTCTGGTAGGTGGCAATCTAGGACGTGAATATGGCTCTATTAACAGCAAACGGGTTTAATTTCTTGATTTGCCATATCTAACAAAATAAATCTTAGAGGAGGAGAAGTATTAATAAAAAAACTGTTGGTTGGTCAGCTGGTCAGTGCAACACTGAATTGCCAGTTACATATCATCTGCATCAACAGTAGATTTCGTAGCATGGCATAAAATTTTTGCATCCTCTAAAATTGTAGTCACATACCAGAAGTAAAACTCCAACATCTGATTTATAACTCTTAGTTCATACTTTGTAATCCTTATATCCTTCAGGATTTGTGCCATTATCTGTGCATCTTTCCACATGCTCTTGGGAGAGGCCATCTGGTCAGACTCCATGATATCTGGTGATGAGACTTCCTCAGCTAAATCGCATTAATGTATTTCATTTCTGATCTTGATGTAGATTTTTTGCCTAGTGTTGTTTTTCCAAACCCTGTTGTAACGTGATGGCTCCCAGTGCCTTGCCCCCTGCCTTATTTTTATTTTTAATTAATTTATTAATTATTTTAAATTGGCAAATAAAAATTGTATTAATATTGTTATAACCTCAATGGAAGGCAATTTAGCAATAGTTTTCAAATCAAACATGTTTTGATTGGCAATTCAGCTTCCAAGAATTTAACCAATAGGAAACTCATATATATTTGCCCTGTACAATATGATGTTTTGAAATATGTATGCATTCTGGAATCACTAAATTGAGCTAATTGACATATGCATTACTTCAGTAATGTTAATGTTTTATGGTGAGAACACAAAATCTACTCAATTATTTTAAAAAACACAATGCATCCTTGTTAATTATAGTCACCATGTTATACAATATATGTTTAAAACTTATTCTTCTCATATAACTTAAATTCGTGTCTTCTGACCACAAGCACTTCCTGTACCACATCCAACCTTTCCTAGCACCAGGTAATCACCATCCTACTCTCTGCTTCTGGAAATTCAACTATCCTAAATAACATGTATAAGCAAGATCATGTAGAATTTATCCTTTGGTGCTAACATAATGTCTTTCAGGTTCATCCATATTGTCCTAAATGACAGGATTACCTTCTTTTTAAAGGATGAATAATATTCCTCTGGATACATAAACAACATTTTCTTTATCCTTTCATCCTTTAACGAATACTTAAGTGGAATCCATATACTGACTACTGTAAATAGTGCTACGGTAAACTTAGGAGTGCAGATATCTTCAATATCCTGATTTTATTTCCTTTAAACTTTTATCTACTGGTGGGAATACTGGATTATGTTGTAGTTCTATTTTTAATTTTTTGAGGAAACTTCACATTGCTACTTAATTGCTACTATAATTTACATTTCCACCAACACTGAGCAAAGATTCAATTTTCTACGTATCCTCTTGAACACTTGCTATATTTCACCTTTTTTATAATATTCATTCTAATAATAGGAGGTGAAATCTCATTGTGGTTTTAATTTGCATCTCTCTGATGAGTAGTTACATTGAGCATTTTTTAAATGTACTTGTTAGCCATTTGTATGTCTTCTTTTGAGATATGCCTCTTCAGGTCTTTGCCCATTTTAAAATCAGGTTATTTATTTTGTTACTATTTAGGTGTTTGAGTTATTTATATATTTCAGTGATTAACCTCTTATCAGATGTGAGGTTTGCAAAATATCTTTTCTTATCCTGTAAGTTGTCTCTTCACCATGTTGCTTGTTCTCTTTGCTACACAGAAGTGTTTTAGTTTGAGGTAACCCTTGCCTACTTCTTCCTTATGCAGATATCTCACTACTATGTGTAGTTAGAGCTAAAATTATTTGAGTGCAAGTAAATATATATATAGCAAGCCACATACTTTTATTTTTATTCCGAGATTATAAGAAGTTCTATAGGCACTTTTAGTAAAAAGAAAAATCTACTTTGAACAATTAAATGCTAAGTTTAGTGTCATAATTATATACATCCATATTCTAACTCAACTTCTTTCTCATTCATGCCAGGACTTTATTCTCTCCCAAGTTTCCTATCTTTATTGTTAGCTGCTTAGGAAAAGAGCCATATATTCATCCTTTTGTTCTTCAGAACTGGACACACAGCAAATAGAGATTTTTAACCATATGTGAGGATGAAAAGTGATGTGTCCACTCCGCATTAGAAATTTCATTTGCTTTTTTTCCTTTATTCTTGCAAACCAACACAGCTAATCACCACTATTAACCACAACAACCACCATTAACAGCAAAAATACCTAACTCCAAATCCAGAATCACTTGGTCGATACTTTTAACAAAGCTTGCTATTTTACACATAATTAATTGGCCAAAAGAATTTTCTTTTATAAGATACCAAATGTCAAAGAAAGAGAGAGGCTAACTTATTTGGAAGAGTTTGATAAAGTCACAGACGTTCAGTGTTTGATTGTTGGATTTGCATATCTAAAAATTTTAATGTACTAGTTTACCTATGGTGATTCTGTCTTCTATGATCTACGTATGCCTACTACCTTTGCTTCCTCGTTCAAAACAATGATGTGAATAAATGAAAATGTTTAGTCATTAGTGGGATATTTATTTGACTCAAGTATTGGCTTTTGCACAGAACTCTTAGTAAGGTAATCAGTTCAGAACAATAAGGTAAAGATAAGAAATATAGAACATTGAAACAAGAAACTTGGAATCAGTAAACATTTGTCAAGTTCTTATTATGTGCCAGGTGCTATTCTAGGTGCCAGAAGTACAGTGGTTAACAAAGCTAGCTACATTTTTGCTCTCATAGAGCATAAATTTTAAGTTAGGGAGATTGGCAGAGGCAGGAAAGGAATGAACAATGTAATTTTAGAGTAATTCATGCTATGGAGGAAATGGTCTAAGGAGGATTGCCTGGGGAAGTTCATTTTTAATTGTGTGTCAGGGGATACCTTACTGAACAACTTAGACCAGAAGGAAATAGCTACTCAATTTCCCCTGTGGACAAGAAGGCTTAGTAGATAAGTGTTTGGCTTATTTATTTAAAAAAATAAAAACAGAACTAGGATTTAGGTTCAGAATTTCTTACTATTATTCTGATTGATTTTCAGGATAATCATGAAATGTGAAATGAGAAATGAGGAAGAACTTGTCTCAGGCCTGTAGTTCAACAAGCTGTCTGACACTGCTGTGTTGTATAGTCCCAAGAGATGTGCTTTTAGAACTATTAGTCTGATGGATGGTCTTTCCCTATCTAGAGTATTTATTTTAAAAGAATAAGCTCATTATTTTTCTTGGTCATAGCTGGTTAAAGATTTACAAATTCTTACCCTCAATTTCTATGTATTTAGGTTGGTTCAAAAGTGATTGTGGTTTTGACCATTACTTTTAATAATTTGTCACCACAAGAGCCAGGCAAGTCACTACATAATTATGGCAGAGTTTTTCCTTTGCGTTAATCATAGTTAAGTCATCTTTTCCCAATATTATATATTAGTTTCCTTGACTGAGAATGTAATAGAGAATTTTCACTAACTCTTTGAGTGTCATTGCTACAGATGACTAAACTCATTTACTTATTCACAAACATGTATTGAGGGGCCACTATGTGTCAAATAGATGATAGGAACTGAACATAGATAAATAAACAAGCTGGAAATTTTCCTGATTTCGTAGCACTTGCACTTTTGTTTGTATACATTGATTTTGTTAGTATTTCAAAAAAAAAAAATCCTTTGATTTTGTTTCCAGGTCTATAAGCATGTTTATGTGATTTAGAACACAGAAGTGACACTTTATTCCACATAAAAGTGTAGGCTTAGAGATTATAACTCTGCAAATCACTTACTCAAATTTCTCATTATAGATATCTGCAATCGGATCCTGCAATGAAAGTTCTTTTAAAGCCTTTTCCTCCCAGAATGATGAAACCGGTTAGCAACGATGATGAAAATAAATGTTTATCATAGTAGTCACAAAGTGTGATTGACTTTTTTCTTCTTTCAAAAAACTAAACCACTGACTTCATATACATTCTTTTGAAAAACACAATAGAGATTATGACAGTGTACTTACCACACTTAGGCAACACAAATCAGCCATATTCCTTCCTCTCACACATCATTATGGATTAGAAAGATACTCAGGCTGCGGTGTCTCCACTGCTTACAAGAGCTTAATATTTACTGAAGCATAGAGTAAAGTTGGTAAACATGAGAGAATTTAAGGAACCTCACAAAGAGTGCATATATTTAGTCTAAGAACGTTATAGATATTTTGTGTGAACACTGTGGTAAAGTTACAATAACCTGTAATGATTCCCATGCTTAGAGAGGTCTCAATGAAGTGTAACAACCTTCTTGGCTGATAACTTTGTTCAGATGTAGATTTCAAATGCAACTACCCTTGGAATAAGCTGCCTTCACAGGTAGAGCTTCTTGACATCTGATTTGTGGCCAAAAGAAAGAAGACGAATGAGCCAGGCACAAAGGCACTGGGCCTCTGAATTCATGAGAAAGGACAGAGCCTGGGAGCCAAAGATAAGCTTCAGTTTCTCACAAGCTTCTCTGTTCAGCGGTATGCTGTCTGCTGGAGACCAATTAGGTGTAAATTCATGGCTAATGAAGACAGTCATCTACACTCTTCACCCTTCACTGGTGAGAGGAACAAACAATGAATGTAGTCTGGAATAATGTGACCTAACAGACTGCTAGAAGAAATGAGAGTTTTAGTACCTTGTCATGTGTAGGCTAAATACAATGCCTCTTTGCCTTTCTTCTTCCTAGCTTATTTTGATGAAGGAGTCCATGCTTTACCATTGGTAGATTGTGTCAATTGGTTTCTGTAAGCTTATAAGAAACCTTGCTAATTGTTTTTTTTACTATTTAGTATCTCACTATTAGAGAAATTATATTTCACAGGCATTTTAGCTGAAAGCAAGGAAAAAGAAGACGATCTTGCAAAAGATCCTGTTTAACTAAAAATGTGTTTAATTTGTCATGAATAGAAGATTAATAGAAGTGTTTTCTATTCCTAAATTCCAGTTGTAAATAAAACTCCTTAATCTATATCTTTTATCTTTTCTACCCAATCACAAATGAACAAATTACACAACAGGCTTTTTTCTTTTTAAATCTATTTGCCACTTGATTTACTAATATGATAATTAGTTGAAAAATCTTTCTATTTTTAATTGTCCTCTCTAAACAGTAACATAAATGCTAATGTTAAAAATTAAATTCTATGTAAGAACCTATTCAGTCATATTTTTCTCTATGCTAATAAAGTCCAATTAAATATTATGACCATGAACTGCTCTAATTATCTGTGATTTCTTAATTAAGCTCAAATTCATTAAGCTTTTCCTGTAGAAAGAAGTGTATAATTCTTTATTGTTAGCTGTTATTTATTCATTCACTTATTCAGTATTGTTAGGTGCTAATTAGATCAAGTACTATAAATGTTCCTTTCCTAAGTTTAATGAAAGGATTAAATGTGTACTAACTACACATTACTAAATACTTAGCATTCTTATTAATTATCATGTGAGAAAAATATGTAGATAATGGTCTCTTACTCCAATAATTTAAAACAAAATTGAAAATCCATGACTAACCACATAAAATACAACATGGAATATGGATAAAAATGTATCTACAAGCTTCATGTAGATACATGGATTCTCTATTTTTAATCCAATACTTTCAAAACGCAGCAAGGGAAAGCAAAAAGTCATGAAGATGGTAGGAAAAAAATCAGCATCCAAAATAGCCTCGTTTTCATCTTCGAGTCGTGGATGATGTATATCAACTGAGCTATAAATGTCTAGGATGTGTCAAGGTATCTGAGGTTCTTATCTATTTTGTGAACCTCAAGAAACTGCCAAAAAGTTGGCTTTTCAAAGCAGATTGGTATGGATTGTAATCTTTGGAAAAATTGGTGTAGTTGAGAAAAATCATATTTGGTATAATCAAAATTGTGCAGGTTATTACAGCTTTGAATTCATTATAACATAAAAGTGCTGAAAAACACCAACCCTGAAAAATAATATCATAAATTTAACTCAAGCATTCCTCATGAACTTCAGAACCACGAATATATAACTACCTAGTGGACACTTCCAAATGATGTTCTCTGGTAATCTCAAGCTCAATATGTCCAAAATGGAACTCATTATTTTTCTCTAAAATATGGTTGGACTATTCTGTGCTAAAATCCCGGTGAATGGTCACCATGTACCTAGTCACTAAAGCAAGAAACTTGGAAGTAGTTTTGAACTCTTTACCCACATTCAATCAATCATCAACTTCTGTTATGTAACTTCACTCTCGATTCTCTACATTGCACTCCTCTAACTCAGGCTACCATTAAATTTCATCTTGAGCACTGCTACAACCTCCTCATTTTGCTCTCTGTCTTCCATTCTGCACTTCTCCAGTTCTGCACTTCTCCAGGTCAGCCTTCACACAGCAGCCAAATAAATTTTCCTAAAACCCACATAGAAATGTGACATTTCTCTGTTTAAACCTTTACGGCACTTTCTCTTATCTTTTGGAAAAAAAAACACACACACACTTACACACAACCCTATATAACCTGTTTATCAGATTCTGTAAATGAACTCTTTCCTTCATTTCTTATATCTTTATATCTTCTATCACTACTCTAAAACAAAGTACTCTGGGTTTCATCTAAGGGGACTACAATCATTTTTTTCTAAGGTTGTATGCACTACTGTAAATGATGATTATATATTAAGTCATAGAGTCAAGTTAGTAGGTCATTCTTAATAATTTTAAAATGAAAAAGTTAGAATTTTAGTAATAAAATGGCACAAACCAGAAATATGTTTTGTCATGTGTGTACATACAAAATGTATATATTAAGCTATGTAAACATTTTTAAAAATCCTACTAATTAATACGTACTTAATCACTTTGAACCATATGTATCTTTGGCTGCAGATGGCCACCACTACACCAATCATCAAACACCTTGAAACATATCTTCTTTTCTGCACATCTTTGCCTGGATAAACCCTATTCACCATTTAAGTGTGAGCTTTTCTCTTACCTCCTATATGACCTATACTGCCAACTCAATAGTATTGTTGTATCCTATATATATATTTGAATTAAAATGATATTATTGTTTTTAATTTTTTTATTTTTTTATTTCAATAGTTTCTGAGGTACAGGTGGTTTTGGATTACATAGAGAAGTTCTTTAGTGGTGGTTTCTGAGATTTTAGTGCACTCATTACCCAGGCAGTGGACACTGTACCCAATATGTAGTCTTCCGTCTCTCATTCACCTCTCAACATTGCCCACCCACAAGTCCTCAAAGTCCATTATATCATTCTTATGCCTTTCCATCCTCATTGCTTACTCCACTTAGAAGTGAGAACGTATGATATTTTGTTTTCTATACTATATTTTAATTTCCTATTTATATTAGATAACAATTTAAGGATGTGGACAAATGTATCTTCTTATATTTTAATGTATTCCTACTATCTTTTATGGCTCCTGGTACATTATTGTAACTACTTAATAAATATATGCTGAATGAATAAATAAAATTTCTGAAAATTCTGGCTCATCCATCCTTTCTCTTTTTCTGTTCTTGAGTCATAATATTCCTGTTTTTCATAACATATTCTATATCTTCATTCTTTGACTATCTAGAGCATAATGGTATTTTCTTATATTTCCAAATTAAAAATTTCTAAAGGAATAAAGCATTTCAAATTGTTCAATAAAAATATGACCTAAAATAATTTTACATTTGAACTACAGCTTTTCTCAATTTTGTAAGCATTACTGGCATGCATATTAATCTTCAGGATCATAGTGTAAAATTTTATGAATCATTAAAGATGTGCACATGCGTGTAAAGAGATAAAGGAGAAGAAAATAATGTTACTCAATATATTAGTGCTGTTCATTTTGTGTTCTTTTCTGAATGACAAAAATGGATAAATCAAAGTACAAAAAAATGAACATTTCTGATGTAATATATCAAGGTGACCCTAATTTCATGAGTTACAGAATATATTTAGATGGTGCTTCTTTCTTGCTCACTGTATACATTTTTCTAATTCTTGATTGCAAAAAGCAGATGGATAATGTTGAGACTTTATTTTATGGGAAATCAGACATTATAAACATAGCTCTAAAATATGTTTTATTTATTTAGAAATGTGCTCATTTGAGATGTGACCAGAAGGCAAAATTATTTTGCTGATATTTCAAACTACTTACCACTCTAAACATATAAAGTGATGTAAGTGGCACTGCCAGATGTGACTAATTATCACAAAAGCACTTCCTTAATCTAGGATCTGGAAAAGTCTATAGCTAAACAGTTCTTATATTTGATATCTGAACCTCAATTTACACTGAAAGCTGTTACCAAGAACAAATTAACACAACTCTAAAAATAATAGGCTCCAAAATCTAAAGGTAGAAAGACCCCAGTTATGGAGATAAAGATTAAGTCCATTGTATTTATAATTTAATATTGCTTGAAATTTAAATTGGAATTGGGATGCTAAAATATTAATAGCAGATAATTAAAATTTTGGAGAAAATAATATATCTATTTACAGAGTTCTTTGAACAGACATTGTACAGAGATTACAGTCCATTAAAAAAAAGAAGAGATCTAAATGTTACCATAAAATTTAAATTAAATCAATAGTTATTCTGGGTTCAGTCATCATTAAGACTTTTTTAAAGAAAATAAATCTAAAAGTAGTAGCAATTACTATGTGCCCAAGGTCTTTGGGTTTTATCTGTTGTTCCATATAGTATCTGTTGGTTCTTCATGCCATTCTCTCCCTCTTATATTGTCTCTGCACTACAGGATTAGAAAACTGCATTTCCCAGACGTCCTTTCCAGCTGGATTACTAATCTTGTCTGAGATTAGAAGGGGAAAAAAGATGGGAAGAAGAGGATGATACTTCTGGCTCTAGCATTGGTGAGTAAACCCAGGCTCCTGTAGCATATGTTGTAGTTTTAGCCTGTGAATCAAAAGGAATGTAGATTTTGGGTTCCTATGAGCTCCCTGGTCACTTTTCAGTAGTAATAATGGCAATTATAATAGTAGCTGTTCCAGCAGCTGTGCTCCAGTGGCATCATGGGAGAATGTGGCCATTTATCTCCTCATTCTCAAGGGTAGTAGCAGCATTCTGCAGTTACTATCAATGTCTCTGGGTAAGGACCCTATTGTTTCTCCAACCCTTTCAAAACATTTAAATCCAATTCCTTATACTGATTTCTAGTTTATTTTTAATACCTAGAGTAGTTTCTATTAACAGCTTATTATAGTTTCTATTAACTGGACATATAATAATAAACATATATTGACTCATTTAATCTCTATACAGTATTTTCTAAGAGAGTTATTTTATTCACTCCATTTTACGCATGAGGAAAGAGAAGCACAGAGTGATCGAATAACTTTCCAGAGATTAGCCATCTGTTTCTAGCATCTAGGCTTTTAACAGCTATGCTATGCTGGTTAAACCAAATGCCCTTATTCTAATACTAAGAGGTTTGTTTCAACAAGATTATTTACTGGTAACCTTGAGACTGTGAATTTATATTACAGGAGTCTACATTTTCTAAGAATTAGAGAAAACTGTTTGTATTCTACAGATGTGAACTATGTTTGTACTAGGCAGTTGAATTTGCTATATTACTTTAAATAATCAATCTTCTTTGACCTCACAATTCTATTTCTTTTCTTTGTTTTAGCAGCTTTATTTTCATGTTTTTTTTTTCTGTCAATAGCTTTAGAGGTACAATGATTTTTGGTTACATAGATGAATTGTATGGTGATAAAGTCTGGGTTTTTAGTGCACCCTACATACCCGGATAGTATATACTGTATCCAACAGGTAGGTAACTCTTCATCCTTCACCTGCCCCCTCACACTCCTCCTTTCTGAATCTTCAATGTCCATTATATCACTCTGTATATACATAATTTAGTTCCCACTTATAAGTGAGAACATTCAGTATTAAATATTTGGCTTTCTGTTCCTGAGTTGCTTCACTTAAGGTAATGGTCTCAATTTCCATCTAAGTTGCTGTGAAATACATTATTTTCTTCTTTTTTTATGGCTATCTTCCATGGTTATATAGACCACATTTTCTTTATCCACTTTTCAGGAGATAGACACTTAGTTTATTCCCTATCTTTGCAATTGTGAATTTTACTGCAATAAACATATGTGTCCCGGTATCTTTTTGATACAATGACTTATTTCCATTTAAGTAGATAACCAATAGTAGAATTGCTGGATCAAATGGTAGATCTACTTTTAGTTCTTTGAGAAATCTTCATACTGTTTTTCATGGAAGTTATGCTAATTTACATTTTACATTCCCATCATGTATAAAAGTTCTTTTTTTTTTTTTTCCACATCTGTGCCAACATATATTGGTTTTTTGACTTTCTATTAATTGCCATTCTGGCTGGAGTAAGGTGGTATCTCATTGTAGTTTTAATTTGCATTTCCCTGATGATGAGTGATATTGCTCATTTTTGTACATTTTTGTTGGCCATTTGTAAATCTTTTGGGAAATATCTTTATTCTGGATATAAGCTTTTGTCGCATTATGTATTGCAAATGTTTTTCTCCTACTCTGTAATTTGCCTTTTCACTTTGTTAATGGTATCTTTCAATAAACTTCCTCTGTTCTCTTTTAATTTAATAAAGTATAATTTATCAAATTCTTCCTAATTTTAATGTTTTTCTCAATGTTTTTCATGTCCTATTTAAGAATTTTATTCAAATCTGGCAGAAACTAACTTGAGAATCCTGAAAAAAAAATTAGCATCAAGGAGGAGATAACCTTTATTCTAGTAAATACTTTCTTATATTTATATTATTTCTCTTTCTATTATTTTTATAATGCTTTAGGATAGCACTGTGCCGTAGAACTTTCTGAGATGATAGATACGTTATATATATTCACTATCCAATATGGTGGTCATAAGTCACATGTAGCTATGAGACTTTGAAATATAGTAATTCAATTGAAGAAATGTATTTTAAATTTTACTTGATTTAAATTACATCAAAATTTAAATAGCTACATGTGGCTAATGGCTACCGTATTGCACACAGCTTTAGAAACTTGTGACAATTTTTTTCCAGTTGACTATTATAATCTTTTGTGAACTTGTTTGCCATTTAATTTTAACACCAATTTAAGAATAAGGAAACAGAGGCACATAGAGGATAAGTAACTTGTCCACCATTGTAGTACTGTTAATAATTAGAGTCTGGAATCAAATCCAGGTCTATCTAATTCTGGTCTTGTTTTAAAAACCACGAAGAGGCCGGGCATGGTGGCTCATGCCTATAATCCCAGCACTTTGGGAGGCTGAGGTAGGCGGATCACCTGAGGTCAGGCATTCGAGACCAGCCTGACCAATATGGTGAGACATCATCTGTACTAAAAATACAAAAATTACCTGGGTATGGTGGCATGCACATGTAGCCCCAGCTACTTGAGAGGCTGAGGAAGGAGAATTGCTTGAACCTGGGAGGTGGAGGTTGTAGTGTGCCAAGATCATGCCACTGCACTCCAGCCTGGGCAACAGAGCGAGACTCCATCTCAAAAGAAAAAAAAAAAAAAAAAAAAAAAGCCCTTCAGGACTTATATAAAATAAAACCATCATTAATTTTGAGAAGAGACTTGATACTGTCTGAAGACAAGAAAACTAGTTAAATGTAAACAAAAAATAGTTTAAATAAAGGTTAATTCCTTTTGTACTTATTCTTTAAAACACCTAATTAATATCTTATTGTAAATTGTATTTTCTAATGATCTGAATAACATGAATTGATAGAAGTAACTTATAATAGTAGCATTGTTCTCCTGTTTATCTTTTCATATATGTGTTTATTATATTCCCAATGTGTTTAGAAACGGTAAACCTCTGTGCTCAGTTTCAAGTCACTAATAACTAGTCATTTTCATTTGGAAATATGCAGTGGCTCAAAATTAAATCTACTTAGGCCCTTCTACCCATCAAAACTATTTTTCTATCTTTTCTTCCTAATTCTTATCTTAGTGAGCACTATCCATGTAGTTTCCCATATCAGAAACCTTATAACCTTTTCTCACCTACTTTCTGGACCATCTATTTTTTAAACATCTCTTGTGTTTTTCTCATCTCTCTCCCACTTCATTGCCATAATATTAGATGAAGACTTCAATTTCATTTTCTGTTATATTGTGAGATTATTCTAACCTGTTTTTTTATGCTAGTCTTTCATTCTTCCAATATTTTACATCATGCTCAAAGACTAGTACTCTAAAATTTAAATAGCAACATGCATTCAACAAAATGTTTCCTATATATATATTGCATACCCAGTAGGCACCATGCTGCCTATAGAAAACACAGCCATAAGCATGAAAGTTAAATTCTCTTCCATTAGCTACTAGTCAAAGTCCAAACTTATAATTGCACTTTATAATCTGCCTAATTCTCCTATAAAATCAAGCACCAATTCCTACCTCTTCCCCCACAGAATATTCCTCCCCATATATTCTAATTCCCACAAGAAGTTTTTCTATTGCATTATGGGTTTTTGTGCCTTTCGAATTTGATGTGTACTTTATATTGCCAATAATGCCTTTACTTACCTCCAAAAACTACATACCGCTCTATAACAACCAATCATACTTCAAAATGTGTGAACTTAAATATTCAAAATTTGTGAACCTAATGTTATTTCTTTTGAAAATCTCAGAGACAGCAAACTACTTCCATGGTAACTAGATGGACAGCTGGATTTTGATATGCATAATTCAGAGAAGTTTAATAGTTTGAAATGTTATTTCCTTTCCTTATTAAACAATGATAAATCATTAACATTCAGTAGTCTCGTTTTCTGTTAATTTTGTGGAAAACTACAGTTTTTACATTATGTGGTTCTTTTTTATTTTAATACTTCATGTTCTGGGATACACGTGCAGAACCTGCAGGTTTGTTACATAGGCATACATGTGTCATGATGGTTTGCTGCACCCATCAATCTGTCATTTACATTAGCTATTTCTCCTAATGCTATCCCTCCCCTAGGCCCCCACCCACTGACAGGCCCCCGTGTGTGATGTTCCTCTCCCTGTGTCCATGTGTTCTCATTCTTTTTTTAACTTTTAGGTTCAGGGGTACATGTGCAGGTTTGTTATATAGATAAATTGCATGGGAGTTTGGTGTACAGATTATTTCGTCACCCAAGTAATGTATAGTAGCTGGTACGTAGTTTTTTATCCGTACCCTTTCCCTACCCTCCTCCCTCAAGCAGGCAACCCTGTCTGTTGTTTCCTACTTTGTATCCATGTGCTCTTATTGTGAGAACATGCAGTATTTGGTTTTCTATTCCTGTGTTAGTCTGCTTAGGATGATGGCTTCCAGGTCCATCTATATTGCTGCACAAGATATAGTCTCATTCTTTTTATGGCTATTTTTCGTGGTATACATGTACCAGATTTTCTTTATCCTATCTACCATTGATGAGCATTTAGTTTGATTCCATGTCTTTACTACTGTGAATTGAGGAAAATTCATATCACACATGGAATTGTTTACTAATAATTTTTCATATTCTGGCAAACTATAACATATCAAAAGGTAACAAAATAAACTTGAGTGTTGTTGACATGTTTGGGATTTCACTCTTAAAGGTGACTTGCACTTACTTTTAGGTTTCCAATTTTAAGTAATACCCTATGTTTCATTGAAAAGAGGACTTAAAATGAGTCCTAAATGTTTCATTGAAAAGAGGACTTAAAATGAGAATAATTATCATGTATATAATAGGAAAATGCCTAGAAAAAAATAAGCAGAAATATTAGCATATACATAATGTTCTATTTCATTTTAGAGCTTTTATTCATTGAAGGAAAATTAAAAGGAAAAAAACACAAAGAAATGACGTGGTTGTTTTAGTTAACGACTATTATCTTACATGATTATCTGTCCTTCCTTTCTGCTGCTACATTTGATAACTTGTGGGCAATTAAGAAAGAAGACCTTTGGATATAATATTATACAATCTCTCTTTATTAATATTATAATATTATAAACAGAATGCATAATTCAGATAAGTTTAATAGTTTGAAATATTATTTCCTTTCCTTATTAAACAATAAATCTCTGTTTATAATATTAATAAAGAGAGAGTGTATAATATTCAAAGCAAATGACTTACTTAGGTTTTTTGCTTTTACTTTGTCTAATTGATTAACTCCATTAAATATACAAATTTACAGACCTTGAAATTTATCATATACTATTAACATGTTTGCCTTAATATTAATTTTCCAATTTTAAATAAGCACTTGAAAATATCATTAATTGTCCTATATTTATTATCAACAGTGTTTATTGCTTACTTCCATTATATCACATATTTAGCTAATTTCTAATATAAATTTAGAAAACTTGATTCTTTAAAGAAATTGAAGTATGGTAATGAAGAAACACAAAAAATAACAATTAAAATAAATTCTGATAGCCTGTGAAATATATTAATTGTAGAACATTAATAATTACAGTATATAGAGTATCTCTTTATGTGTCCAAACTGTACTAGTATTATTTCATTCATTATTATTGAGAATCTTATGCATTACTTCTTATTTCTAATGACTAGAGTAAGACTTCCCTTCCAGTGTAGCAGAGCCAGCAAAAAATGCCAGTCCTATTTTCTTTCAGAGCCTGTGTATTTTACATGTACAGACGAGAGGCATCTAACCTAACCAACAAAGTCATTCCACTATGCCTTGAGAAAATGTCAGATAAATACTTACATGAGAGAAGGTAAGGTAGTTACATGATGCAGTGGAGAACTATTACTATTTTATTAAGGCTCTAAAATGAGAAATGTCACAGAAATGGAATCTAGAGAAAGTAGGAGAGTAACCATAAATGACTTCATATGCCATTGTTCACTATTACAGTGTCCTGTGTTATATATTTTATGTTTGAATTCACACATATCTCATTCTTTAAACTGTAATTCCTGATCTTTACTATATTTAGACATATGATATCAACCTTCTCAAAACACCTGTACCAACTTACATAGGAAACTTTTAGCACGTACTTTTCTTGGTGATTGTAATAAAGTTTGTCTATGTTCACTTTGCCAACAGTAGGCTACTGACTAATCATTCCCTTTTACTTGCTGTATATTAAATAATTAAGCATAAAGTGTTTTGTCTTTTATTGAAAAGGCAACGTGTTCATAATTCTTTAAGAAAGTAGAGCCATTCTATTTTGATTTAAATAATTTCTTGATTATTTTTGCTAGTAAATATGTAACTTGTTTATTTTTAAAATAAAACCTATATAGGTATTTCTGAATTCTACAGGATTATTTTTCAGACCAATGTTTTGTGAACCCTCTTCATATAAACTTTAAATGGGAGACACTGTTAAGACATTTCAAACTGTTTAAACTTCATTTATATTGTTAATAGTATTCATTTATATTGTTTTTTTATTTGTATTGTTAATATTTTTCTGTAAATATCCAGCTGTTATTTAGTTTAGTTCTTATGAGTTTTGCCAATTTTTTTAGTAACTGAGTCTCCAGTAACAGCAGAGGGAGCTCACAGTGTATAATTTAGATGATTGCTAAGTTACATGTATTTGCTTCTGTAGTTCAATGTCAGGCTTATAAAACTAAAAGGTTTATTTTATCAAGGGAATTTACATAAACAGGCAATGGCAGATATAAATTATGTGCTATGCTTTATAGCAATAAAATATATAGTAAAATAAATTTGATAACTTCATTATATATGCATTCATGAAACTCGAATGAAAACTAAACTTGAATCACTTCCAAGTGATACAATTATCCTCGATTTCTGTCTCACTGAAATCTATCTCCTGAGCTCCAGATTTTGATATCTACTCAGTATCTTTCCTCAGGTGTGTAATAAACATCTCATTCAGTCCAAAAGTAATCTTCCCTTTCTGTCAACCTGCTCACAGTCTTCCCCATCTCTGCTGAGGATAACATCATCTTGTACTTGCACAAACAAAAGCCTTGGATTCACCTTGATGTATGTCTTTCTCTAAAATCTTAGGTCTCACCCATCGCAAAATTATTTTTGTTATTCTTTCAAAATATTTGAGAATCCAACTACTTTTCAAATCCATATCAATATGAATGCTACCATCCATCATCATTTCTTACTTGGATTACTACAAGGCCCTCTTACAGAATAGCCTGCATTTTACCTTGTAACTTCCACCCTCAGTTCATTGTTAGCACAATAGCAAAAAAAAAAAAAAATCTTTTAAAAATAAAACATCTGTTGTGTCACTCCTTTCTTCAAAACCTTCCAATGATTCCAATTTCACAAAAAATGAAATCCAATGTCTTTTCAGTAG
Organism: Sapajus apella; assembly: GCF_009761245.1. Classification (NCBI taxonomy): domain Eukaryota; kingdom Metazoa; phylum Chordata; class Mammalia; order Primates; family Cebidae; genus Sapajus; species Sapajus apella. The sequence continues at coordinate 33,950,467 of NW_022436942.1, forward strand.
CCTATTAGGCCTAGTACAGTCACTCCCAAGAGAAACTCTTAGAAATTGAACTCTTAGCAGAAAAAAGTAGAATTTGATTGACATGGGGTGGGGGCTACCTAGGAGAGATATTGGTCAAAGTATACACAGCTTCAGTTAGGCAGCATGATTAAGTTCTGGAGAACTATTATAGTGCATGGTGACTATAGTCAATAAAAATGTACTCTATACTTGAAAATGGCTAAGAAAGTAGATTTTAAAAGTGCTTATCACAAAAAATGGTATTAGTGAGGTGATGGATAGCTTAATAAGCTTCATGGGTAACTTACTTAATTAAATCCATTATGGATTTACTCATTCCAAAATGTATGCATATACAAAAATGATGCTGTATTCCATAAATAAATACAATGAAAATATTTTTAAATAAATGAAACAAATTTTTAAGAGGTACCAAAAATTCAGTAACCACTCTAAATAATATTATAATGCAATGAACTAAAAACCAACATCAAATACACAGCAAGGAAAATAACAAAAATTTAAATATAAGTAGGTTACTCTTATTAATTTATGAGCCGTTATTATTGTGCAACTGGAGCAGTTGTTTGTTATCAACTCTTTTTCTGGGTCTGGGCAGCTGTCATCACTCCTTGCTGGACATGTTTATGAGAGTTCACAGTGATGTGAAAATTGATTTGGCAACTCAGATTTACTATATAGATATATCTATTCTATAAGCGTATATATAATACATAATACATAAAGGTGTATGTGTATAACACATTATGCATAGATAGAGGTCGATGCAGGCAGACTTCCTTTTATTGCACTTCACAGCTACTGTGTTTTTTTCAGCTTGAAGTGTTGTGGCAACCCTGCATTGAGCACATCTATTGGTGCCATTTTTCCACAAGCATGTGCTCACTTCATGTCTGTATCACATTTTGGCAATTCTCACATACTTTAAATCATGATTATATTTATAATGGTTCTCCATGATCAGTGATCTTTGATGCTACTATTGTAATTGTTTGGGGGCACCACAAACTATATCCATATAAGACAGCAAACTTAAATATTTTGTGTGTTCTGACCCACTGCTCTACCAATCAGTTGTTCCCACATCTCTTTCCCTCTCAGATCTCTGAGGAGACACAATATTGAAATCCGGCCAATTTCCCCTGCAATGGTCTCTAAGTGTCCAAGTGAAGAAAGAGTCATAGGTCCCTCACTTTAAGTCAAAAGTTCTAGGGCCCTTAAGAATCATGCTAAATCTACTCTGCCTATATTCCATTAAACTAAATCAAAAGCTTAAAATGATTACCCGTAGGGAGGAAGGCATGTCAAAAGCCAAGATAGTCCAAATGCTAAACCTATTGTGTCAAACGGTTAGTCAACTTTAAATACAATAGAAAAGTTTTCAAGGAAATCAAAAGTGCTGCTCTAGTGACCACGCAAATGATAAGGAAGTGAAACTGCCTTTTTGTTAATAGGAAGAAAGTTTTAATGGTCTGAACAGAAGATTAAACCAGCCACAGCATTTCCTTAAGCCAAAGCCTAATCCAGAGCAAGGTCCTCTTTGAGTCTTTAAGGCTGAAAGAGTTGAGGAAGCTGCAAAAGAATAGTTGAAAGCAAGCAGAAGTTGGCTCTTGAGGTTTTAGGAAGGAAGCCCGCTTCACAACATAAAATTGCAATGTAAAGGAGCAAATTTTGATGAAGCATCTGCAACAAATTCTCCAGAAGATCTAGTTAAGATAATTGATGAAGGTGACTATGCTAACAATAGATTGTCAATGTAGATGAAACAGACTTCTGTTGGAAGAAGATGCCATATAGGACTTTCATAATTAGAAGTCAATGCCTGACTTTGAAGATTCAAAGGACAGTTTGGCTGTCTTGTTAGGCGATAATGTAGCTGATGACTTTAAGTTAAAGCTGATGCTCATTTACCACTATGAAAACTTTAGGCCTTTTAAGAATTATGCTAAATCTCCTCTGCCCTTGCTCCATAAATAAAACAGCAAAGCTTGGATGACAGCACATTTGCTTACAGCATGGCTTACTGAATATTTTAAGCCCACTGATGAGAGCTGCTGCTCAGAAAAAAAGATTTCTTTTAAAATATTAGCGCTCTTTGACAATATCTCTAGTCACCCGAGAGCTCTGATAGAGATATACAAGGATATTAATGTGGTTTTCATACCTGCTAACACAAAATCCATTCTGCAGCCCATGGTCAAGTAGTAATTTTAGCTTTCAAGTCTCATTATTTAAGGAATACATTTCAGAAGGGTTTAACTTCCATAGATAGTGATTCTTCTGATGGATCTGGACAAAATAAGTGAAACACTTTCTGGAAAGGATTTAATGCCATTCAGAATATTCATGATTCATGGATGGGGGTCAAAATATCAACGGGAGTTTGGGAGACATTGGTTCCAAACTTCATGAGTGGCTCAGGAGTTCAAGACATCAGGGGAGGAAGTCACTGAAGATATGGCAAAAGTAGCGAGAGAACTATGATTAGATGTAGAAACTGAAGATGTGACTAAATTGCTGCAAACTCATAATAAAATGTTAATGGATGAGGAACTGCTTCTTAGGGAGGAGCAAAGAGAGTGTTTTATTCGCATGTAATCTATTCCTGGTGAAGACGTTGCCAGTGTTGAAATGACCAAAAGGTTTATACACTATGTTGATAATATAGTGGCAAGATTTGAGAAGATTGACTCCAGTTCTTAAATTCTACTGTGGCTAAAATGATATCAAACAGCATTGCGTGTTACAGAGAACTTTCATGAAAGGAGGAATCAACTAATGTTATAAACTTTATTGTTGTCTTATTTAAAAAAATTGTCACAGCCACTTCAACCTTCAGCAAGCACCACCTTGACCTGTCAGCAGCCATCAACATCAAGGCAAGGGTTGCTACCCACAAAAAGATTATAACTTGCTGGAGGTTCAGATGATCTTTAGTGTTTTTAACACTAAAGCATTTTTTAATTAAGGTATATGTGTTGTATTTTTAAACCCAATGGTTTTGCGCACATAATAGATTACAGAGTATTGTAAACATAACTTTTTTAAGAGCTAAGAAACCAAAAAATGTCTGTGATTTGCTTTATTGTGGTGGTCTGGAACCAAGCACACAGTATCTCTGAGTTATACCTGTGTGTGTGTTTGTGTGTGTGTGTGCATGTGTGTGTATGTGTGTGAGAGTGTTTCAATAGGGGCATATATATAGGGAGATGTATGTTGTACACACATTATATACATAGTGTACATATAGAATGATGTGTTATATATATGACATATATCTCCATATATATGTATGTGTCTTCCCATCTCTTTCTCTCTCTAGTTTAATATATACATATATACACACTCTTTCTCTCTCTACTTTTACATATATTTACACATTTTCCTACATACATGTTAATCTATATATATATTTCTATAGCATATATCTACATATATAAATTCTGACATATAAATTTACCTATATATATCTTCATATATATCACTGTGTATATATATTTATAGCCATATATATCTGTGTATATATATATATCTGTGTATATATATATCACTATATATGTATATCTTCATATAGATCATTGTATATATATTTACACATATATATAAAAAGACTAAGCTTTACTGTAGAGTGTATATATAGCACATACATGTATGTGTGTATACAGCCATGTGTTACATAATAATGTTTCAGTCAACAAAAGACCTAATCTTAGTCTCATACGATTATAATGGAGCAGAAAAAACTCTATCGCCTAGTGACATCATAACTGTTGTAACTAATGTTCCTAGTGCAATGCATTCATTACTCAAGTGTCTGTGGTGATGCTGATGTAAAAAAAGCTATTGAGCTGCTGGTTATATAAATGTGTAACACATACAATTATGCATAATACATAGTACTTGATGATAAATGACTATCACTAGTTTATGTATTTACTATGCCATACTTTTTATTGCTATTTTACAGCATACTTCTACTTATAAAAAAATAGTTTCATAAAATAGCCTCAGGCAGGTCCTTCAGGAGATATTCCAGAAGAAGGCATTGTTTATCATTGGAGATGACAGCTTGATGCATGTTATTGCCCTTGAAGACCTTCCAGTGGGACAAGATGTGGAGGTGGAAAACTGATATTGATGAACCTGACTCTGATAGGCTTGGGCCAATGTGTGTGCTTGCATCATCTTTTTTACCAAAAATTATTTTAAAAGTAAATAAAGATAGAAACACAGCTCATATGGTAAGAATATAAGCCAGGTGTGGTGTCTCATGCATGTAATCCCAGCACTTTGGGAGGCCAAGGTGGGCAGATCACGAGATCAAGAGATCGAGACCATTTTGGCCAACATGATGAAACCCCATCATTATTCAGATTTTTTAATGCATCGTCATAGCTTAGTTCCCACTTGTAAGTGAGAACATATGATGTTTGATTTTTCCATTCATGAGTCACTTCACTTCGAATAATGGTTGCTATCCAGGTTGCTGTGAATGCCATTATTTCATTTCTTTTTATGGCTGAGTACTATTCCATGGTACACATAAACCACAATCTTTTTATCCACTCATTGGTTGATGGGTATTTGGGCTGGTTCCATATTCTTGCGATTGTGAATTCTGCTGCTATACACATGCATGTGCAAGTATCTTTTTTGTATAATGTCTTCTTTTCCTTTGGGTAGGTACCCAGCAGTGGGATTGCTGGATCAAATGGTAGTTCTACTTTTAGTGCTTTAAACAATCTCCACACTGTTTTCCATGATGGTTGTACTCGTTTAAATTTCCAACAGCAGAGGAAAAGCATTCCACATTCACCACATCCACAACAATATTTATTTATTTATTTTTATCATTATGGGCATTCTTGCTGGAGTAAGGTGGTGTCACATCATGGTTTTTGTTTGCATTCCCCTGAGCATTAGTGATGTTGAGCATTTTTTCATGTTTGCTGTCCATTTGTATATTCTTTTAATAATTGTTTATTCATGTCCTTAGCACACTTTTTGACAGGACTGTTTGGTTTTTTTCGTGCCAATTTGTTTGAGTTCCTTGTAGATTCTGGATATTAGTCCTTTGTTGGATGTATAGATTGCAAAGATTTTGTCCCATTTTGCGGGTTGTCTATTTACTCTGCTGATTTTTTTTTTTTGTTCGGAAGCTTTTTAGTTTAATTAAGTGCCATCTATTTATCTTTGTTTTTGTTGAATTGCTTTTGAGTTCTTGGTCATGATGTCTTCACCTAAGCCAATGCCTAGAAACGTTTTTCTGATGTTATCTTCCTGAATTTTTATTGTTTCTTGTCTTATATTTAAGTTCTGGCTCCATCTTGAGTTGATTTTTTTGTATGAGGTGAGAGTGGAGGATCCAGTTTCATTCTTCTACATGTGGTTTGCCAATTATCCCAGCACTATTTGTTGAATAGGGTGTCCTTTCCCCACTTTATGTTTTTGTTTGCTTTGCCAAAGATCAGTGGACTGTATTTGGCCTTATTTCTGGGTTCCCTATTCTGTTCCATTGGTCTCTGTGCCTCTCTTTATACCAGTGTCATGCTGTTTGGTGACTATGGCCTTATAGTTTGAAGTTAGGTAATGTATGCCTCCAGGTTCGTTCTTGTTGCTTAATCTTGCTTTGGCTATATGGGTTCTTTTTTAGTTTCACATATATTTTAGGATTGATTTTTCCAGTTCTGTAAAGAATGATGGTGGTATTTCATGGGAATTGTACTGAAATTGAGATTGCTTTTGGCGGTATGGTCATTTTCACAATATCGACTCTACCCCGCCATGAGCATGGGATATATTTTTGTTTGGTTGCATCATCTTTGCAGAGGTCTTTCACCTCCTTGGTTAATTATACCCTACGTATCTTATTTTATTTTTGCACATATTATAAAAGAGGTTGAGATCTTGATTTTATTCTCGGCTTGGACACTGTGGTGTATAGCAAAGCTACTGATTTGTGTATATTAATTTTGTATCCTGAAACCTTGCTGAATTCATTTATTAGTTTTTAGAGGAGCCTTTAGGGTTTTCTAGGTACACAATTATGTCATCATCCAACTGCAACAGTTTGACTTCCTCCTTAATGATTTGAATGCCCTTTATTTCTTCCTTTTTTTCTGATTACTATGGCCAAGACTTCCAGTACTATGTTGACTAGAAGTGGTGAGAGTAGGTATCCTTGTTTTGTTCTAGTCCTCAGAAGGAATGCATTTAACTTTTCCCTGTTTAGTATTTGCTGTGGGTTTGTCATAGATATCTTTTATTACATTAAAGTATGTCCCTTTTATGCCAGTTTTGCTGAGGCTTTTAATCATAAAGAGATGCTGGATTTTGTCAGATGCTTTTTGTGCGTCTATTGACATGATCATGTGATTTTTGTTTTTAGTTCTGCTTATGTGGGGTATCACATTTATTGACTTGTGTATGTTAAATAATCCTTTCATTCCTGGTATGAAACCCACTTGATCATGGTAGATTATCTTTTTGATGTGCTGTTGAATTTGGTTAGCTAGTATTTTGTTTAGAATTTTTGCATCTGTATTCATCAGGGATATTGGTCTATATCTTTCTTTCTTTCTTTTTGTTATGTCCTTTCCTGGTTTGGGTATTATGGTGATACTGGCTTCATAGAATGGTTTAGGGAGGATTCTCTCTTTCTCTATCTTGTGGAATAGTGTCAGTAGGATTGGTACCAATTATTTCTTGAATGTCTTGTAGAATTCAACTGTAAATTTGTATTGTCCTGGACTTTTTTTTGTTGGCTTTTTTATCCCCCATTTCAAACTCACTGCTTGTTATTGGTCTGTTCAGAGTTTCTATTTCTTCCTGGTTTAATCTTAGAGAGTTGTATATTTCCAGGAACTTGTCCATCTCCTCTAGGTTTGCCAGTTTATGCATATACAGATGTTCATAGTAACCTTGAATGATGTCTTGTATTTCTGTGGTATCGGCTGTAATATCTCCTGTTTAATTTCGAATTGAACTTATTTGGATCTTCTGTTTTCTTTTCTTGTTTAATCTCACTAATGATCTATCAGTTTTATTCATCTTTTCATAAATCAGCTTTTTGCTTCATTTGTTTTTTGTATTTTTTTGTTTCAATTTCATCTGGTTCTGCTCTGATCTTTGTTGTTGTTGTTTTCTTCTGCTGGATTTATGTTTGATTTGTTCTTGTTTCTCTAGTTCTTTGAAGTTTGACCTTAGATTGTCTACTTGTGCTCTTTAGACTATTTATGCAGGTATTTAAAGCTACAAATTTTCCAGCTAGCATAGCTTTTGCTGTATCTGAGAGGTATTTGTGTCATTATTACTGTTTAGTTCAAAGAATTTTTAAATTTCTATCCTGATTCATTGTTGACCTAGTGATTATTCAGGAGCAGCTTATTTAATTTCCATGTATTTGCATGGTGTTGATGGTTCCTTTTGGAATTAATTTCCAATTTTATTCCACTGTGGTGTACTGAGAGAGTACTTTTTGTAATTCAAATTTTCTTAAATTTATTGAGACTTGTTTGGTAATCTATAATATGGTATATCTTGGAGAATGTTCCTTGTACTGATGAATAGAATTTATATTCTGCAGTTGTTTGGTAAAATGTTCTGTAAATATCTGTTAAGTCCATTTGTTCTAGAGTAGAGTTTAAATCCATTGCTTCTTTGTTGACTTTCTGTCTTGATGTCCTGTCTAGTGCTGCCAATGGAGTATTGAAATATCCCACTATTATTGTCTTGATGTCTATCTCATTTCTTAGGTTTGGTAGTAATCGTTTTATAAATCCAGGAGCCCCAGTATTAGCTGCATATATATTTAGGACTGCGATATTTTCCTGTTAGACAAGTCCTTTTATCATTGTATAATGTCCCTCTTTGTTTGTTTGGGTTTTTTTAACTGCTATTGCTTTAAAGTTTGTTTTGTCTGATACAAGAATAGTGACTCCTGCTCACTTTTGGTGTCCATTTGTGTAAAATATCTTTTCCACCCCTTTACCTTAAGTTTATGTGAGTTCTTATGTGTTAGCTGAGTCTCCTGAAGACATTAGCTACTTGGTTGGTAAATTCTAATCCATTCTACCATTCTCTATCTTTTAGGTGGAGCATATAGGCCATTTGCATTCAACACTAATATTGAGATGTGATTCTATTCATTGTGCTGTTTGTTGCCTGAATGTGTTTTTTAATTGTGTTTTTGTTTTATATGTCCTGTGAGATTTATGGAAAGCTTTGTAATAACTTTCTGTAGAAAAATGCAATGCTACTTGCTAAGTTGAAAACTTTTATTATAGAAATAATTAGTTTAGACCTCTATGTAACTTTTTCTCCAACTTTCTGAAAATAAAATAAGATATTATGTAAATCGATGAGTTTGATGGTATTTAAGCTGGTGTTTTGAACTAGTAGGTGTCTGATTGTCTATTATAAGTAAAAAATCATAAATCTTAACTGATTGGCTTAAGGAGCACATTTATACTAAGATTATTGCATTATTTTATTATTTGTATAGGCTACTATGCAAATATGCTCAAATTCTGCTCATTACTCAAAATAACTGAATAGCTTTCCTCCACTGTCTCAAGACCAAAACTGAAAGGATTTTGCATGGCATGGGCTTATTTAGCTAAAGCAACGTGTTGCTTTCTAAAACACACCAACCATGCTCAAACTCAGAAGCCTTTGACCACACTATTGTTCTGTTTATCTGAAATTACTGTGGCAAACCTCACCAGTAGTTTCTCAAAATCTACTTTCTTTTCTCCAGAACTTTCAGCCTCCATTGTAGTTAAGTACAGCATAGGATGAATTTCCATGAGACAACGAAATATGTATCACTCTTTTTTTTTTTTTTTTTTTTTTTTTTTTTTGAGATGGAATCTTGCTCTTGTTGCCCAGGCTGGAGTGCAATGGAGCGATCTTGGCTCACTGCAACCTCCACCTCCTGAGTTCAAGCGATTCTCCTGCCTCAGCCTCCCAAGTAGTTGGGATTATAGGCATGTGCCACCATGCCCGACTAATTTAGTATTTTTAGTAGAGTCAGGGTTTCTCCATGTTGGTCAGACTGGTCTCAAACTCCTGACCTCAGGTGATCAGCCTGCCTCTGCCTCCCGAAGTGCTGGGACCACAGGCGTGAGCCAAATTCATACCACTAGCTGAAATGCATACCAAATGCATAACACTAGCCGAAATGCATACCACTTGTAAGTCTGGTACACAAAACCTTCCACAAGCATTCCTCCAAGCTCTGTTTCTTTAACTGATGTGAACAATTTTGTAAAGGGTTAATGTTGGAAGTCACTTATTAAAAATTCCAAGTAACCATCAGTCTAAGTGTGAGAATAGTTGTTTAAAGAGGACTTCCTTGCTGTATGTTAACCTGCCCTGGATGTACCTATGAAAGAGATAAACTTCTTGCTCTACTGCAACTGAAACAGAAGTAGGTGATATTGTTACTGGATTTTTAGTATGAACATTATCAGAATAAACACGAAGACATTTGTGTTAACAAACAAAAACTCTTCTGACAAATAGTCAAGTAAGGATATAAAAAGAGAGTTCTCATGCTTGTATGTCTGATAGCAAAACCATCACAATAGACACTGCAGAAACTACAACCTTGCACAAAGGCCATTGCAACCTTACAAAAAATATCTCTGGGAGGACATCTGCCCAGCAACTGCCTGTCTAACCTTAGACTTGTGTCACTCTTATTGATTTTTGTAGCTAAGGACAAATATTTCAAAGCAATTATGTAATCCTTGTCATTTTTCATTTAAAAATGCTTTGTCGTCCTTTACCTTCCTGAATACACACATAATTTACTCTGGGATGTGTGTTCTCTTTGCAACATCCTATTGAAGAATAAATATCTCCTTTTTTTAAGGGAACCTCTCTTTGTTTGCAGTGTAGGTTGACATTAGCTTATCCTAACACACTGCTAATAAAAACCAAATACCTACGTCTATTAAGTAGATGTCTTCCCTGACTTTTACCCAACTCCCAAGGCAGAACTGAAGTTCTCTGTTCCCACTGAAATATCTACAATTATTCCCCAGATAAATTACGACATTCAGTGGTAAATATTTGTGTATTTGCTTTCCTCTTATAATTGAACTCTTAAAGGATAAGGATTTAATTTTTCATTCTCAGAGTCTCAGATACAGACCATCTAGAATACTCTAAATCCTGAATATTTATTGCTTTATTAAATTAATACATGGATAAATGAATCAATGGCCTCAGAAATAATGCATACCTAATTCTGCTCAGTAGCACTTTTAAAAATTAAAATATTATGTCCTTGCCTCTTTAAAAAGTACAAAATTCCTCCTACATATTTTTTATTTTTTCTCTCTCCATCTCTTTCTCTAGTCAAATACCACCACCATCAGCAACAAAACAGAAATCCTATACTGATATATCCAGATGGAAATTATATCTTTTAGAACCCAAATATTCACTTTACAGATTATTAGAGACTTTCAGAAGTTCATCTTCTCAAATAAAGTTTGCATTTTTGTAACATTCACGTTTTAATATAGACCATAGTGAATGTAGTAGAATGCAAACTCTAATAAAAGTTGTTTTATTCAAAATGCCATTTTTCTCCTTTCATTACAAATGAGAGATGCTTTAAGTTTATATTGGAAGCACACATCAGTTAGTACGGTAAGAACATAACCTTCCAAAGGTCAGTTGTTATTGTGTACAAGGAAACCTTAATAAAACTGAATTGCTTATTCACTCATAGGGATTGATTAGTTAAATCTGCAATGCTACTTGGTAATTTTCACACACGTCACAGAGTTCAAGTGCACACAATACAAAGCAATTGCACAGCAGTGAAAATTTGACAAAGAAAAGCAAGATCGAATTCAGTAATGCCCGCCTCTTTCTTCTATAAATAACATAGCTTTGACTCAAAGCATAGTCTCTGGCCTATTAGATTACTCTATATTGGAAAATAAAGTATCGAGAGAGAAAAGAGAAAAAATGGTATATCAAGAAGTAGAACTAGCAATAATATCTACTGAATTATATGGTTCTAGAACATTGTAAATCACAGAAAAATGTAGCAAAACAGTAGAACTATAGGAAAATGAATATGTGGAGTAAAAACATGAGCAGATAAACACTTTTTCTGTCTCATACTTTGAAATTTGTAAAAAATCTCCAATACTTCTTTGGACTAACTGTGCAATATTTTTCAATGATTTGTTTTCAAATATCACCTCCGATACTTAGAATTTCAACAGTCTAGCTTTATATCAAGGTATAATGTGATTCAGCAATTATACATTTACTTATTATCACTCTTTGTTTCTCTCATTTTAAAATGCCAACTTTTCCTGGTGGCTTGCCAACATTTCCAGTTGCATTAGAATGCATTATTTCAATAAGAAAACACTCTTTTAGTTTGCTTATAATGAATGGAATTATTTATAGGTGCACCTTTCTTAAATGGCATGTTTTCTATAAAATTTACATTTGAAAGAATTGTTTTATAAGTTTGCATAACTATTGCATATATATAATTTTCCATTTGTTTGAAAACAATATATTTAAGCATGAAGAGAATAAATATTTACTTCATCTATACTGTACAGTGAACTCTTGAGCTTCTATTGCTGATGCTTACCCTAATGGGTACGACCACAGTATAAATAATCCAAACCCATTTTAACGTATTATTAAAGTAGACTGTGTGTTTCAATTTCTATTTGGTGGAACTTAGTAAACTTCAGTATGACTTCACATTGTTGGATGTTAAAATAATAATTATTTAATATTGCCTCTTTGATTGTTTATTTGGCATATCTATCACCAATAGTCAGAGTTGGTTTCTTCTTTCCTTACTTATATTCTTTTTTGCACTTTCCCCTCAACAAAGAAGAAGTACTACATAATATAAAAATTTTAAGTACCTCCTAAAATTTTTAGATATAATCTCAAAAGCAATCATCTTTGAAGTTACTTGCAGAAATGATTAATTTTTAAGTTTTTAAATGTACCTTTCAATGAGAATGAATAAATGAAAAAGAAGTACTTAACAGGAAATATTTAAAATAGTAAAATTGGATTTCTGACCCTTAATTTCACTGCTGTGCCTCCACAATTTTCACCAAATTTATTAGTTATTCTATAGCTAGTTATATTTTCCTTTAACTAGCATTTACTAAATTTATTTCTTGAACATATGCAATCAAATTGGAAGTAATTCTAAAAGCATTCATGTCAAGAGTGAGAAGCTAGCCTGAAATTAGGACTTTGTTTCAGTTTGTATACATCCATCCAGTAATCATATACATTCAATAAATGAATTTAAAACAATTGTGGGTCTATACAAAATTTAAGGACACCATTAAATCCTACCTATTATTTCCAAGATCGTCAAGAGAACATTCCATGAAGAATGTGTCCCAGAAGGAGACATCTGATAGAGAATTGTAAAAGTTGAAATAGCATGGCTATTAGGTTCAATCATAAAATCTGAATGATAAGGGAAGAAATGGTTACATATATAAAATAGATGTGAAGAGGTAGAGTTAGATAAACATAGATTTGGGTATGATATAAATATAGATGAGAAGATTTAGAAACAGATTTAGAAGAATGTATAGGTACAGATAAAGATATAGATACCAATTCAAAAATAACTTGTTAACCTCTCACCAGTTTCCATGAAAACCAAAGAAATATGTTTGGGTCTTGGTGAATTGCGGAGAAGAATCTAAGCATGCTCAGTGGACCCTCTGCCTCTTATTCCTTCTGGATCCTGTCTGTGCACAGAAAAGCATGTGTTCACCTTGGTATTTTCTATGTGGTAAGAGTGATAACCCTGCCTGGTAAGTCTGAATCCACATGCAACTCATTACACATATTATAAACTGTATATCTCAGTCCAGTCTATCACTAATAAAGCTAATAGTTCAACCTCTAAGTTTGGAGAAACTGACTCTCAACTTGTTTTGCACTCAGCTGTGTTAGAGGGATATTATTTATTGGCCTAGAAAATAACCATTTTGGATCCCCGTAATACATAAATATCTGATTTTCTTAGAAATAAAATGGAAATATATTTCCTGTCAGTTTGAATACCAAATAATGCTTCATATTCGATATAGATGCCCTAACAAATATAAAACGACTCACCAGGTAAAGAATAAAATTAATAATTTACTTGGGAAACAACACATTTTTTAAAAATTCTGAATAACAATGGCATCTTTGACTAACTTTATTGATGTGAATTTTTCATTTATTCTTGTGACTCAGAGCTAAGTACTGGGGAAGGGGACACCCCCAATCTAAGACTTATTAATACAAAATGTGTCCTATATAAATAAAACCCTGAATAAAATTTATTTCACCCATTAGCAGCACACTAAATATTCCATCTAGCCTCTGATTTAAAAAAAATAAAACTTTAGAAGGAAAAAAAGGACTGATACAATGTGTAAAGCAATGTTTTTGCTACTAAAGGACTCAAAGAAGTACATAAGCCAAGATCCCCTCATTCTAAGGGTTGAGAAAAATTAAAACAAAAATGATTTCTCATCTATCTATCTATAATGAGACATATAAAAATTTGGTCAAATGGTGTGAGAACGATTATCCTCTCTTTAGAAATATTAAGGCAGAACTTTGAAAGACAAATAATACTTCAATAGCATATAAATAGAAGAACAGAAAGTAATATTAGGAAAGCCATAGGTCAGTTTCATTAATGCTAAATACTTTATTGCAGCAAGTACCAATATTGAGGGGTTATGTTGGAAAACTATTAATATATTGGAAAGGCTAGTTGGAATTTTTGTCCCCATCAAGTCACTCCTATACCATGCAGTTGACATTCCATAAAACAGATTCTAAGTTCCTTCCCTCGCACAAAAGCTTAAAGAGAGAACCATCTGCACTGGTTCATATTATGATATTCTCCTCAGCTTGCTCAAGTTTCTCTTGATCATCCAAAAAGTGTCATCCAGAACCCGTTTATAATCTCTTTCTGGCTCACAGAACTCACATTCCATGGACGTCCCATCAGGTGGATTTCACATCTCTGCCAAACAAATTGTTTACAAGCTTGAATTCCTTCATAAAATACTTCATGAAAGATAAGTTCCATCTACTCTTCTCCTCCCCCTCATTGCTTCTTATTCTCACTCTTTCTGTGCTTCAAGTGTATTTTCTGTTTTCTTTGGTTTTTGTTTGTTTTTGGTCCTTCATGACAAAAGGCTTTTGTCCAAACTGGGAGCTAACTTCTGCTTTTTACTGTATCCTGAGAGCTTAATAAAATAATGAGTATATAATAGGTATTTATATATATATATATATATATATATATGCTGTCTGAGTTATTATGGAAACAAATGAACGAATATTACTTCTGTAGAAGTCTTAATCCAATGATGTAGAAATTAATTTCAATCAAAGATCATTTTGGAAAAGGCCTTAATTATATTCTGTAAGTATTGACGAACAGTAAAATTTTATTTAGGCATGTAGGTGTTTTAAACTTCTGAATGCCCAAAGATCTTTTGGAATCAAAAATCCCAAAGAGCCAAGTGAATCTTGAGGAAGAACAAAGTTGGAGCCATTACACTTTTCTATTTCCAATTATATTACAAAGTTGTAATAATCAAAATAGTATTTGGTTCTGGAATGAAAACAGGCACACAGTCCAATGCAACAGGAAATAGGGAAATAGAGCCCAGAAATAAACCCACACATATATGGTAAACTAATCTTTGACAAAGTTATTAAAAATACACGATAGGGAAAGATAGTGTCATCTATAAATGGTATTGTAAAAACTACCCACATGCAAAAGAATAAAATAGGAACTTTATGTTATACCATACTCAGAAATCAAATCAAAATAGGTTAAAGTCTTAAAACATGAGACTTGAATCTGTACAACTCCTGGAAGACAACAAAGGGGGAAAGCTCTTTTAAATTGGTCTTGGCAACGGTTTTCTTTGGATATAATACGAAAAGCTCAGACAACAAAAGCAGAAATAAAGAAGTGGTACTACATCAGATTTAAAAGTTTCTGCACAGAAAATCAAGCAATCAACAATATTAAAAGGCAGCCTATGCAGTGGGAGAAATACCGTATTTGCAAATGATACAACTGGTAGGTGGTTAATATCTAAAATATATAAGAAACTCCTACAGCTCAGTAGCAAAACCAAACAAAAAAGACCAAACAACAACAAAACAATCCAGTTAATAAAAGAGCAAAGGACCTGAATAGATATTTTTCCAGAGAAGATATAAGAATAGCCAAGAGCTATAATAAAAGTTACCCAACATCACTAAATATCAGGGAAATGCAAATCAAAATCAGTATAATATATCACCTCACATCAGTTAGAATAACTGTTTTAAAAAGGTCAAAAGATAGCAGTGTTGGCAAGAAAATGGATAAAAGGGAACCTGTGTACACTGTTGGTAAAAATGTAAATTGGTGGAGCTGCTATGGAAAACAGTATGGAAGTTAATAAAAAAAATAAAAATAGAAGTTCCATGTGGTCTGGCAATCCCGCTTCTCGGTAAATATCCAAAGGAAATGAAATAACTATCTGAAAGAAATATCTGTACTCCCATGTCCATTGGAGCATTATTCACAATAGCTAAGATATGGAAATAGTGTAAGTATCTATCAGTAGATGAATAGATACACAATATGCGACACACACACACACAAATATTCTTCAGTCTTAAAGAAAATCCTGCTATTTTAGATAACATGGATGAACCTGGAGGACGTTATGATAAGTGAAATAATCCAGTCAGAGAAAAATGAAAGCTGTATGATACCATTTATATGTGAAATATAAACAAGTTGAACTCCTAAAACAGGAATAGAATGGTGGTTACCAGGGTCTGGGAGGTAGAAGTAATGGGGAGATGTTGGTCAGAGGACACAAACTTTCAGTTTTCACATGAGTAAGTTCTGGTGCTCCAATGTATAGCATGGTGACTATGGTTAATAATAACATGTTGTATACTTAAAACATGGTAAGAAAGTAAATGTAAATATTATCTCACACAAATGTTATCACACAAAGGTAACTATTTGAAGTGATAATAGTGTTAATTAGCTGGATTGTGGTAATGATTTTACAATGTATATGTATATCAAATCATTACTTGGTATACCTTAAATATATATCATTTTTGTCAGCCAGATCTCAATAAATCTAAAACAAATTTCCAAAGGGTATCCTGCTCAACTACTACCTCCACTTCACTTTATTAAATGTTGAAGTGAAAGATTTGTTCCTTAACACAAAATATCATCAATGTTGGAACCTGATAAAGACTATAACCTAGAACTCTTCCATCGGATCCTTAGGAAAATCCTGTCTATAAGGATTATTAAAAATTCTGCTAATAATACTTAAAAGAAATATTATTTAGGGTTTTTAAGCTATAACGCATGCTGCCTTCTATGTAAATTTTGTAGTTTGATCAAGCCATGACATCAGAGAACTCTGAAGCTGGGTCAGAATGATTGTACTATTGATGAAATTGTTCTCAGCCACTTGTATTTTGATGTAACACTATTCACTGTGTATACTGAGTCATAAGAAATGTCATGTATAAGTCACTGTTGTATTTCATTTTGTGAACATTATCAAATCATTTTTTATTATATTACACAGACCATCTTTATGAGGCTTTCTCAATGAGAACCTCAAGTATGACAACTGTTGAGCCATTTGTAACTTAACACTGAACAACTTTGACTACTTATAAAAATGGATCAATTCCTCATAAATCCTAAATAATGACAACTCAACCAAGATAAAATAGATATTCAGAATAGTCTTACAGTTATTAAAGGAATTTAATATATAATTAGAAAGAACATAAGGAAATAATCCTGAGGTTCAGATGGTTTCACTGGAGTATTTTAACAACTATTGATATTTTTATCATATTTGATCAATTTGAGTGCCGCAGTTATTTTTCCCACACTAATAGCTCATTTGTAAACAATCATGTTGATTCTTTTTGTAATTGTACAAAAGCTTTTATACAATTTTCATATTTTCATGAAAATCAAAGCAACCTCTTTATGTCTGGGATAAAGTGGTGAAACTTTTCATACAAATATAAAAAATTGTTGTAAAATGTACTTTCTAGATTTCTAAATGTTTTCAAGAGCAAACAAGATATTATGAAATGAAATTTAATTTATATTCATGTTTTTAGTGGGTCTAAAACTTTCCTCACTAGTTTATTTCCCCAAAAAATTGTACTAGAGCTTCGAAGACTGGCATACCTGAGAAAGTCTCTCTGTTAAATTAAACAACTAACTAATAGGTGGAGAAACTAGGCTCTAGACTTTCACTTCAAATCCTTACATGGGTTTAAGAACTCAAATGGCTAGAAAGTGCAAATAAGGTAAGTTAATGAAACATGTTTAGAGACATTCTTTTGTCATGAATACAATGAATAAATGCATTTTTTAAATATGAGAATTGAAATATGGAAATACTTTCTGTCTCATTTTTTCTTAAAGGAAGCCGTCTTTCCATTTACCTTTCTTTTCTGCACTTTTGATAGAATGATGAGTGCATAGAACTATCTGTTTATTTAATATACAAACCCAAGGGCAATTCTTAACTGATAGTTTGTCTCAGTGCTGGGAAAAAAAGTTTAGGAGAGGCAGAAATGCGATGCATACAGACTCAGCTCCAGTTTATTGTTGCTTTGACGAAATGTGAACTCAATCATTGCCAGATCTTACTATTATTCAGAAAGGACCAGAACCATAAAATTTTGAATGAAATTAAAAAATGAAATACACAATATGCAATTGTGTGCTAGCCAAAGCAAACTTATCTATGTCTGAAATACAGCGGTGAGCCCACCTATGACATCTATGTAACATATTTTATCTGTCATCCTCCTGAATTTAATGTTGTGGAGGAAAAGTCTAATACATCCTAATTTTCCTTTAAATCATTTGTTATTAGTACTTTTGCCCTGTCAAGATATTTGTAAAGTTTAAAAGATACTATGGAAATTCTAAATTTTTGGATGTCTAGGTTTGAATTCTTTTATTCTTTTTCCATATACACTGTGAACATGTTTTACTTATAAATTGGACTTCAACTCTAGAACAGTTTTTCACTATTTATTGATTTTTAATTGTTTGTTCTTTCTTAATTTTCTGGTTTATAGGTAGTTTCTCCAGACACTATCCTCTATCATATAGCTGTCATCTGTCTCCATATTTTTTGTCTTTGTTCAATTTCTCTGCACATTTGGAGAGGTTCCCAGTGTTCTCATATACAACATAGCTCTTCCCTAGCCATCCTTTTTTATATTCTTGCCTTGATGAAAATAAAATTGGATATTTCCTGGGCTAGGAAACTGAGGCAGGTGAGACTACAGCTGTGCTGTATATGCACACACACAAACATGTCTATCTTATATATTCTACATATAGATAGATAGAGAAATACAGCATACTAAAGAAATACAAGACAAAAACAGGCTCTGAAAGCTGCATTGTCTGTTTCTCATTCCCTATCCCTAAATGCACAAAACAATTTTAATATCACTTTAGGATTTGAGAGAAAATGATACTCTAATGTACCCATCACAATCAGAAAGAATACAGACCTATTTAAAAAATTTGAAACTACTGCAGAGCACTTAAACGGAGCAGTGGGTTATCTTCTCATGTTGGAGAAGAGAATGAAGAAGGGGAAAAGAGATAGCCAGGCCTCCATCTTTATCACCAGTCTGAAGACAACAAAGGAAAAGGTGAAAAGAGAAGAGCCAAACTACAGTGACTCACCCACTAAAAGAGAGCCCCATCAATGCTCTCCAATTTGCCATAGCAATTCCTTTTTCATCACTCAGGA